>NC_084483.1:80376895-80685506 GCF_030035675.1 Rhineura floridana
GTACACACCAGCTTTTCTTGAAGTAAGGAAAAGCTTGGGGAAAAATACACATTTGGGATGAGTGGAGCAGTCAAACATCAGCTTTCGTTAGACAGCAAGGAACGTCTATTTTAATGCTTTTAAAAAAAAAGAAAAGACATGCCTAACTTGACCAGAGACAACCTGCCAACCCATGACATAGTTTCTAGACTGTTTATTTGAAAAGTTTCAGCAGGATCTTGTTTCACTGGGAGATCAGTACAAACCCTCAGATCTGAAGGCATCAAACACTTTACAGATAAAGACAGAATTGTGATACAGGTTGTACTCAAAACAAGCTTGCTTCCCCTTGATCAGTGCTTAAATTATAGAGGGCCTAGAGGAGGTGGAGCCTCTTTATTTATTTTTATTTTATTATTTCCAAACCTATATATCCCACCTTTCTTTCATCATGGAATCCAAGGATGCATACATGTGGTTCCCAGGCTGTCACCTATCCAGGCACTGACCAGACCCAATTAGTCTCAGCAAGGTGGTGACTTCATGTGCCTCCAGACCATATCCTGGATCTATATCCTTACCTTTTGTACTTCCCAGTAATTACAATTTTTAGAAAGCTTCCGGGGCATAATTCAGCTAAAACTGGAGGAATCAGGGATGGGGCTTTTGGATTAATTATGCCACCTACCTTTACCCCATAATATCCTGATTAAAAAAGGATAAGAAAAAGAGTCTGCTGTGCAGGAGAGATGCAGAATATACAATCTGGGGTGATGATGCAGGTCTGTTAACAAGTCAGTAGCATACAGGTCTGCTTATGATACTAATATCCATGAATGTGGCACAGGCTGTTGCTGCCAATCATGTGCTTCGGTAGTAAGAGCTTCCTGTGAAAGTTTATTCACTTCTAGATCTCTAGATCAGAATTCTAGCGTAAAATGACATCAGAACAGTAATAATACATAAGATTTTGCTGCAGTTTAAAATACATGCAGGTTGTATAAACACAAATGTGTACGTGTAAGTATCTGCCACCAGGACAGGGTGGAACTAAGGAGGTATATTGTCATCCAAATCTCATGCCCTTTGGGATGGTTTCCTAATTTGCCATATGAAGCAATAGTGTTGGTATGAGGAATCTGTGGCCCTCCAGATCTTATTGGATTCCAACTCCCATTGGCCGCAGCCAGCATGGTCAGGAGATGATGGGGGATGTAGTTCAATAACATCTGGAGGGCCACAAATTCTCCACCTCTGCAATATTGTTTCCTGCATCATGGCAGGTCTACTCTTCTGCAAGCACATGTTGCTTGCATGCATTAGACTGTGTCTACAGGTTTACAGATATACAACCTACCAGTTGATAAAAACTTGAATGTATTTATTTATATAATGTGAGATAAAAGGTGCTTAAGTTCTATGCTCAGTTGTTTACTCTGTAACATTATAGTTGTATAGCTTCATAGGTAAGATTAATTCTGAAGTCTTATCTTCGTACACATCTTTGAAATGGTCACTTTTCACTCTGTTATTAGACATAAACAGAATGAAAACCAACTGGGCAAATGTGTGGTTGGAGTTGAATTTCATGTGTAAGAAATGAGTAGATTTGAATAAGTAGAGAATTAATTAAATGTTAAATGGGGATTTCTTAATTGGGTATTTGATTTCTAAATTACTGGAGATGCAAGGGTTGGCAACACTGCATTGCATTGCACACCATTCTGAAGGATCCTCAGATTGCAATGGAGGACCAGCAACCCTTAGCATGCAATTGAACATATCTTCAGATCCAGGCCAATGTTTTTTTAAAAAAATATAATTTCCTCCATTTTTTAAAAAAACCCAACATTTTGTTCCTGCCTTATCATTTCTAATGCAAACACATAATTATGTCATCTACTTGGAGACATATTATTAAGCAGACATTTGTTTTCTAAGACAACCTTGGCAATAAGTGCAGAACTATTTGCATTTTATAATTGCTTCTGTTTGCCAACAACCCCCTTCTTGGTTGTAACATTATGCTAGCACTTAGAGGTCATTGAGTAAGCAATTTGAGAAACCAAACCCACATTAAACAATTATCGATCTGTTTATTGTGAATGTAACTGATTTGATACGGTGTGGATTGCTCCTACGTAGCATACATCCCATTGTACACACATGCCAAAGGAATTATACAAGTCCGGCACCAGGCATGACAGGGCCCTTGGGTAACACCCACCAAAGGGGGTGTGGGCTTAAATAGGCCCAGCAGCCCCACCTCCCGTGTTGTCGTGTCAGTGTGCTAGTGCATGCATGCCTACCATCACCCAACATAGTGGCAGGGGCATCAATGGGGTGTTGGGAGGTGTGTTTGTGGTAGTGTGCTGGTAAGGTGGGAGGTGGGGCTGCTGGGCCTATTTAAGCCCATGGCTGCCCGGAGGAAGATGTTGCCTGGCAGGATGGAGCTCCTGCTCCATGTACTGTGGCAGCAGCATCCTCGCCGCAAACCACACCCCGTGACCTGATACTGCTGAGAATCAGAGAACAGGAGCTCCACCCTTCAAGTCTCAGCCTCAGGAGGGGCCCTTCTGGGCCACAGGGGCCTCTCTGGGCTGCAAGGGCCCCTCGGGCCTGTGCCTGACTTGGCTGCTCACTGACACTGGGCCTGAAGCTGTACTTTTAACACAGAGAGCTAGTATTCAGCTAGGACTGAGGAGACTAGAGTTCAAATTTCTACTCAGCTTTGAAATTAAGGAGTTACCTTAAGCCAGTCATTTTCTAATAGGCTAATTGCTGCCCTGGGCTCGTACTGGGAGGAAGGGCGGGATATAAATATAATAAATAAAATAATAGTCAAGGCTACTTTGTGGGGTTGTTGTTCAGATAAAATGGAGCAGGAGAAACATGTCCACTCTTCTGAGCTCCTTGAAGAATGGCAGGATAAAAATAATAAAGTATACTAATAGGCAAATGTGACTTCATATCGGAAGCAGCTCATTAGGTGGGGTTGAGCTGCTATGGTAGCTTCCCAGCAGATGAGTCACTGTTGCTTACCAGAAAGGAAAAGGGATGAGGTGAGGCAATGGGGAGGGCAGCATGGTGCAAATGCACCATCAGAGCCATTCTGGTAATACTGTCAGTCCATTTACTCTAAGCTGACCTCCCTGCTGCCTTTGTCTCCTGGTAAGCCACAGTGACTCACTTGCCAGCAAGGCTCTGCCCTACCCAGTGAGCTGCTCCTGCTTCGTATGTTGAGATCATGGTTGATCAGCGTTAAATAAGACCATAGAACCTACTAATTCACGGATTATTATTTTTTACTAGCCAATTTGCTCAATCACATATAGGAATGGACAATTCTGTCAGTTTTGATTTGTTTCAGTTTCTTATGGTTCCAATCTTCTGTTCACCCCATTTCCACCTAAATTTGCCTTTTTAAAAAACCTCATCATAAAAAGTCATCAGCCTTTCAATGTGCATTTCCCCATACACATTTTTGTATGCCATTTTGGCTAATCCACACATTTTTGCAAGCAATTTCCTCTGTTTTTGTAAGTAGTTTTCAATAATATATGCACTTTTATGCACGCTTTCCCCCTAAAATGTGCATGTTTGGGGTTTTGTTTGAGAACTGTATCACAAAATATGGAGAAGTGCGTATTTCAAAGGATAGGTGAGTTTTATTTGCATACTGTTTTGGGAATTGGGAATTAGGTAAATTCACATTGAAATGTGAATTGAACTGAAATTCTTCCCCATCCCTAGTCACACATACCTGTGTTAGACAATGGCATGTTGGACAGCTGAAGGAAATTTAAAAAAACCTCATTCCCAATTAGAAAACTTTCTCCGCTTGGTTGCTTGGGAGTGATTCATTCTTGCTACTGGTGGTCAAGTGAGTGTCTGTGTACAAACCTAAACTATACAACCCTTTATTCTTGCAATATGGATTTACCCAAATAGGAATTCAGATTTGGGCCCTGTACTGCCCTGTACTGCAACTGGAACTGCCCTGGGTCTCCTTTCTGTGTACGTTAAGTAGCACATTGCTAAAAGCATATAGCAAAAGATAGAGGGAAGATCCCTAGTCCTGAACTAACTTTCACAGGAAGGGAGTCTGAGGACCTGAGCAAATAGAGGTGACAAGAGACAAAGTTCTAGGCTTTACTGACAAAATAAAAATGGACAAATTGCCAAGTCCAAATGGCATCCACTGAAGAGTTCTTAAAGAACTCAAATGTGAAATTACTGATCTGCAAACAAAAATATGTAACTTCTCCCTACGATCAGTTTCCATACCAGAAGACTGGAAAGCGGACAGTGTATCACCACTTTAAAAAAGGGATCTGGGAAATTACAGGCCAATTAGCTTAACATCTGTTCCAGGAAAACAGATGGAAAGCATTGTTGCAGATAAAATTACAGAGCATATAAGGAGTCTTGCTGAACCAGAAACAATGACTTCTTCAAGGGTAAGTCCTGTCTCACTAACCTATCAGAGTTCTTTGAGAGTGTCACCAAATGTATAGACAGAGATGAGTCCATTGACATTGTGTACTTAGACTTCAAAAAACTTTTGACAAAGTACTTCATCAAAGACTCCTGAGATACCTTAGTAGTTATAGAGTAAGAAGAGAAATCCTCTGATTGATCATTAACAGGTTAAGAAACCTGAAGCAGAGAGTAGGAATAAATGGCCAGTTCTCCCTGTGGAGGGATGTAGAAAGTGGACTCCCCCAAGGATCAGTGTTGGGACCTGTGCTTTTTAACTTGTTCATAAGTGATCTAGAAATGGGTAAGCAGTGAGGTAATCAAGTTTGTTGATGATATCAAATTGTTCGGGGTAGTTAAACAACAAAAATATTATGACAAAAAGACCTCTCGAAACTGAGTGAATAGGCAGTAAAAAAATGCGATTCAATATAAGCAGATGTAAAGTGATGTATATTGGAGCAAAAAATCCTCATTTCACATATACGCTCATGGGGTCTGATCTGCTGGTGACTAACCAGGAACAAGACATTGGGGTCCTAGTAGCTACCACATTGAAGATGTCGATGCAGTGTGTGGCAGCTGTGGAAATAAAAGGTGAATTCCATGCGAGAGATCATAAGGAATGGCACTGAAAATAAAACTGCCAATATCATAATACAAATCTATGGTGTGACCACACTTGGCGTACTGTGTACAGTTCTGGTCACTTCATATCAAAAAGGATATTGTAGGTTTGTAAAAAGCTTGTAAAAGGCAACCTAAATGGGATGGAACAACTCGCTTGTGGTGAGATTTTTCAGTTTAGAAAAAAGGTGAGTCATGATAGAAGTGTATAAACTTATGCATGGTATGAATGAAGTGGATATCTTTCATAATACTAGATCTCAGGGAAATCAAATGAAGCTGACTTTTAGAAGATTTAGAACAGCCAAAAGGAAGAGCATCTTCACACAGCATGTATAATTACACTATGGAATTTGCTCCCACAAGATGTAGTGATGGCCACTAACTTGGATGGCTTTCAAAGAGGATTTGACAAATTCACAAAGGATAAGGCTGTCTGTGGCTACTAGCCATGATGGCTATGTTCTACCACCTCCACTATTGGAGGCAGTGTGCCTCTGAATAAGAATTTCTGGAAATCATAAGTTGGAAGAGCGCCATTGCATTCAAGTCCTGCTTGTGGGCTTTCCGTAGGCATCTGGCTGGCCACTGTGAGAACAAGATGCTGGACTAGATGGGCCTTTGGCTTATGTCTTATGTGCTGAATTTGAGGAGTTGCACTATTCAAGCTGTTTCCTTCAGCTATGTGGCCCAGCGTTCTTCCTACCATTTTGTTTTTTCATTAGAAAGACTAGGCTGCAAGGTATGGGGCCTTAGATCACCTGGGAGATTTCTCATGCCCAGTAGAACATTATCCCTGTATATTCACATCCCATGCCATACTGCAAACTATTGGAAATTCCCCTATTTCAAAAGTTGGAAAACAGAATACATGTATAGCAGCCAGTTTGTTTATGAAAATTATGTTTATAAGTCTAATTTCCTCATTTTTAACATTATATACAGTATTTAACCTCTTATGTACAGTAGACAATGTAAAATATTATATAAATATTAATACTCCTAAGAATTGTTTGTGTTTATTTCTATATTTTCATTCTAATTAGTGTTTTTGGCTATTTTTGTTTGTAGGTACAGTTAGAACATTAAACATGCAGACTGAAATTAGTTTAATTAACAATATTTTGCTTCAGTCCATATTTTGAGGTTTTTATTTACAAAGAAAAGAACACACCTTAAAATCTATTATCAGTGGCTTGACAAACAATGTATTTCAGGATTAAAACACTAAAACCAAACCAAAATTTGGATCAACCAATGGTGGCAATTACATGGTCTGCAGTTTCTATGCAGACTCAAGACACCTTTGTGGACCAACAATCTCATGCTGGATTTCCAGGAATTCCAGCTTTTGATTTCAGAGAGATTCTAGCCCTCATTACTGCAAAGATATTTAAGAATGGACCAGAAAAAATGCTGCAAAGTCTGATTCTTATGCATTTCATATTTCAAGGAAGTAACTTCTGAATAAGAATAATTGTTTTATATCGTTCTTCAGAAAATCTGCACAAATTATGTATGAACATTGTGAAGAGCATGAAGTCTTCCAAATCACAGATACTCAGTCATTAACTCATTGACCTTAGGCAAGGTTCTATTTCTTCCATCTGTAACATGATGGTTCTGTTCGATCTTTTAAGATATGGTACGTGAAGGGTTTTGAGCTATATAAATGCCAAATATTGTTATTGTTCCCAGGGTAACTATCGGTGCTGAACTAACTGCATGCTCTCGTATCTAATAAATAAACCAAATTGTATTCTTTTAAACCTGCTGGGAACTCACTTCATCTTTATGTACTGTCTTCTGTCTCAGATGTGACTACATTCATTGTGGCTGCAAAGAAAAAGTTGCTCTGAGAACAGAAATGAGTGCCACATTGTCTTACTCCGATCTATTTGGCAAAAGTACCACAAGTGAACTTAAAAGCATAGGATAGTGGTACTCCTGTGCATACAATAGTACATCTGCAGCTATTCCTTCACCCAGTTCCTTTTTTTCCTGATGGTGAACTGAACTGAAAAGCATGCAGTGGTTTACACTGTTTTAAAAGGCATGTTTGATAAAGAGTCATTCTCAACACACCAATAGGACAGATTCTATAAAGCTTCATTGTGTGATGTCAACCCATTCTGTAATATATATGGGCAAAAACCTTCAAGGATTAAGGAAATATTGATCCACATTTATTCCAAATACAACATTGCAATTTAGCACTTACAAATACATTGCTGATATATGCTGTGGCAGGTGGCATATGTACTTTGAGCCCTAATATTTTGCAGGTGGCATAGGTGTTTTGAGCCCTAATACAATATATGTTTCTCTATTCACATTAATGTTACAGAAAGATCCAAGCATTTAAAAGTTATGTACATATACAGTCACCTCTCCACTGAAGTGAATAGGGTGTTGCTGCTTATGCAGAGCTAAGTCATGTAGAAAAGCTTCTTTAAAGTAAAATTTCCCCAAGAACAGTTTTTACATTATTGTTTTTACTTTTCTCAGCATATTGCAGCCTAGCATTTCAAAAGAAAGTACTTCTATCCAATACATTCCATATAGTTCTATACAATTCTCAAAATTGCTCCCCAAAATTAGCAAGAATGAATTCGGTACTAGCACTGAAAATTGTCAAACTTCATATCCTTAAAGTATTCAGAAGGTTTTAATATTTACAGGCTTATATCAGATTCTCTCAGTCTTGATTTAGATGGGAATAGAACTTGACCCATTGTGTGACCTGGAATCTTTTTCATAGATTTACACCTTGAAACAGACATACAATTGTTTTTGCACTGTCCAGTATTTATTAATCTGCCACCGCATGCATCTAGCTATATTTTCATAATGGCTTTATTGTTGTCCTTGTGGAATAGGAAAGACCTTGCCACTTTTTTATGAAGAAATACACTACCAGTCATAAATGCAACCAGGAGCATACTCGGGAATATCGAAGAACTTCAGGAATGCAATCTCAATGCAAAAATCTCAATGCAAAAAAAAAAAAGTTTAATGCAAAACCTACAAAAATTAGGATAACTGCCATAACCACCACATCGTCTTTTGCTTGTTCAATCTAATCTCAATTTTTCTGGATTGACCATCATGTATGGCCCTGGAAGTATTAGTGTCCTCACCACCCTGCTTTGTCAAGAGAGAGAAAGAGAGAAAAGAGATGGGCTGTGTGTCTTCTACCCACTGATGCACCACAGCCCAAACTGTTTCATTATCTTCCCCCAGTGGCCTCACATACATGTTGAAAGAAGAGATGACAGAATGAAACCTTGTGGAATCCCGCATGAAAGAGAGCCCACGGGGCAGATGAGCAATTGCCCAATATCATCCTCTGAGATCTCTCTGAGAGGGAAGAATGGAACCACACAAGTGCAGTCCCACCAACCCCAACCTAGATCTACAGGTGAGTCAGCAAAACTCAAAGGTCTTCAGTTGATCAAAAGTTATCCATCAGTGACAAACCCTTGTGCATCAGTCAGTAGGAGGATCTTATCTACCAGTGACACCAATTTAGTCGCCATGTAGCCTAATGTTGACATCAGAAGACGTCATATATCTCCAAAGTTTCCTCCCCACAACTTTCCTCCTCACATGCAGCACTTTTAGTAAAAGAAAGGCAGAGATGGGAAACCAGCTGACCACATAAATAGATTTCTAGGCAGTGGTCCAGTATCTACCAGCGGAGGGAATGTGGTACCTTATTCTCCCCTGAAAAACACTGGCAATATGTAGGAAGAAGGGTCCTCAAACAATCTGCATTATCCTATGATAGATTAGAGTATGTCCCTGAAGGTTCTGAGCCAATAATTTATAATCGCATTCAACTAGAAAGTTCTCTGAACTAGCCAGGAATCAGTTGCCCTTTATATCTTCTTGGTAAAGATTTCTGCATCTTCACAGTTTGCCAACCATCTATAGGCTTGAACATCTCGACACTGCTGTAGGAAAACTATTTTTGTTGTTGTTATCTTCCCTTAGCAGTATATGGAATATATGGAGGATTCAGCCAGTCAGTTATTTTGTCTCACTATGCAGTTGAACTTGAAGAGAGGGCAGGATCTTAAGTGAAACTAGCCGTATAATTTTTGAAATACCCAAAAGAGAATCAGCCCATATCTTGTGAAAATGGTTTGGTTTATTGTTAAGAGTTGGAATAGAAAATTGTGTCTTTGATTGTTTTGAAATTTGGGGTTGGTCCATCTAAACAAGCAATCTTCTTTTCTCAAATATGCTCTTTCGGGGCTTCTAATTCCCACAATTGGAAAATTCTCTACCATGTGTCACTTTCGGTAGAACGCTAAGGGGCTGTGAAAACATTTGACATTACGAAAATGTGCATCAGCATGCTAAAACATGAATGCAGCTGATACAGATATGGCAGTTATCAAACCTCCAAAATCTCACATACAACAAAATTAATCTTTGCCACACCCTCCTCCTACGTTTTTTCTTACATTCCATGCTTCATTTTCACATCAGAAATAGTACGTCTCCTATTTAAACATTGCCCTAGGATCTACATTTCTGCCTTTGGGTTTAAAGGTCTAGACTGACAGCTCCTAACTACCTGTCACTATTAAATAGCCTTGGGGAAATGGTATTGGGGAACTAGAAGCTGATTAGAAAGAAGGCTAAGGGCAGGACTGTGCATCCAATACCAGCCAACATTTTTTTAAAAGGAAGATGAAAAGCACTTTGATTGACATATCCTGGTAGATGTTAGAACATTGACCCATAACATCAGATATAAGCTGCAGGATTACTGCCATTACTGTGCTAAGAACTTTTAACAAGGCTTCAAATAATATCTGACATGCAAGGCTGGAGGTAATGAACTTCTGAGCAAATCCTGTAGATTCATGCTAGATTTTGACAGTCAATTTTGTGTGAACTCCATCAAAGTAAAGAAGAGGCAGATGTTAAACAGAGCAAACAATTGGAATATGTTTCTGTAAAAAAAAAAACCAGAAAAAAATGATAGCAGACAAATTCAGAATTAAAGGGAGAGGAAAAAACATGATGTGCCTTTCTAAATGTCCTCCCTGCCCCCCTTTACAGGTGGTATCTTCTACTAGGCAAAACATAGATGAGTGTTCTATTAATTTTCTTTGTGGGTGTTGAAAAACAAAGACTATAATATGCAACAAAATGCATAGATATAACTAATAATGATAAGGCAGGGAAACATGAATAGGGTTATTATTAGTATTATTAGTAGTATATGCCACCCTTCCTCCAAGAAGGAGCACAGGATGGCAAACAAAACACTAAAAACACTCTAAAACATCTTAAAAACAGACTTTAAGATATATTAAAACAAAATATCTTTAAAGACATATTTTTTAAAAAGCTTAAAAACATCTCAAAAAGCAATTTCAAAACAGATGCAGACTGGGATAAGGTCTCTACTTAAAAGGCTTGTTGAAAGAGGAAGGTCTTCAGTAGGTGCCGAAAACATAACAGAGATGGTGCCTGTCTAATATTTAAGGGGAAGGAATTCCAAAGGGTAGGTGCTGCCACACTAAAGGTCCATTTCCTGTTAAGATGGTATCTGCAGGAATCCCTCACCTGCATAGCGCAGTGATCAACTAAGTATATAAGGGGTAAGACGGTCTTTCATGTATCCTGGTCCCAAGCTGTATAGGGCTTTGTACACCAAAACTAGAACCTTGAACTTGGCCCGGTAGCACATGGGCAGCCAGTGCAATTCTTTCAGTAGCGAGGTGATACGTTGCCGATACCTGTCCCAGTGAGCAGTCTTGCTGCCACATTTGGCACCAGCTGCAATTTCCAGACCAACCTCAAGGGCAGCCCCACATAGAGCGCATTACAGCAATCCAGCCTGGACATTACCAGTGTGTGGACAACAGTGGTCAGGCTCTCCCGGTCATGAAATGGCTGCAGCTGTCTTACCAGCTGAAGCTAGTAAAAGGCACTCCTAGCCACTGAGGTCCCCTCTAGCAACAAAGATGGATCCAGGAACAACCCCAGACTACGGACCTGCTCTTTCAGAAGGAGTACAATCCCATCCAAAGCAGGCAGTTGACCAATTATCCAAATCACCAACCTACAGTGCCTCCTTCTCGTTAGGATTCAGACTCAGTTTACTGGCCCTCATCCAGCCCACTACATAGTCCATGCACTGGCCCAGGGCTTGCACAGCCTCTCCCAATTCAGGTGTTACAGAGAAATAGAGCTGGGTATCATCAGCATACTGCTGACACCTGTCCCAGATCTCTTGATGACTACTCCCAAAGGCTTCATATAGGTTGGGGACAAGATGGTACCCTGCAGCACTCCACAGCACAACTGCCAGGGGGCTGAAAGGCAATCACCCAATGCTATTCTCTGGAAGTACCATTGTAAAACAGTGCCTCGAATACCCACCTCACCAAATTGGCTTAGAGGATACTATGGTCAATAGTACAAAAGCTGCTGAGAGATGAAGTAAAAATAACAGGGTCACTCTCCCCCTGCCCTGATAAAGATCATCCATCAGGGCAACCAAAGTCAATTCAGTCCCATAACAATGGCTGAACCCAGACTGGAATGGGTCAAGATGATCTGTTTCATCCAAGAGTACTTGCAATTGCTGCGACACAACCCTCTCAATCACTTTCCTATAAAGAAGGTATTTATTACCGGGTGTTGTCACAAACCATTGGGGCCAGGGTGGGGTTTTTCAGGAATGGTCAGATCATTGCCTCTTTCAGAGTGGCTGGGACCACTCTCTCCTGCAAAGATGTGTTGAGAACACCCTGGATGAGCTCAGTCATGCCCCCTCGGCAATAAGTATATAGTATAACCTCTCTCTCTCTCACACACACAGAGAGATATTGTTAAACTTGATGATTCATACATGTTCATAAGCAGACTCACATTTTCAACTATTAACCCATCAAGGAACTCTTTGAATGTGCAGGAGATCAGATATACATACAGTCGTTGTGCAAGTAGTCACTTCTCCATTCACTTAGTGCAAGAGACAAAATCTATGTCTCAGCTGTCTCTGACACTTGAGTTAATATTATAACATTTTTGCTGAGTGTACAGAACTATCATGATATTGCAGTTGGGAGTGGAAGAGAAATTTAGTTTACTTCAAATTCACTAATAAGCAAAAAACCTTGTTGTTTAAGAACATACCTATGGCTAACAGATATTTTTATCAAACTTTAAAAAGCAGGGAATTTGGGCAGCTATAGTGAATGCACCAGGGGAGCAGGAGACCTGACTTCCTGAATTTTGCAATGCAGTTCTCCAACAATGTTTACAAAAATTGATATATCAGGTAAAAGTCTGAATAAAAGTGAATATGTTAATGAAAATAACAAGAATGCACTATATTAGGAGAAATTGCTTGCAAAAGTGTGCACATTGATCAAAACTGCAAACAAAAAATATGTTGATTAGGAGGAACTTGCACCAAAATGCTGAAAAAATCTCATTAGATTTTTAAAATAGCGAATTGCTACAGAACTGTGGAGAACTGAATTTCATATTGAAAAAATGAGAAATTGAGAGAACTGAAGTTGAGATCCTACCATCCCGAATTGCAGTGAATAGGGAAGACTATGTTTTCCAGAAGGTCCACGTGCACACAACAGTAACACAAGCAGAGACTGCTTCCAGTTCATTGGGCGCCACCTTAAGTACATTGTAAAAGGATGGAAAACTGAGAAATCTTGACACCAAATCTATATTAGCTTCTAATCCTCTTAGCTGGATTGAAAGTAAGGACATGGACTCAAGGGTTATAGAACCAATATGAACCAAGGGGAAGGGAATTACATGATAGATACGTTTGAGGAGTATTAAATCCCCCATCAGTAAGCACAATCTTGCTAACTTATGAACCTCCACCAGTCATGACAGATGCTAGCAATGGTGAAAATTTTGATTCAGTTTACATTTCAAGCTGAATCTGTAAAATTCATACTTTCTCAAATGATATGAGAACCAAAACACAGCCATCCTTCAAAATTTGCACTTATTTAAATTTTGTGATGCAGTTCTCCAACCAAACAATGTTTACAAAAATGCATACATTAGGGGAAAGTCTAGTGAAGGGTGCTGAGAGTTGTTAGGAGATTCCCTGTTCCTCTCACAGAGCTTCAGTCAGCGCGACTGACTGTTAAACAAATCTGGCCACTGGAGCTCTGTCAGGGGAATAAAAGTCTCCTCTCAGCACCCTTCACAAACTACACTTCCCAGAATTCTTTGGAGGAAGCCATGACTGTCTAAAGTGACATATAGGTCTGGTGTGGATGTGGCCCCCTGATTAGCCAATCCTAGCAGCTGTGAGTCTGGCTTTTAGAAAACTGACATTTGGTTTCTACTGAGCATGCCCGGCCTTATCATTGAGTTCAAATCTAAATTTCTTAAATTAATTTGAAATCAGCCAGGCATTTTTTTAACTTTTAAACTGCAACAGATGAAGGTCAGAGTATGGGGCAAGGGCAGTAATAGGATTACACATACTCTGTGAACATGGCTGATTTTTAATGAATTTCAACAGATTATGAGAACTCTGACAGAAAAAAGTCCGAACGGGCTCTGGGGTTGTTTTCTCTCTTTTTACACTTTGAACTCTCAATTGTCTCTGACTGTTTTGTGTATTGCCATGAAAATTGAGAGGGTTGTTAAGCAAGCATTTCTGAATTCAGGACTATAAGTTTTGTAAAGTTTTGTTTTGAAATGATCTTATGGGAAGCATCAGAATGGCATGGCGGTATTTTCAATTTAACATTGCGGATCCACGCTGGCTGTATAATACCACCCATGATTTTACACAGATTTTTCCTTTTCCATGGAAAACATGTTTGTTATGACTACTGTTGCCTGTGAAGAGATTTTAAATAATTGCAGACAGAGGGAAACCACTTTCATTGTGCGTGCACATGTGTGTGCACACAGGGAGCTGCTAGGCCAGCTGAATGTCATAGGCCAAAGGCGTGCATTGATAATGCTAATTAAAACTTTAGTGTGAGCTCCTTTATGCTGATTATAAATGGTCCATTTTACTGTAGCAATTTTAACATGCTCATGGCCAAAGAATGTTAGTTATCTGCCAACTGATTAGGTCTTAAATGATTTCCAGGCAACAGTTACTTTCTAGAAGCATTCAGTAAGCCAGTTGCGGTTGTATAGCACACATCAATAGTGGTTGATATTTTTGTAACCTAAATGTAATATAGAAGGTAAATAAAGGGCAAAAGGTTATTTCATCAAGACTAAATGGGAGAAAGTATTGTATATATCCACAAAGCTCAAGCTAGAAAAGGATTTCTGATAGTCCACCTGCCAATCGTTTAGATTATTCTAATAGTAATGCAGTTTGAAAGGCGAATTGAAATTGTCAACAAATATTTGATTACATTGCTAGACATCTTCTCAAAAAATAAACTGTATGTTGCTTCACTCAGAAAGTATTTCAAAAATTATTTTCTTATTCTATTAATGTCTGTGCTGAATGTTAACAATGGTGCTTTTTTTAAAAAAAATGAAATTTCATTCTGTAAATAGGAAAAATCAGTTAATGTAAGATCAAATGCGGAATCTGTTTTGTAACCTTCAGTTTGTGGCTTGCAATTGATGGTAAAATTTACCTTTTTTAGATAACACCCCATCATCAAAAGTTAACATACGATAATATTGGCAGCAAATACAATTTACCTAAGAATCCAGCTGCTTCTCTTTAATGATCATTGTCTAAAAAAAGTTGCTCCCTAAGAGAAATAGGGATCAGTATTGAGAGCTTTTTATCGTTTATATAATTATACAAATAAACTATTTTCACAAAAGCTACTTTGTATGATTATATACATTCCTATTACTGTGCAATGTTAATCATGTTTATTCAGAAGCAAGTCTATGGGTCTTACTCCCAGGTAAGTGGGGTTAGGGTTGCAGGCATGTTACTGTAGAACTGCTCTGAAGAAATTGATTTGAGAACAATAGACTCGACTGACAATCAATCCCAAACTCCAGTGCTCTGATGGAAAGCGGTCTTGTGTCATTTTCTTCCATGAGGAGAAACCACCTTGAACTATTTGGAGAAAAGGCAAGATGGAAATTCAATATATAAATAAATAAATAAAATGTTAGAGGAAGCACTATGCAGATCCCACTGTGCACAGAATGTTCTGTGCCATTGAAAGCAATGGGAAAAGGAGGATGGAGCACTTGAATAGAGTTGTGTTTCAATTCGAATAGAGTTATGTATGTTCATGAAACTGCCTGGCTGCATGCCATAGCCACTGTTTTGGGGTGTCTGTATTTGGTAACAGTGGTTCCCAAACATTTCCCCGCATTGACCACTTGAAAATTGCTGATGGTGTTGGTGGACCACGTAATGGTTTTTCTGTCTGTTTTAACAATTGTAATCTGCTGTGCTTGATGTTGTATAATTTTAATTGTATTTTGATTGCTTCTTTAATTCTTATATTGTATTTTATTGTATTACAATTTGCATTTCATAGAATTCAAATGGTAATATCATAAAATACAATATAGGATATAAGTACCACTTTCCTCTCAATCATATTGGCTCTAGATTGAGTAGGTTTTCTTTGCCTATTAGTGGTTGCTGTGCTGTGCAATTGTTAGGCATTCATTTGCTTTTGTCACAAGGTGGAAATGGCATTGGGCATGGTCATATATAAGGGAGACCCCCATAAAGGTCTAGTGGGGTACTTGCTGCCCGCATCCCTAGCTCAGGAGGGCCAGGCCTCATCCAGCTCACAAGCACACACACACACGTACTGGTTGGCCAGCAGGATCAAGGCAGATGGATGGACACCTTGCCTTGGTCAAACATTGACCAACTCCCAAGGGTGTTTCCCAACTGCTTGCTGGCCCTAACGGCTTGATGGGCTGACTCAGCATTCCCTCATCATGGGCTGCTGGAATAAAAGCAGACCTTTGTTCAACTGCCATGCCAACTTTCAAGTTGTGACCAATTTTCACACCTTTCTTGGCTGTTTTATTCCTGTTGCTAAAGGAGGGATGTATCTTGTGCCTGCCTCACGAAACATTCCCTCCCACATGTGGCTTGGCATGTTCTGGGCTGGCATGCTGCTCTATTGTGGGTTAAACTTTATACCCACATTTTTCACTTCCAGGCTTTTCTAGTGGTCTGTGTCTTCTTGGACTTCAGTGGGCTTGGTGGTAGGTTGTGTACTCGTTTGAAAGTAAATATATACAAATGTCTCCATTTCAGAATTGTTTTTGAAAACAGGATATATTGGGCTATGTGCATATGCCAAATGTTGCAGCACTGGGGACTAGAGAAGACCTGCCCTGAGAGTGAGTATGTGATCATCTGGGTGCTTGCTTCCTCACTCCTATGGGTTGCTGTCTCTCGAGACTGCTGAGGTCCCTGGTAAACGCTGCAACAACTGGAACCCCCTGCCTAACCCTGACTCTGACTCCAGAGAGAGGCTGGTAATCTTGCAGCCTCTTGCATCAGCTCCTGGCTGGGTAAAGGGGCATAAAAGCCCAGCTGCCCTTGAGTAATAGGTCTGCCTCTGGCAGGGTTGCCACTGAAGGAGTGACACCAAAGGGAGCAATCCCTTTGGGGAGTCCCTTAGGGAGTCCTGTGGGTGAGGGTGCTACCCCTTCTATTTTTTCCCAATCTAGAGGAGATTGGTAATGGGGAGGGCACACATATGTAGTTCCTGCGCAGGTGAGAGCCTGTGCAGTGAACTGAATGATAGGAGAAATGATAGGTGCCTTCAGAGTGAGAGTCTGCAACTGGCTGGCCCTCCCCAGATGTGAGACGGGGGGTAGATGTTCCCTGTGTGAAAGATATTGAGTGGGTCTGACTGTTCCCAATTTTCTCAGAGGCCTTCTAGGATAACTGGTTCAAGTAGGTTTTGTTGGTGGGCTCTTGTTGTGTCCATATCAGGTGTTTAGGAGGAGTCTTAGTAAGGAGGGACATGGTTGATGCCACCCCAATTTCAGTGATCATGGGTAGAGGGAGGTATAGCCATGGAGAGGTGGTGAGCTACCATAGAAGATGAGGGCAAGGCTATTTATGCCTTGTTCCTCGCTCCCACTCCTCCCATGGATGGATTCCTCATTGCTCATCTGCTGTGCCCACTGGCCTGTGTGCACTGTTGTTTAATGCCAGATCAGTACACAATAAGACCACACTTATCCATGATTTGATCATGGATGAGGGTGCCAATTTGGTGTGCATTACCGAGACTTGGGTGGGGGCAGAGCTTGGAAAAGTTACTTTTTTGAACTACAGCTCCCATCAGCCTCAGCCAGCATGGCCACTGGATTAGGCTGATGGGAGATGTAGTTCAAAAAAAGTAACTTTTCCAAGCTCTGGGAGGGGGTGAGCTGTGAGGAGTTGATATGACCCAGCTTTGCCCACCTGGACACTTAGTGAAACACCAGCATAGGCTGCAGGGACGGGGAGAGGGGTTGCTGTGATCTACAGAACTTCCACACTGCTGAAGGCAGGGCAGTGTTGCATACCTGGCTTCTGGATGCAGGAGCACTGGATTGACTCTGCTGACATGCCCCTATGTATTGCCAATCACCGTAAGAAATCTAGATGCAATTGAGGTGTAGAAATGGCATGTGAATGGCTTCTGTCCCCTGATTATTGCCCCAACCCCTGATTTATGGGGGTGCTAATTGGTTCTGCACACTGTAACTGTATTGGATTCCACTGTATTGGAATCTGGAGAGTTCAAAATGCAGGCCCTCTGTTCAGAAATGCTTAATTCTGTCTGTGAAAGAGCCTTTGGGAAAAGTTATTCAGCTAACCAAAACAATTCAGCTTGTCCCACGCTTCTGCTCTGTCATGTGGGATTGTTTATGGCTTTCTCAAGCTTTGAAGGGATTGGCTTACAAATGTTCTCACTTGGCTAATGTAAACAAGTAGCCTTATAGTCAAAACAAGCCATTGAGTTGGGGGGTGCATCTGTGTTCTCCAGCCAAAGCTGTACCATGTGCAGAATCAGGAGAGATCACCTGAAGATTAAACCAGCTACCTCGCTGATGAGAAGATAATGATCTAATAGGTGTAAGGTGCCCCTCCCAGGGGATTTTTTGGGGATAAATACAGGACCCCTAGATCAGGGAGATTAAGCCTCCAGGGGCTGAAGAAGCCCCAAGATAGCATCAGGAAAGATCAAGCCTCCAGGGGCTGACATAGCCTCGAAGTATCATCAAGAAACAACATCAAGAAGACTGAACCTCTCCCAGGCAAGAATCCCCAGTGGGCTGTTGGGAGGTTTCCAGCCAGTGAAGAGCATAAGACAGGGGAGGGAGGCAGAAACGTCTAGCTATTTAGTTTCATTTTAGCTGTTTGCAAATGCTGCTCTAATAAACCTTTAATTTCTTCACTAGCCGCAGTGTTCATTGCCTTTTGAAATTCCAAATTTGATTGGTCTTGTGCTTGGCAAGGGGCTAGGCATTTAACATTACACCCTACCACACCTCTCC
Organism: Rhineura floridana; assembly: GCF_030035675.1. Classification (NCBI taxonomy): domain Eukaryota; kingdom Metazoa; phylum Chordata; class Lepidosauria; order Squamata; family Rhineuridae; genus Rhineura; species Rhineura floridana. The sequence continues at coordinate 80,395,463 of NC_084483.1, forward strand.
ACATCTCACCCCTCTCCCTCTTGATAAGTGGCAGCAATGTTTGGCATCAAGAAGCCAGGTACACATTGCCACCCCACCTTTTCTGATTAAACAATGCCATGCCTCTACTACATTCCCAATCTGATTCAGTGCCCAGCCATCCTGATCTCCCATCATCCCCTCGAATGCCACCCTCCTCAGGGTCTCTATCAAGTATCAATATATGCATTCCCTAAGTGAAAAAGGTTTCAAGTAAAATGAATTCCAGAGCTGGGGTAAATATCTGTCTAAGGGTAGAACTGCATCATACAAAACAAATAAAACCACACTGTGACTGTTAAATATGGCAGTCTCGGGTTAAGTCTTCCTAGCCCCATAGCATGCAACTCAGCTTACTTTTTGTCTTCATGTCAATATGGCTGAGCATTTCCCCTCATCAACCAGTGCAAGTCAAATAAAGATGAGGAGCTTTGGGGAAAATGCTCAGTGTAATCATGTCAGGTAAACTGAACTACACAGAACTTACGTGTAGATTTATTTCAGCATTAGTCCCATCTTGTTTGTACTGAGTAACTAGGATCACTAAAAGTATTACCAGCTGGGGCTTGATGGACCACTGGCTAGTGTTATGTGCTCTTTATATTTTCCCATTGCCTGAATTAAGTATGCATAATGGATCATACACTGTGGCCACTATCAATTAGAATGGATAAAAGTACAAAAGCAGAAATACCTGTACATGCGTGTTGGCCCTCTTAACATGTTGAATCTTCCTGGGTTTGTTTTGAAATTGTGTTTTCAATTGTAAATTGGAGACAATAGACTAGTTATATTTTTCCCTGCCTCCTTAATTCTGCCGTGTTTTACTGTTTCAGCTATGAAAACCAAAGCCTTATGCAAGATTCCAATTCTCTTTATTTTGTCTTATATATCATTTTCAAATGCTGGCTTTTTCTCCTCTGACTTCATTCAGAAATAATCAAGCACCAGGAGGTAGTGGGTGTGCCATGATCTCTGTAGAGCTGCCTATGTACAAAACAGGGCAGAAGCCCTGAGGCTAGGCAAAAATGAGGTCACACTGAATATTGTTGTCTGATGGCCTGCCATTCATCATACTCAACTGGAGTCCAGTTAAGAGAAAGGCTAACAGCTGTTATGGTTTATTATTATACATAGCTTGCCCTTAGTAGCCTCCTAGGCTGGGTTGATGATAGAAAAGGGCACAGAATAGGGCTATCTTTAACTTTACAATCTGCCCTTAGGTGAAGACATTAATAGTGCTCAGGTTCACTTCCCCCCCCCCGAGCTCTTTTGTTTGAACAGAGTAAAATAGTGCTGTGCTGAAACCTGTCCTCCAATATCTCAAAAGTGTTGTTCCTCCATGAAAGAGGCTTCCATTTTACTGCCTCATTCACAGGACACTTCAAATTTTCTTTATTGTTTTGGTGGCTGCAGAGATGACCTTATTATGAGGTAGTTGAGGTGCATGTGTGCAACTTTCGTCCCGCTGATCATTTCTCCAGTGCTCTTCTGCCTGCTAAGCTGCCTGCACTTTCTTCTTTTTCAAAAAACCCCATGGAAGGTGTTACCTCATGGCATCTTCCACTGGATTGTAAGTGTAACAGCGGAGGCTAGGAGGCCTGTGGCTACAGAGTGCTTGAGATTGGTGTATTCATCATTTTCATTTTAAGGAAGGCCCATCTTTTTCTGTACTGATTTCTTTAAAAGTAAAAAGGCTACTTTAAAACAAAACCAAAAAGCAATTATCATGAACACAGTAAGTAACTCTTCCCCCATATTCATGGGCTTGCTGGAAAGCCCATCCAAGGGCTTCATAGGGGTTTTGGGATATGTGGGCATGTACTGCCAGTGAGTTGATCTGTAGAATGAAAGGAAGGACTCTTGCAATCACCCCCTGGCCACTTCAAAAGTAAAGTTCGTATAACAAAACTACCTGCACCCCACCTATGACAATTTCACCCAAAATTCCCTCCCTTTGATAATTTTAGAATAAATTTTCTCATTAATTGATGAAGAATGATTGTGAAAAAGTGGGAGGGTTTGTTGGTTGTTGTTGTTGTTTTTCCACAGCTCCAAAGTTACAAATAAGATTCTTCACTGCCACTATATTATAAACTTACTTTTTTGACAATGGGTTTAAACGAATTATGAGAGCATAGAGGTTCATTTCCTTCAATCCCAATCCAAGGGACCAATTCAGGCATTACTGTTTTTTGGATGCATTCCTAAGATATTCTAAGTTGTGTGCACCTGAAAACATAAAGTATGACTGTGTAAAACACATGCTTGTGCACATACATTTTTCAGCTTGCTTGTCAGGAGCTGTGATTGGCTGCGTGTATGCTCAGTGGCAAATCTCAGATATAGCTATGGGTAATGTGTGAAGTGATCCTCAGAGAGAATCGAATTAGCTCATGTCATTTTAGTCAAAGTCCCAGAGTGCAGGACATGGAATAATGGGCTCAAATTGTAGGAAGCCAGATTTTGGCTGAACATCAGGAAAAACTTCCTGTTAGAGCCATACGACAATGGAACCAATTACCTAGAGAGGTAGTGGGCTCTCTGACACTGGAGGCATTCAAGTGACAGCTGGACAGCCATCTGTTGGGAATGCTTTATTTGGATTCCTGCACTGAGCAGCGGGTTAGACTTGATGGCCTTATAGGCCCCTTCCAACTCTACAATTCTATGATTCTAGTCAGTAGTTGGGATGCCAAAATAGGGGAAAGATATTCATACCACTCTGCAATATGGCTTCTGATAGTTGACACCAGATATGAACTGTTTAATATAGGAGCGTCTAATTAATGATGACCATTGCACTGATGTTTGACTGTAATTTCTCATTACTATTGTTTCCATTAATTTAACTCAACACCACTTGATATGAAATTAACACTGTGGCTTAGAAACTATTTTTAATCAGTTTATTTTTAAATAGATGTTATTTTGAAAACATAAAACAACATAATTTGAAGGCATTTGTCAAAGAGCAAATTTGGTTATTTAAACCATCAGGCTCACTTTGAGTTCAGACCTGATTGTTCATTACTTGAAGATTCTTGTAATATCAGTTGATGAGTTGCTATCACTGAAGGGAAAAAACACATAAAGATCACTTGTTCATTTCAAATGCAATATTTTTGATAAAGGCATTTCACATATCCAGCTGTGATTCATTCAGTCATCACATCATTTAAGTCATCAAGTGAAATAAATACATGTGTGAATTATCTATTCAGGCAGAAACTTTTTTTTTAATGTAAGGTGCATCATTAGACCTTACTTGGAGAAGAAAGTGTTTTCAGAAAGCCAGAACAGCTTGACATCTGTTTCATTGTATGAGATGTATATTTAAAAGATGGCAGTTTTGTTATGAGATTCTGACAGAAGCACAGCAAACTTTTGCGGATTGACAATATTGTGCTAGTACTGCAGGGGTGGGGAACCTGTTGCTCTCCAGATGTTGCTGAATGACATCTCCGATTATCATTGGCCATGCTTGTTCAGCCTGATGGGAGCTGTTGTTCAGCAACATCTGGAGGGTGAAATGTGCCCCACTGCTATAGTAGAGACTGTCCACATCTGGATAATATGGCCAATTATCTCCAGGGTGGTCCATCAACTGTGTTGTTCACGAACCTGAAAGGCCTATATTACCAAGCCATGAGTAGTCCAAGGTTCAGCTTAAAAAAATGAGAAAAATTGTCTGGTTTATGTAAACTGAAAGGGGGAATAGCAGGCACTTTCCCCCCCTCTCTTCTTTTCTCTCTTTCTATCTCTTATTCATATGGTAAGATGTCATGAAGCACTCTGTACATTTTAATTGTGTTGGGCTATTAAAGTATTAATGAATAAATCAATAATGGTGGTGGTGGTGATGATGATAATAATAATAATTTTTAATTTCTTTCCCATATTTTATTGTTTTTCAAACTTCCCCTGTAGAGGTCCTTCTGTAGTGCCATGGTAGAGGAGCTGAGGATGTCTCTGAAGTGTCAGCGTCGGTTAAAACACAAACCACAGGCTCCTGTTATTGTGAAAACAGAAGAAGTGATCAACATGCACACATTTAATGACAGAAGGTTGCCAGGTAAAGAAACCATGGCATAGAGCTGGGAGGCCAAGCAACCCCAAGCACAAACTGATGTCTTTCCCCTCCCCTTTTCTTTTTTCCCAAACCAACTTTTGCGAGAATGTTTCCTGTGGAAATATGCAACCTGTGCAAAATAAATTGAGTTACCTCATGCCACTGTGTCTATGAACTAGAGACTCTGTGATCTAAGCAGTTGCAAAGGCCAGACTCAAATTACAAGCGTCACGGATCAACCAAGTTTATAAGGGGAGGGAGGGATGGGGTGGGGGCATTCCACCATTCTGTCATGGGTTCCACCATTCCTTTATGAATGAAAAAGTCCTATGTGAATTTTGTGGCTGGTTACAAATGCAGTCTCAGTGAGAACTGGCAGGTTCCTTTTTGAAGTTCATCTGTTGCCAGGGGCTGGAGAAGGAATGAACAACTTAAAAAACTATCAGAGGAATCTTTGAAAAATAGTATCTCAAAACTCTAGTGAGGAAAAAAAAACTGTGTTATGTACTTGCAAGCATAGAAGACCTTGTATTTGCTGGCCAATGTCTACATGATGCTCCTGCCAGCTGATAAGAGCTTATTCAGTGGGAAAGTCAAAGCAATGAAAATGGAAACCCAAAAGTAGAAGAATGAAAAGGTGATACTTAACCTGGTTGTTGTTTTTTGACTGTCACTAACCTGAGTAAAAACAAAAACCCCAAGCCAAGCAGTAGAAAATTAAACATTTCACCTGCACTGGAATTCTGTTGTGAGAGAACTCAAGAAGGTGGGTCGTATTTTAGATGACACAAAAAGTTTCCCTCAGTTAAGAAAGAAAAGAAAGATGTATTTTATGATGCTTATCTTTAAGCAATTCCTTCATTGTTTAACTGTGAAGCAAAGAGGGTATCTGACACAATGGAGACATGTGGGGGGTTTATATGCCTAAGAGGGTTTGGGAAACTTTCGTTCCTGCTTCAAATGGAACTCAATGGAGCCTGTGGAATTCTCGCTACTAGTGGATATAGAATGGGTTGCCTAAAAAGGACAGAAAGTGGAGAACTTAAAAATGGACTGCATTTCTCGATACACTCAACAGCATTTAAATGAGCAAAATCCTTGAGCAGTTTTTTCCCTCCCTCTAAAAAAAAAAGGGGGGGAAATGTTCGGGTTTATTTGTGGAAATGCAAGATTTCTATGAAAATAGTTTTTGTATGGAAATTTTTTGTAATACTTTTTAAATCAACAATCTCAAGAACCTGTGTTCCAGTCAGGGGTGTGGTGCCAAAAGTGACTGGTAGTGCGTGCGCACCACCAACGTTTGGTGAAAACTATTTTTATCGAGGTAAAAGGGGAATCTTAGAAGAGAACTATTTTCAAGTTAGATAATATAAAATCTAGGTGCACTACCAATACTGCGTACTATACCACACCCCTGGTTTCCACTAGCCTGATAAAATACTGTAATGAACTGATGTGTGTAAATGATGAAAGACACAGACCTCTTGAACGCATTGTGATAACAGTTGAAGTACACACAGTTTGCTGTTTGAATCCAATGCACAACATTAAAAAACAAACAAACCACACCCACATTTTTGAAAAATTGTCAGTTTTTAGTTTTTTTTGGGTAGGGTGGCTTGGGAATACTGTGTAATTTGAGCCATGTGTGTGCAGTACCATCAAAACTGGAACTTGTATTAGAATCTTGTTCTCCAAAGGCTCACTTGCTACCTGTCCTTATTTTAGCAAGAATGTTTGCATCTGACAAGTGTTGTCCAGATTGGGGCCTCGCTACTACACATCACTTTTGCTATTCTTCTTTTAAAGTAATTTTTAACACTCAGGCACAATCTAGCAAGAGTCCCTTCTGTACTAGACCTTTGGGAATGAATACCAGTTGCACAATATGCTCATGTACAACTTCTGTTAATTTCAACAGGACTTACACAGAAGAAGCACCTGATTATTATCTCCATAGCCCTTGGGGAGGTAACCCTATGCTAGTGATAGTTTTTTTAAAAAACAAAATACAAACACACATGAAGAGAGATGTTTCAACTGCCCTTATGGTGCTCAGTCAGATGTGATACCATCTTAATAATTTTAACTTAGTCTTACTGTAAATTTGTATCCTGAAAATAAAATGTATAATGGTGAGATATGTAGGAACACTTGCCTACACACACAGTTTATAAATATAGCTTTTTATTCCAGAAAAAAAAAATCTTTTTTCTTTCTATTTTTTAATAAACAAAATCCTAACACTGTTTTGTATAAACAATGAGTCATCTGTGGATAATAGAAGTATTTGTAGATTCAAGGCACACTTGCCATTCAAAAGACTTCTCTGTTAAAATGTTTCACATTTCCATTGCAGAGTGTGGCACATAGCCACAAACAACTAACCCTCTGGAATGAATGAGAAAAATCTTGGTGCATTGCACTCTGTCTCCCCAGCTGTATCTTGTATGGGCATGAGAGAACTTAAATACACACAGTCTCCAAGACCTTCAAGGTCCTTATTCACTTCATGTGGAAGGTAGGTTTTGTGAGCAACTCAGGAAGTGACTACAAAACTGCCTGCTTCGTTAACACAGATGGGGAAGTCTGAGATTGTAGATTTGGATCAGGGGCTGTGGAAGTAATTATCAAATCTCTTACTTATAGTCCAGTTATCAGTTCTAGAAAGACAACTTTAAGGGAGAAATGCTTTAAAGAATACAGCATACAGCATTAGTTATAGACTGCTTAACTAAATTCAGGGATCACCAACATGCCCATGGGTGCCTCTGTGCCCACCAGTATCCCCTATGAAGCCTGCAAAAGTTCTCATAAGAACATAACAAGAGCCCTGCTGGATCATGCCAAAGACACATATGCAAAGAACTTCTCTCTGTGAGTAAAGTCAGCAGTGGCTGATGTAGGTGCTTTTTCACCATTACTGGCTATTGGAGCAAGGACACAACTATGTCATTTTGTGTCCCCATCTTTTTTCTGCTCTTTTAGATGTGGCAGCCATTTTGCATAATGTCTTACACTTCACAGCAGCCATTTTGTGTTATGACACGCCTCCACAGAAGCCATTTTGTAACTAGCGGCCTTGGCACTTTTTCAAAATTCCTGTGTGCCAACTGGCCCCAACAAGTTGACAATTCCTGATCTACTTCATAATTCCAAGTTTATTTAATCAGAACATTGTGTTGTTATCAACCTGTGTAACTACCACAGAGCCAGCATAGTCACAACAATATTCTTCAAGTTGAGCCATTTTGGTGTGGTAAACCCACCACAAGGAGATTTCATACAGGCAACCACACAACATAATACAGGAAACCATGCAACCTCATACAGTGGATAATATGTGCTTAGATTTGATATTTCCTAAGTCTAGTTTTCAGTGGCTTTCCTTTTGCAGAGTAAATACTACATCTTACTATGTGTGAGAGTACATTTCAAGTATGAAATTGATATGGTGAAGTTAAATTTTTACCTCAACAAATGTGCCATGAAAATGGTGTCTTGGTTACAATTCCTCTCTTATTACTCTAGCCCAGAGAAAGTTAGTCATGCTGAAATCTCATTGATATCAATAGGATATAGTTACTCATGATTCACTTGTGCCACTGCTTTTCATAGTACTTCAGCTCATTTTACTTTTTCTGAATTACAGAAATTGGTTTATGGACTCAGTAGACTTGTTAGTAAACAGTTTTGCATCATGTGATGAATGTGGCTATCATATCACACTCCTGTGTCACCACATGTGATGAAACAATGTGGATATGCTCTTTTCTGTTACTTTTGAGGCTTGGGTATATGGAACTCCAGAGTATCTGATAAAGTTCTCAGATAGACTTTTAGGGTAAACAGTGCAGCATTAATTAAAAATTATTTAACCACTGCCACCAAAATAAACCCCTAACTTTATAGAGACCCAGTTGTTTGGTTCCTATGGCTTATGACACCACCACTACAGACAAGTTTATAAAATGAAAAAAAGCTAGGAAGAGAATTGTTTCAGGCAGTAGGTAGGATAAGATTTCTTAAATTTACAGGTCTTAATTAAGCAGGTTTAAATATGTTTAGTTACAGCTCCTAAGATTCAAGAAAGTCTTCCCCCGCTAAATAAGCTTTCAACACTTTTTTTCTTTTAGGCCACATTTTCCTAACCTTCACTCCAGCCAAACTACTCCCAGCCAGGAACAGATGCTGCGCTCTCATTCTCTCCCTCTCCCCCCCCCTCTCTGCCTTAGGCACTTGCTGCTGTTTCTGGCTTCTAGGATGGTTCAGATGTTTCAAGGACTGCTTAATGAAATCCTCCCTCTGGTCAGACCTCTGTTGGAAGCTCCACTACAATAACCTCACCTTGCTCTCCTCAGACATGGAGACATAGGAAACTGCTTTATACCAAGTTATACTAATGTGTCATCCAACTCAGTACTGCATTATTTATTTATATTTCTTATTTGCTGTTCACCATGACATTCCAGGGTGGACTGACTGGCGAACAGTCTTTCCCAGCCCTGCCTGGAGATGTCAAGGAGGGAACCTACAGTAGGACCTTCTGCATGCAAAGCATGCACACTACCACTGAGCTATGGCATTTCCCCTAAGGGCCACCAGCTTTGGTCCTCAGGTCCTCTCCCAGCACCATCAAAGCCCTCTCAGATTCAACAACTGTTTCTAACAGACTTTTTTCCTCTCCTTTAAATGCCCTTAACTCCTGTCAGTGCCCTCAACTACTGGCCTTCTTTTAGTGACTCACCAGTGGTTCTGCATGCAGCTTCTGTCCTCTAATCACGAATGGTATTTTACTTTCCACCTGGTCCAAATATAAACAAAGACATCGTCTCACACTGTCAACTTGCAGCCACAGCTAACTCCCCAAGACAAAGTAGCACACCCAGGTTTTTGGCCTTACTGGTTACATGATAACCTCACTCAAAGGTTCCTCACTGTATATATATAAACATTGCGACTAAATAGATTAAAAAAACACGTTTTTGTTTGTCATTCCATACAATATGGAAACAAGCAATGTAAAACTGTTATCAAAGGCTTTGGGGAACAGGGAGCAGTTAAACAGTTGACTACCCTATTCTGCATTTATACAATTACATTTTCTAATGAACATTGTCAAAGAGCTATTTATCAAAATCATATTGGGGTTATGTTTTCTGTGATTGTTGGGGGTGGGTGAGAATTTCAATTCAGTTCACATTTCAAGCTGAATTTATGAAATTTGCACTTTCCAAAACAATATGAGAACAGAAACACAGCCATCCTTCAAAATTTGCACTTATTTGAATTTTTCAATGCAGCTTGCCAACCAATGTCTACAAAAATGCACATATTAGGAGAAAGTGTACATAAAAATGAATATATACGTGAAAAGAACATGCAAAATGCATTATATGATGAGAAATTGCTTGCAAAAATGTATACGTTAGTCAAAACTCTACAAAATGTGTTTAATAGGAGAAATTCACATTAAAATACTGGAGAATTTTCATGAGGGTTTTTTTTAAAAAAATCACAAATTGCTGCAGAAATGTGGAGAACTGAAGACTGAAAAGAATGAGAAAGGAGAGAACCGAAATTGACAGATCTTTCCATCCCTAGTAATTGACCAGCATTTGAAATTTGTTGTAGAAAGCTGAAGCATATTTATCTACTACTGTAATACAATGCAGAGCTTGGAAAAGTTACTTTTTCGAACTACAACTCCCATCAGCCCAATCCAGTGGCCATGCTGGCTGGGGCTGATGGGAGTTGTAGTTTAAAAAAGTAACTTTTCCAAGCTCTGTTAAATAGGAATAGCCACACATTTCTATTAGAAGAACATATAAAACTCCGTTTGCAAGTGAGGCTTGCCGATTTCATCTCTGAGAATCTTAGGCCTGTTACCATTTCCTTCTTGGGCATGCTGACTTACACTGAAACAAACACAACTCTGTCCCAAATTACATTTATACACACTATGAAAAAGCAAAGAGGAATGGTTAAACTTCTTATTGTTGCTTTATATTGCTCTACCTTTGAACATCTTAAGTAATTTTATTTTTATGTGACTTCTGGGGGACAGTTTCATCATTGATCAAGTTGGCTAACCTATTTATTTTAAGGCAATATTAGTATCTACCCTTCCCATAGGCACCTTGTTGGCCTCTGTGAAAACAGGATGCTGGACTAGATGGGCCATTGGCCTGATCCTGCATGCTCTTCTTTATGTTCTTATGATACCCAAGAAACCATAGTGTTCAAAGAATGATCATTGTACTGAGCAATTATTACAACATTCGTGACCTTATAAATATATAAAACTGTATTATAACCCGAATTATATTCTTAACATGAATAATAAGGTGAAGGAATAATAGGGGCTAAGTGCTCATGTTGCTTGAGTGACACTCATGAATAATTATCCTACATGTCAAAATAGTAAGCATCAAGGAAGAATATAAATTTGAAGCTAAGTTAGAAACCAACTTTCATAAGGAGCTGCCATCTAATCCCCAAGAAATATGGACAAGTAGGTGCCGAAATTGAGACAAATTTTAAAGTAACAAATTGAGTGTTTTATTAGGCCTATGGCCACACACAATTTGTATTTGTTATACAGTTGGAGAGCTTTATGTACCACAACACTGGAGGGGTGGAACCACATGGCACAACACTAAGTAAACAGTCTTCAAAAATCTCAGTATGATTTGCTTCCCTCTCTTCCAGGGAGTGGTTTTGTCATGAGTTGGCTTTAGATGGGTCCATTGACTTTTTGGAGGGGAAAAAACCCCTATGGTATAGTACACTGTCTCTGAGGAGGGAAAATGTTTGTTTGCAAAGAGACTACACAGCAGAAACCAGCCCAGGTAGTATAGATATTTGCCCAAAGCAGAATCAGTACATGCTCCACAGGCCTATAATCCAAGATCATATTAGGGTGTTTTCACCATGCTTCCACCATGCAGGAATGCCATTTCAAACATTTCCCTAGGAAATACTGTGTTGGATTTCTAGGAATGAGATTCACTTAGCCAGAAAGAGGTGAATAGTTTCTTAGTGCTATTAATGGACATTAAAAAGTCTTGGATTTTCTGGAATTGTTCTGTGAAGTCTGAGCAGGGTGATAAAATAGTATTATTTGATTATTTTTTCAAAAATTAAATCAGTCTATTATAATTGTGTCCTTTTTTAAAAAAAAGAATAAATAATAACATGTTTAATAATAACATGAAATCTGTTTTTAATTCAAACATGATCAAGCCTACACATAATCTCTTAAAACTGAATAATTGTGATCCATCAAGCATATTTAGTCAGAGCAGCTTTTGCCAACCTGGTGCCCTCTAGAAGTTTTCATCAACAACTCCCATCAGCCCCAACCAGCATGTCCATCACAGGATTTAGGAGATGCTATCCTGTACTACAGTGGACAATTTCCTAAAACCACAGAATAACCTTGTACTCTTGTTTGTGACATCCAACAACCTGAACTATGTAATTCAGTTTTTGAGTTATGTTTACCAAACACCATAACTATCTATCTGTCTCATGGATCAATGTTATTTTGCCCAGTAATCATAGTAATATTTCCACAGCCAGCATATGAGAAAATTAATTAAATTGGTTTCTGATCCTGATACACATTAGAGTTTAGACCAGGACATCTTGTGACCCATCAATCCAAATCGAACATGCACACTAGGAGTTTGATATGGTATTCTTCTGTTACATATGTGAGTCTAAAAATGAGAAAACTTGCAAGGTCCTGCTAGGCCAGAATACATGCTTGGTGGGCTGCTTTCAACATGGTGGATCAAGTTGTACAGCACTGTTTTTCTAGACACTAATCCCACTTGTCCAAACATACTGCTAGAATACAGCTTTGTTGCTGCTGATTGAGCTTTGGCAGCTTTAAATAAGACTGAAATCTGTTCCCTTCAGATGTGGAATTTACTATATATGGGTTTCTATAACAGCTCTATTAGCCTATTGGTTTTGTCAGAAGAATCAGGCTGCTTTTCTTCTGACTGACCTGGAAAGGCTGTGTAAAAATGAAGCCTTAAACCCATTTTAAAGCCACTTTATGAAGCACCATCTGGACAATAAATATAGAGAATTTCAAAATTATGAATTCATGACCTTTTCCATTCATTTATATGAATATGAAAAAAACTGGTTGGATCACTGCTATAATCCACCCAGCTCTCTGTCCTTTTGCTGTGGCAAATCATATAACAAGAAAATGCAAAACTTCACAAAATGTAGAGCTCTGGATGGAAAAGGGACCATATTACTTTCCCTTTGGAGGCTGGGAAACTATCCATATAGCCAAGTTCCAGAAGGCAATACAAATGATACTTTAGATGGCTTCTTGCCTTTTATTTATTTATTTATTTATTTTATTATACTTGTATACCGCCCCATAGCCGAAGGTCTCTGGGTGGTTTACAGTAATTAAAAACATTAAAACAAATACAATTTAAAACAGATCTTATAAAAACAACTTAAAACACAATTTAAAAATTTAAACAGTATAAAACACATGCTAAAATGCCTGGGAGAAGAGGAAAGTCTTGACCTGGTGCCAAAAAGATAACAGTGTTGGCGCCAGATGGACCTCGTCAGGGAGATCATTCCATAATTTGGGGACCACCACTGAGAAGGCCCTCTCCCATGTTGCCATCCTCCGAGCTTCCCTTGGAGTGGGCACCCGGAGGAGGGCCTTTGATCTTGAATGTAGTGTACGGGTGGGTTCGTATCGGGAGAGGCGTTCTATCAGGTATTGTGGTCCCAAGCCGTATAAGGCTTTATAGGTCAAAACCAGCACCTTGAATAGAGCTTGGAAACATACAGGCAGCCAGTGCAAGCGGGCCAGAATCGGTTTTATATATTCGGACCATCTGGTCCCTGTTACCAATCTGGCTGCTGCATTTTGCACAAGCTGCAGTTTCTGAACAGTCTTCAAAGGCAGCCCCACATAGAGTGCATTGCAGTAATCTAATTTGGAGGTTACCAGAGCATGGACAACTGAAGCCAGGTTATCCCTGTTCAGATAGGAACGTAGTTGGGCCACCAACCAAAGTTGGTAGAAGGCACTCCGTGCCACCGAGGCTACCTGAGCCTCAAGTGACAGAGATGATTCTTTGACTTAATCCTAGGATCTAGGCTGGGGGTGGAAGACCTTCGGCCCTCCAGATGTTGCTGAATTACAACTCCCATCATCCCTGGCCACTGGTCATGGTTACTGGGGCTGATGGGAGTTGTAGTTCAGCAACATCTGGAGGGCCAAAAGTCTAGGTTCTTTGTCCCCAGTGAAAACAGGAAACTACCACTTTGTGAATAAGCCCAAATCAACAAGCAAAACACTCTTGGGTACTATTCTCTACTCAGGAGTTCTGTTCGGTGAGGCATATAAACGTATGTTGAAAGAGAAGCTATAAGCACCACTTAATTATTATACCTGAAAGTGGTTCTACAGGTGAGTACCATTTCCAACAATCTGTACTCCAGAATGGATTTCCAACACAAAGGTTTCTCTGTTCTCTAAAGACTGATTTTCCTTGCTTAAGCATTCTCTTTCTCTTCTTTCAAATTTGGATTAAGGCAAATTTGTAATTCATATCTGACACTATCCTGCAGACTGAACTTCTGACTAATGAAATTGGGTAAAATTCTATGGATGCACTGAGTGTTTATTGATTTTGATTTCTAAAACTGAAGTTAGAGCTTTTAGGAGAGCTTAGATGTTTTCCTGTCAAAGCACCATAATGATTGAGAATGTTTACCATCTTTTAGCCCTGTTCATTGTCATTGTTTCCCTTCCCCAATTTTGCTCTGTGGCCGCTTCTCCCAATTCTTTAGTTCTTCTTCATGGAGTTATACATTCAAACCAAGACTGGAACTATGCCAATACTTGGCCTGCAGTTTCTTGACCTCCCCACCCTGGGCTGATCTTACCTTTTCACTGCAAGATGGCCATGAATAGTGTGTGTTCTTTCCAAAATTGCTCCATTGGTCAGCAGCCTCCCTAGATGCCTACAATACCTGATGTTACCTCATTATGCCTTTCCTTAAGCTTTTTAGTGCTATCCCACTAAGCATGGGGTGTGGCTACTGAGCGACTGATAGTTTGTTTGAATGAAGTCCTTTTAGCTTGATTTTTTTAAAGTAAAAATAATTCATTTAAAATGAAAAGGGAACAGCTGTCAGGCACACATTCTCCCCACCTTCCTGTGCTTACAAGAAAGCCCAGATGAGAAGATATCATGGGGCTTTCAGCAAATGTAGGCACACGAGAAGGCTGCAGAGTGCAGACCACTGGAGAGATCATGTACAGAATGAACGAAAGGACACCCACAGATATCCCTTGGCCACCTTGAAAGTAAGGTAAATACAACAAAAAACCTACATCCCTGACCATTGGCCACATTTGCTGGGGCTGATGGGAGCTGTAGTTCAGCCTGGGCTTTGCTCTCTCCCTGCCACCACATTCACCTATGACATCTCCTGCCTGCTGTGCTTTTGGCACACTAAACAGTTCATGTAGACCCCCCCCAAGAGGCAGCAAAGCTGATTAGAATGAGGACAACAGTTCTTAGATTGGTCATCTACATAACCAATAAACAATAAGGAATATCATTATAGGTGGGACCATAGCATTCAGGAACAGCCATTGCTAGCCCCAGTTAAGTTGGCAAGTGATTTGCAAGACCTCTGAGATTGCAGACTTTGTAAACAGCCTCACACTGCTCTTTAAACCTCTGATTGTCAGGACTTCAAAGCACAGGGCAGGGCTGCTTGTAAAGGACTTGCAAACAGCCCTGCACTGTGCTTTGAAGTCCTGACAATCAGGGCTTCAAAGCAAAGCAGCACCTGATGTCACATGATTGACAAGTTGGAGGTCCAGCCCACCAGCCAGATTTGGGCCACAAGAGATGGGAAGATTGCCTGCCATAGAGAACCCAGGGTTCAAATCCCCATTCAGCCATGAAGCACATTGGGTGACCTTGGGTTAGTCACTGCCTCTCAGCCTAACCTACCTCACAGGGTTGTTGTGGAGATTAAATTAGGAGGGGGAGAAGTATGCACACCATTTTGATCTCCTTAGAGGAAAAGTGGGATATAAATGCAATAATAAATAAATAAATAAAAGTAAAATAAATACTTGCATGGAGAACAAAATAGTCTGGGCAGATATAAGGCAGCTTCTTCTGTTCCAAAGACTAATGGAAAAGAAAGGCTATACAAGAACAATGCTTCCTAAACAATTGCATTCCCCTTTTCTGTGATTTCAAAATAATTGCAGACAGATTCCTTACCATGCTGACAAAATTCACCTTCCCACACATCCTTTTGGGTGTAATCTTACTGAATGCAGATAAATGTTGCAAAGGGATCTTCACCAGATTTTTCATGACCACATTTATGTTACACAGAAGATAAGGGCAGAGCAAATCCAAAGGGTGCATTTTTCTATGTATTGCAAATGGTACATGCTGGCAAGATGGAAGGTGGGGGAAGTGTATTTTTCTTCTTTTATTATTTTATTTCCTGTTTTCTTCTTTAAAAAGCACTTTCCCATTGATACCATTGGCAGCTCAAAGACTGGCATAGTTTGTCTCCCATTCTGGAGGTGTTGTGGGGATGGGATGAGCCTGGCATCCCCTGGAACTGGCATCCCTTGGACCTTCCCCTCTGTACTCTTTCCAACATCAGAGGAGGAGGTATCAAACATAGGATCCCCTTCTCCAAGGGTGGATCTCTGTGCCCTCAGAGCAGGAGATCCAGCAGATCCTATGGCCCCAAATTCCCTTTCTTAAAACCATAGGATTGAAGCCTACACTTATTGAAACAAAAATCTGTACAACACTTCTGTGAAAAACACAAGAGAGCTAGTACGTGTACTATCACACTATACATGAAGAGTAACCAACCTTTTGGGTTCGATGAGTACATTTGCAAACTGGAGGAACTATTGTGGGTACCATACAAACACCAAAACTGAGCACACACCACAACTTATTCTACTGGCAACAACAGAAGGCTTATTTCAAGCCTATTTTCAACTGATGGATAGGGGACCCAGCAGGCACTAGGGAAGGCCTTTGTGGGCACATGTGCGCTCACAGGCATCACACTGGTGAGCCCTGCAATACATGTATATCAACATATTCAATGTAAGTTGAGCACCTGTATCTCATTTTCTCCATCAGTATTGTTAAGCCATTTTCAGACACTGATTGTTCCTTTTGTGCCTGTTCCTTTTATGTTTGTCTTTGTCCTTTGTCTTTGTGTTTGTTCAATGCTATATTAGTTCTTTTGCTTAAATTCTCATTGCCTTTTATTTATTTATTTATTAAATGTCTATCCTGCCCTTCCTCCCAGAAGGAGCCCAGGTTGCCAAACAAAGGACAAAACACTAAAAACATCTTAAAACATCTCAGAAATAAAACACATTAAAAAAAAAAATCTTAAAAACATCTTTTAAAAAAATATTTAAAAAATCTTAAAAAGCAATTCCAATGCAGACACAAACAGAGATAAGGTCTCTACTTGAACAGCTTGTTGAAAGAGGAAGGTCTTCAGTATGTGCCGAAAAGATAACAGAGATGGTGCCTGTCTACTATTTAAGGGGAGAGAATTCCTTTTTCTTTTTTTTTTGGTAATAATTTTTATTATTCAAATTTTCATAAAACAAACACAAACAAAATCAAACAACAAAAACAATACAACAAAAATAAAAAGAAGAACTTGACTTCCGATTTGTTACAGATCAGCTATAAGTATATAATATATATCAAACCTGTCCCCTAAAACATACAAAATTCACTTTTTTCCATAGTCTATCTTAATTAATCATCAAATCCCATTATCATCATTTCATTTTTTTCTTTCAAAAGAGGCTTCCATTCCTTAAGAAATGTATCTGTCGTTTTTTCTCTGAGAAGGCATGTCAATTTGTCCATCTCAACTAAATCCATTAATTTCAATAGCCATTCTTCCATTGTTGGTATTGATTCCATTTTCCACTTTTGTGCATATAATAATCTTGCTGCCGTAATCATATATAATATTATTCTTCCATATTTCTTTTCCTTTTGTTTATCCATAAAACCCAGATAGGTAGGATGATGCAAAAAATCTTAAAGATAAATATTCAGTCAAGGGGAGAGAATTCCAAGGGGTCGGTGCCACTACACTAAAGGTCCGCTTCCTAAATTTTGTGGAACAGACCTCCTGATAAGATGGTATCTGCAGAAGGCTGTCACCTGCAGAGCACAGTGATTGACTGGGTACATAAGGGGTAAGGTATCCTGGTCCCAAGTTGTATAGGGCTTTGTACACCAAAACCAGCACCTTGAATGTCGCCTGGCAGCTAATGGAGAACCAGTGCAATTCTTTCTGCAACGGGGTGACATGTTGGCGATACCCTGCCCCAGTGAGCAGTTGCGACACCACATTTTGCACCGCAGCTGCAGCTTCTGAACCAACCTCAAGGACAGCCGCACATAGAGCGCATTACAGTAATCCAGCCTGGGGTTCATGCAAATCCATTGCCTATGCAAACCATATAAGCACATATAGAAATGTAAGTGCTGTTGCATCCCACTTACACTCTATTAAATATATTCATTAAGATAGGCTGGCACATTGGTTAGTCTGGAGTGAAAGCTGCTTTTGTCTCTCTGTGAACAACACTTAATCCCATTTCCAAAATGACATCAATCTTGCCTTGAATCTTTGTCACATCAAAAGCAAGTGGCTGATAAGAGATTTCATAATTTAATTGCCTTACATTCAATTTCAATAATCTTCACTATTCATAATTACAACCACTTTCTTTATGTATGTTGCTTTAATTACAACATCCTTGCCTTGCATTGTGTCAGTTTCTTTCAGGAGTCTGTTTCTCAGATAGTCACATTACGGGTAATTGTGTTCCTGTTTTTAAATAATTGAGTAAAATTGCACATAATTTTGGTCATGGTTTAAAAATAATTGATCATTGTCCTTTTCCCACATATACCGCAGGGGATGTTAATATAGCTAATGTGTCACAATTATTATTATTTATTTTAATAGCTATTGTTAAAAGAAACCAGCCTCTTTTGAACATTTATAAAAGCTTCAGAATTAAACATAGTACTAAGCTGAATTTTCTGATCCCAAAATTTGAAAGTTCTGCTGACAGCACTGGACACAGATCTACTGAAAAAAATAAACCCTACCAATGTAGCTCCTAGCAATATAATAGGGCAATGTGGCTTGTGAGAGAGGATGGAATTAAGGGAGAAAATTAGGAATGCTTCCAATATTCTGTTCATCCAAATTTCTCCCTGCAGCTTGGAATTCCAAATTCCATGGTCTTGTTTCCTTCTGCAGTAGAGCTGATGGTTTGGAAACCTCCACTGATCCATTTTTAATGTACAAATTTTGTAGAGAGCACTGTTCATGCACTGTTTGCTTGGCTCTGAGTTCCTTTCGTTCCTATGCAACTTCCCTGTGAACATTGATAACACACTGCACAAAAAGAAAAAAGAAAAATCAATCTTGTGTTGGTAAGAATGACTGCATCTAAGTGTTTTTGTGTGTATACCTATGTATACACAAGCACTTGTGTGCACTGATAAACTATCACAAAAAAGCATTTTCGTATAGTATTTTACTGATGTACTAATGTGTTCCTGTAAAGCACCCCACAAAAAGACACTTGAGGAGGAGGGAGAAGAGGGGGTGGAGCAGACCTAAATCTTGGGCTTGATCACCCCATCCCATTGTTCACTCTTGCCCACATGGTCTCCTGACCCCCTCCCCCTGGGACAGACCAACTTGAGTTTCTTCCAAGGCAGAGGGTATGAGGCAAATCCATCCCTACGGAAGGCAGGAATGTCATTGTAGTGTTTTCAATGTATATTGGTGTGCATACATATCAGTAAAACACTGCACAAAAACTATTTCGATGCATTCATATAATTCAGTACAGCTTTTTTAGAGTGTTTTCTCAATGTACATGATTGGTAATGTAGACTGGGATGGGGTGGGGGCAGAGAGATGTAAATGAACTGAAGAAAGCAGATGCTATGGCCAATTGTCCAATTCTAGAATTACTTTTAGAAGTTCTCCTAGTTAAACCAGAACCTATGAGTAGAATGAAGGCAGTGCTAACCCACAGAACAATAAAGGAACAGAATGGAGGAATTCTGCTCATGTCTAGGGAAAATGTACTGGAGCCCTTGCATTCGTTCAAAGTGATTTACCTAAAATCCAATAGTTTTGAAACTCCTACTTCTCTGGAATGATCCCATCTTGGGCATCTGCCACTTAATCTCAACTGTTCTTGGTTGACTCCTTGATCACAAGCAATAGTGATAAAATCTATTGGGTCTCAATGTTGAACTGATGGATCCTACCATTTGTTCTTTGCTTCCTTATGACTGTTCACTGTATAGCCTGATGACAAATGAAGGACAAACTGTTGCTCAGATAACAGTTGGAATGTCTCCCTCCATTATCTGCTTCTTCAAGGAATCTTCTGAAAAGTTTCTCAGGAAGCCCAACAAAGAATATTGTGGCACACTAAAGAATCACAAATGCAGTATTACCCAAGCTTTCAAGAGCTACAGTCCACCTCATGAGATGCCTGAGTTACTTTGAGTTACAGGTACATATATAAATGGTTTGGTGTGGGAACTGTAAAAAGAAGGAAATGAACTGCAAAAAGTATCCAGAGTTCCTAACAATATAGTTTGAAAATTACTACTATTGACCTTGATGTTTCACAAGTATATATTACTACTATATGCTTCTCTGAGATTTATTATTTTTATTTTATTTTATTTCACTTATGAATTGCTTCCTATGAAGCATCTCAAACTGATTTCACAATGCAATAAAACATATATAATTTCATATTTATTATTATTATTATTTATTAAATGTATATCCTTCCCTTCCTCCCAGAAGGTGCCCAGGGTGGCAAACAAAAACACTAAAAGCACTCTAAAACATATTAAAACAAACTATCTTTAAAAGGTATTAAACAAAACATCTTAAAAATCTATGCAAAAATCTTTAAAAAACATCTTAAAAAGCAATTCCAAAACAGACAGACTGGAATAAGGTCTCTACTTAAAAGGCTTGTTGAAAGAGGAAGGTCTTCAGTAGGTGCCAAAAAGATAGCAGAGATGATGCCTGTCTAATATTTGAGGATAGGTACCACAACACTAAAGGTCCACTTTCCTATGTTGTGCAGAATGGACCTCCCGATAAGAGGATATCTGCAGTAGGCCCTCACTGACAGGGTAAATAAGGGGTAAGACAATCTTTCAGGTTTCCTGGTCCCAAGTTGCATAGCATTTTGTACACCAAAACCAGAATCTTGAACTTGGTAGCTAATGGGCAGCCAGTGCAATTCTTTCAGCAGTGGGGTAATATGTTGTTGATACCTTGCCCCAGTGAGCAGTCACATTTTGCACCAGCTGCAGCTTCCAGACCAACCTTAAGGGCAGCCCCACATAAAGCGCATTACAGTACTGCAGCCTGTTACCAGTGCACGGACAACAGTGATCAGACTATCCCAATCCAGAAATGGCTGCAGCTGTTTTACCATCTGAAGCTGGTAAAAGGCACTCCTAGCCAGTGAGTTTACATGGGCCTCTAGTGACAAACATGGATTCAGCAACCTCAGAATATGAACCTGATGGGGAGTACAACCCCATCCAAAGCAGGCAATAGACCAATTATCCAAATTCGGGAACCACCAACCCACAGCCCTCCTTCTTGCTAGGATTCGGACTGAGCTTATTGGCCCTCATCCATTAAATCACCAAGTCCAGGCACTGGTCCAAGGTTTGATGGCCTCTCCCGATTCAGATATTACAGAGAAATAGAGCTGGAGTATCATCAGTGTACTGTTGACACCTCACCCCAAATCTCCTGATGACCGCTCCCAAGGACTTCATATAGATGTTAAACAGCATGGGGATAAGATGGTACCCTTGGCACCCCACAGCACAACTGCCAGGGGCCAATGCTATTTCTGAAAATGACCCTGGAGATAGGATTGAAACCACTGTAAAACAGTGCCTCCGATACCCATCTCACCAAGTCAGTTCAGAAGGATACCATGGTCAATGGTATCAAAAGTCACTGAATGATCAAGTAAGAACAACAGAGTCACACTGCCCCTGTCCTCCCAATAAAGGTCATCCACCAGGGGGACCAAGGCCAAATCAGTCCCATATTGCGGCCTGAACCCAGATTGGAATGGGTCAGGATAATCTGTTTCATCCAAGAGTATTTGCAATTGATGTGACACAGCCCTCTCAATCATCTTCTCTAAAAAGGGAGTATTTGCGACCGGGCAGTAGTTGTCAGGGCGGGCTTTTTTAGGAGCAGTCAGGTCACCATCTCTTTCAGGGCAGCTGGGACCATTCCCTCCTGCAAATATCTGTTGAAAACACCCTGGATCCATACAGTCACACCTCCAAAGCAAGGTTTAATAAACCAAGAATGGCATGAGTTGAAAGAACACATTGCTGGCTGTATTGTCGAAAGCATCTTGTCCATATATGTTAAAACAATTTAAACTATTTATATATAAAAACAATGATGAGCTTCTGCATGGCCTTGAAAACCTGGCTCTTCAGACAGGCTTTTGGGGTGGGTTAGGTTTTTTATATTGTTGAGATTTTAATGTTTTAATGTATTTGTATGTTTTTATTCTGTAAGTCGCCCAGAGTGGCTGGACAACCAGCCAGATGGGCGACTAATAAATCTAATAAATAAATAAATAAATAAATACTATTCCATATATTTAAAACATTACAATATACAAATATATACAAATGTTTTTCTATTTAGTAGACTCTGGAGAGCCATTAAGTAGCTGTACTCCATCCTCAACCTTTCAAACTTAGGCAAAAGAGTCAATGTGTGCAGCAGATTGATTGGTTGAGATTTTTCTGGTATGTTCCCAGAATTGCAGGACAAAACAGCTCCTCGCCAGCTCTATCTTTTAGCAGAAGACAGATAGTTGGTGTATGATGTATGATTCCATAATTTAACTATTCAAGTTACTTCACCATTGTCTCTAGAAAATTCTGTTCAAGGTGTGATTCTCTTCTTTTTAAGTGAACACAAATCTATAGCAGAAGAAATTTAAAATGTATTTCAGATACTAACATAGCCAATATACAACAGGGGTGGGGAACCTTAGGCTCAGGGGCCAAATCTGCCCCTCCAGGCCTCTCTATTTGGCCACCTCCCAAGGCTGTATACCCTTCACTGGCCCTGATTTGCACCCTGAGTATTTTTTCACCTGCCTGGAATGTAGCCTTGAACTCTGATAATGTCTCTTGTTTACCTGGACAGAAGCTAACTGTATAAAAGGCATGGGTTGTATTCAACTACGTCCTACTCAAAGCAGACCAATTGAAATTAATGAATCTAAGTTAGTCATGTCTAATAACTTCAATGGGCCTACTCTGAGTGCGACTGGCACTGAATACCACCCTCTGTGTAGAAACTAACCTACTGCATAAAGGTAGAAAATTGCATTGTTACTCTACCCCCTTTTGCCTCTGGCCCCATCCACCACTGTAATGTGGCCCTCAGAAAGCTGCCCAGAAGGTAACGTGGCTCTCAGGCTAAAAAAGTTACCCACCCCTAGTATACACTTCCTAAACCCCTGTGCAGCTTGTGAGTCTCTAACGGGGAATGTGCGATGCCCACCAGGCATGTACGGTTGCCCATAACAGCCTAGCAAACCACCTGTTTTTGTTGCCTGCTCCAGAAGCAATGGGATTATCAATTTTCGGCAGGTTCCAGGTCCCTGTACCTACC
The DNA here is from genome assembly GCF_030035675.1 of Rhineura floridana. Lineage (NCBI taxonomy): Eukaryota > Metazoa > Chordata > Lepidosauria > Squamata > Rhineuridae > Rhineura > Rhineura floridana. The sequence continues at coordinate 80,418,381 of NC_084483.1, forward strand.
CATGCTGAAAGATTGTTTGGAACTGAGTCAGTGGGGATATGATCTGAAAGCACCAACTTCATGGTGCTAAGTAGTCTAGTGGAGACCAGTGAGAAATAGCAAGGCTCCTGTACTCTGGATATGAAGACGCTAATTAAGCCTTGGGGGAAAAAACCACAGAGCATGTCTGAGCAAGCACTAGGCTTGTTCATATGAATCATACATTCATAGCCATATCTTATAGTACCCTTACCTATCCTTGTGCCCTCTAGATGTTGTTCAAAACATCTGGAGGGTACCAGGTTGGGGTAAGCTGTCCGATAGCAACCACATGTTCATAATAATAATAATAATAAACTTTTATTTGTTAGTCGCCTATCTGTCCGGGTCAACTGACACTCTAGGCGACGTACAATAATAATAATATAAAATACAATATACGTATCAAAAACACTTATAATCAATCTAAAACCAGCATCAATTAATACATCATAAAACTAATCCACCCCAATCCCATAGGCCTGCCTGAATAGCCAGGTCTTTAGGGCTCGGCGGAAACCTATCAGGGAGGGAGCGTGTTGCAGGTCAAAAGGGAGGGAGTTCCTGTTGATGTGTGAGCGTTGTTGCGTGAACAGCATACGTTACGTTGGAGTTAAGTTGAGCAAGAAGCTTCACAGAGGCAGTAGATCAGGTTAAGAGTCTTTATTAGACATTATGGCTTAAAGCTTAAAGGTAGATTACATGTAGAGTTCCCCCCCCCTTCAAGGAGAAGCTCCCAGTTCAGAGACAAGACACAGAAGAAGGAAGGAAGAACTAACAGCAGGCTGTTACAACTTTCCCAGCTGTTATCTCCTATTACCATGGCAACGGCTGGCCTTGGATTGTCTGCTCTCAGGCCAGCAAAGACATAACTCCTCCTAGCTACAGATGTCAAGACTTTCAGACTTGGTGGAAAACAACCAGGCCTAATGGGTCAACAGTTCCAGAGGGTGGGGGCCACAATTGAAAATGTCCTCTTATGTTCAGCGTAAGTGCAAATAGGATACTGTGCATATCCAGCTCTGTTCTTCCACCCATTTGGGAACCTTGATTAGGCAAGGCTTCCAATCAGATGGAAGAGTTTTCACATTAATGATGAATGTGCTGCCACCAGGAATGTGTGGCCAGCTTCTCACTCACATGCTCACTGAACATATAGCATGGATTAGATGAACACCCCACTGTGTGTTCACCTTGTTAACACAGCACTGTAAGGCATGCTGCTGTGTTATGTAAAATATACTGTCTCTAGGGATGGAGGAGAAATATGATCCAGTCTGAATGAAAGGAGAACATATCCAATTTGTACTTTCCGAAACAGTGTGCGGACCCAAATGCAGCCACCTTTCAGAATTCGTAATTCTCTGCAGTTCTCTAGCCAAATAATGTGTACAAAACTGCATGGACAAGGGGAAAGTGTGCATATAAATGCATACATTACTCAAAATAACATACAAAAATTATATTATGGAAAATGGCATATAAAATGTACATATTAGGAAAAATTCACACCAATATGCTCATGAATTTTCATGAACACTTTTAAAAAAAATCACAACTAATGTGGAAATGTGAGAACGGAACTAAAGATTAGAAAAATAAGAAACTGAAAGTAACCAAAATGGGAATAGTCACCCATCCCTAGCTCTGTTTCTTTGGTGCAGCCTAGTATTTGGCAGGGGAGATCAGCAGATCACCTCAGCCTTTTGGGATGGCCACACAGAGGTGATGGCATAGAGCAGACAGAGCAATCCAACTCAGAGGAAGCCAGTGTAAGTGGTGCTGAAGCAAGAGAAGCCAGTGGAAAGCTCTGCCTCATCTAATTGCCATTCAGGAGCCTCTAGGTTGGCTGAACGCCAGCTCAGCCAGGAACTGCATGCAGGGACCAGAAAATAATAGCCTGCTCTCCAAAATACCCCTTCTGGGGAGTAAGCCCTCTTCACTGACTTTTATTGCAATTATTTTCTTAGACCGACCTTTTTCCTGGCATAACTTTTGCCTGGATTGGGACCTGCAGGAGAGTGCCTGGATGTGACTTAAGTCCCCTTACCTCAGTGTCTCCCCAACATGCCCCCAACACACCCCTTTTCTGGACCTTATGCTGATTTATGCTGATCCACTTGAACTGGTTTCAGCTGAGCTGGCTGGGTCCCGGCTGAGCCAGGCTAAAGGACTTATGGTGATGTAGCCAGACTGAGCTGGGACCCAGCCGGCTTAGCTAGAGATCTGCCCCATCCAACTCCCCTCAGCTCAGCGAGGGGATTGCACCCTAAAGAAGATTGTCCAGCTGAGTCTTGCAGCGTGTGTGTGTGTGTATTTTAAAAAAGGAATGCTATAAGGAAGTTGTTTTGGGTCACTAGAGCAAGTTTTAGGGTATTGGGCTATGCTTACTTTGATTAACAAAGTCAATGGTTTTAGGGTATATGGAATGTAACTCTGTCTGCCTGTGTTTGCGACACCCCCACAATGCTTGCTCAAATTATGTGTTTGCAGATAAACAGATTATTAAAACAGCATTTTGTTTCCAAAGTACATCCAATGCTACTCAGAGCTTTGGGGCATGAACCAATCATTAAAGAGAGTGACCCAGCTAATCACCTCTCTATATAAACAATGTGGTGCATGTCTTAATTTATATTTGTGAGCTGATCAGTCAATTTGAAATACTTTCCTCTTTTTCTTCAGCTGCTTATGAATACTAGATGCTTCCATACTGTGAAAGCATCGTGGCCACAGCTCATTCATCTATTATAGCAAAGAGAGTTTAGCATAATTGCAAGAGTGAGTTAAGGCAATGAACGATTAAGTGTAAAGTAATACAAAAACAAACATATCTTAGACCTGTAACTTTATGGCGTTCAATGAAGGGGCATGAGAGAAGCCAACATTGTTGCTTTATGTGCATGTAGCGTGCTCATGGCAGTGCCTCTTGGTGTGCATTACTTCTTTCAAAATCCAAGAACTTGGAAGGGGAAGTACTTTCACTTCCCAGTGCCTCCTTTCCCTGCAGAAGCTGGCAGCACCAGCAATGAAATGCTAAAGGAAGGTTTTCTGTCCACCTTCCACTTCTTTCTCCCCACTCCATTACCCAGAGTCAGAAACAGTTGGTGCTGTGGATTCTGGAAGGGTAGTCTCCTTAAATTACTGTTCTTAAACAAAGTATAACTCTTTAACTAATCCCTTTGTTACAAACTTGCTACATTTTTTAATGAAAATGTGGTTTATAAATATTTCAGTATAAAGAAACATCTGACTTGGAAGAAAGCGTTTCACTTTTACGGCAGAGGCCTAGGAGAATGCTTAGGCCTTGTAATCTCCTCAGAGGACTGGGCCCAGATGGATGAGTTAACAGAGACTGGAACTCCTTGCTTTGAGAAGTGGATATGGCAATGACATTGCTGGCCTTCTGCCCATTACATGTTCTCCCAGGTAGGAATGATAACTGGCTCGTTACCAGTTATCTGTTCTCCCAGGTATGAATGAGGAGGATTCTGGTTCACTCCACCTTTTGGAGTGAACCTATTCATTTCACACACACCCTCAGACCCATACACTGATTGGAACCTAGATCTGTGGATTGAGAAATTGTACAGAGAAAAAAATGGTTGCTCCCATGTATCTATTGGGCCAGCCATCTTTTTACCATACAGTAGGTACAGTGTTATTTCATCTACATTGGCTTGCAGTTGTTCTCCGGGCCCAATTCAAGGTGTTGGTCTTAACCTTTAAATCCCTATACGGTCTCGGCCTAGTTTACCTGAAGGAGCACCTCCAGTACCACCAACTAAGCCGCCCGACCAGATCAGCCACACAGGGCCTTCTCTCCGTCCCACCAACGAAAACAGCTAGGTTGGTGGGGACTAGAGAGAGGGCATTCTCAGTGGCGGCCCCCACTCTCTGGAACTCCCTCCCGTTTGATCTTCGCCATGCCCCTTCCCTAGATACATTTCGCCGAGCCTTAAAAACATGGCTCTTTGGACAGGCCTTTGGGGTCCCCGGGGTGGGCTAATTTCTTTATATTGTTTTAAAATTGTCTATTGATGGCCCTGTACTGCTGCTTTTTAAAATGGTTATTGTTGACTGCATTGTATTTTATTATGTATTGTATTATTATGTATTGTTGAATTTAATGTTGTACGTCGCCTAGAGTGGTTTCGGCCAGATAGGCGACACAAAAATTAAATTTATTATTATTATTATTATTATTATTATTAGGCCTGGTAGCCTTATGAGGACATTGTGCATGTGTTGGGGGAGCCAGTGCTTCTGATTGTAAATTTATTTGGTTTTAATTATAGTATTGCTTTTTGATCATTTGAAACCGCTTTGGGGCCTTTTGGCAAAAAGTGGTTGATCAATTACTTAATTAACTTGCACTTGTTAGTTCTCCAAGTTTTCCCACACCCATGGACTATTCTCAGGAAAGTGTAAACAGTAAAATCTTGAGTTATTATTTCAAAAAGGCTGGTATATGTTGCTCAGATGATTTGAAGAATGAACAAGTGCAATTTAACTGAGAACTGTCTTTTGTTACTGTTCCATCTAGGTCCAGGATTGACAGGTCTCTGAGGAAGTTGTAAGAATAGAAATGGCAATATATATAAATAAATAATGCCCAACTACTCACATCAGTGTCTACAAAAGTGAAAGTACTTTCCAGTTCTCTCGCATGACCTTTCACTTCCTGCGACTCCCTCGGCTTGGCTCTTTAAAAGTCAGTACCGATTAGGGTTGCCAGAAGCATCCCAAACCCTGAGATTTTGGGGGCAAGCCCTAGTGATGTCATAGGGGCAGGCCTGAGTGATGTCACAGGGATGGGCCCAAGTGATGTCATGGGGTGGCCCGAGTGATGTCATTAAGCATGATACATTAAGCATCAACCACAGTTGCTTGGAGCATACAAGTCAAACAAAAACATTTCTTCAATTGGAAATTAAGATATAAATCTTAGCTAAAAGATGGAGACTGGGAAGGGAACATTTAATCTAGCCTACTTGCTTCTGGCAAAAAGGGTTTAAGTGCCCTCAGGCCAGGCCAGTCACCAGAAGGCCATTGTAGAAAGAAAGGAGCCTGGTGTTGTGGAGATGTTAGATGGGAGCACTCAGGAGTAAGGACAGTGATGATTTCCTAAACACAATACCATGCCAACCACAACAAGATTCCTCTAAGGCAGAAAACTCAGCATCCCACAACCAGTCAGGGTTCATAACCAAGAACCCAAACTAAAAAAATCCTTGCAGCCAGTCAGACAAGGTCATAGAAATCCCCATGCAGCCCAACCTGACCTGGAGGCTGCAGTTAGTGCAGAATGCTGCGGCACAATTGCTGACATGAGTGAGACCCTATCAGAACATAATATCTCTGCTCTGAAATCTACATTGGTTGCCGATTTGCTACTAGGCCAAGTTCAAGGTGTGCTTTCCATGTTACAGGTGCCACATGGTACTTGTTCTGCTCTTGTAAGAAATCAGTCCTTTAGTGTGGCAGCACCTATGCTTTGGAACTCCCTGCCTATTGACATTAGGCATAAGCCTTCATTGAACTCTTTTCAACACCTGCTAATTTTTTTTGTTTAGGCAAGCCTATTTAGGCATGTAGAAACTATTATGTTTTTATCTGTTTTTAACTCATTGTTGGTTTTATTATTTTGAATGTTTTTAAATACCTATCTTTAACTGTTTTTGCCAATAATTTTATTGTTTTAATTCCTCTGTAAACTGCTTTGAGATTTTTTTTACAATAAAGCAGTAAATGTTGTAAATAAAATACATAAATAAATTTTGGAGTCACTGTGGCCCTTAGGTCTCTTTCCATTTTTAAGAACAAAGGAATCTGCCTTATATTGACTCAGGCCATTTGGTACCTTCTAGCTCAGTACTGATGACATAGATTAGCGTTGGTTTTCCTGAATTCCAGGCGATAGTCTTTTCCAGAAATTGAATTTTGTACCTTTGCATGCAAAGCATGTGCCCTACCACTGAGCTACAACCCCCTGTTTAAAAAAGTGTATTTTAAAATTGTTCTTTTCAATTCACTAATGAATGCACATCATGCCTAGGGCAGATCCACACTGTTCATTCAACACACATTCAACACACATTTGAAGCATATGAATTCTACCACAGAATCATGGGAACTGGGTGGTAAGAACTATGTGAGGGGAAAACTACATTTCCCAGGATTCTTTAGGGGAAGTCATGTGACTTAAATGAGAGTTGGACATGCTTTAAATGCATAGTGTGGATCTACTTCATAAACTTTGCCTGCATGTAAATAGTTTTAATTATTTTTTTCAAAATGGAAATGAATTATAAAGTGTACTGAGGTACCATGGACTACTCAACATCTCTCGGCCTATCTGCCCCTAAGGATGAAAATAACAGAGGGGAACCATGACCACCCCAACCAAGAAAGGCACACTGAAAGTGTAGATGAAATAATAATCTACAACCATAGTGTGAAATCAAATACTTATTGGGACACAGTATGAAGAAATATTTATATAAGCATGACTGTCAAAGATGTTTATTATTTACACAACCTGTAAAGATATTTGTAGTGCAATCTTATGTTTGTTTATTATCATTATTATTATTATTTATTGGATTTCTTAGTCGCCCTTCTGGATATCCAGCCACTCTGAGCGACGTACAAGAGCAAAACATACAAAAACATCAGTACATCAAGAAACAAACAGTAAAATCAAACCTAACTCTGTTCTTATCCAGAGTCTTCTTACTCTTGCCGAACAATGACAGAGTAGAGCCAGTGGTAGTGTTCGTAAAGGGCGGCAGCGATGTATAGGCTAGGGGCCGGTATAGATAGCAGCGTGAAATTCCCGCATGATGGCAAGAGCAAATACACAGGCTGGGTATTGAGGGGGAACCCCATCCAGGTGTTTGCATGCCGTGAGGCCCAACTCGTCCGCACAGCCATGTAGTGGGCCGCTGCCACTGCCTGCACTTGTCCATACTACAAGTTTAGGGAAGGTCAGAGAGAGTTCTTCTTTCGAGTCTTGTTCCTGGCCTTCAGATTTTCCTTCATTTATGCCAGGCTGAGGGGAGTCGGATGCAGCAGATCTCCAAATGGGCTGGCTGGTTTACTCAGAAGCAAGTCCCAATATATTCAATGGGCTTACTCAAACAGGGAAGCGTGCAGTGAATGCAACCTCAACTGATAAGGAACTTCATTCATCCAACCGAAAATTTGGAATCATGCAACTTTAAGCTGTTTCACAACAGCTTATAGTTGTTTTTATGGTTATTGGATTTCAAAGGCATTTATTCCTTATTGTGAGCTGCCTTGGTTTCCAGTCACCAACCCTACCTCACAGGGCTGTTGGAAAGACTCCATATACACACACACACTGCAGAAAATACATACACCCTATATAATAGTTTATTGTCAAACTAGTTGGTCACTGCAGAACATTTTTTTAAAAACAGTATTAGTTTCTTAGATAATAAAAAATGTGATACCTAAGTAAGCCCCGCCTAATCGCTTTAAAAATAGGATTGGAGGGGAAGAGAAAGATTCACAACAAATGTCCCATTAATTTACAGCACAATCTTAACCATATCTACTCAAAACTAAGTCCTATTGAATTCAGTGGGTTTTACTCCAGGTATGTGGCATTAGCATTGCAGCTTTATTTCCAGAAAAGCTAGTTTTGGATTAAAGCTTCATATTGGGAAGGTTTTCAAAACACTGCTCTCTTTAACAGCCCAGGAAAATTTAAACTTGTTTGACTCCTGCACACAAGAGAGAGAAAAAACTAAAAACTATATTCTTACTCAATTTATGATATTTTCAAATAAGAAGGGGGAAAAAAACCATTTTCTGGCACTGCCTGGAGGTCAACAAATCACCACCCTGACTTCACTTATTGGCTACAAACCTGAAAGGGCGGGGTTAGAGCAGCCAGCTACGAGAAGTTGCAGAGGGGGAGCAGTTGACGTTTTGGTGTATATCTTGTGAATCAGACCAACTAGAAACTTAGTTTTTTTTACAAAAATTAAAGCTGAAAGTCCAGAGATTAAGGTGACTCACCCGGAGAGGACCCCTAAAATCCAGAGTCTCCAGGCAAAAACCAGAGACCTGGCAACCATAGTACCAACAGTCATAACGTCCATGTGGTCAACACAATCAACTGGGTTCTGGTCAGCATTTACAACCTGTATTCTATGTATTGGTAATAACATTGAAACCTCCAAATATTTTATTTGCAAAGATAAGGCTTTTGTTTTGTTTCTAGTTTTAAAACCTTTCTGAAGTTCTCCCTGCACTCTAAGCTTTGATTTCTCTGACGTTTTTCAGTATATTTTCTCATTAGAGATAAAAGGTTTCTGAACACACTCCTGGAGCTAAATCCTTTTGAAGAAATGATACTCCTTGCATGCGTGTCCTCTGAAGTTTAGAATGTCCAGGAACATAATATGCATAGTAAAAAGTTTCAAGAGAAACTGGTTCTCTGTACCTACATATTGAGATCATAACTGAGACTTGAACCAAACAAGGAATGCTATGCTACTTTTTATTTTTAGGAAAATGTATTCCAAATTAGGCTACTGGAAAATACCATGCATTTCTATAGGTCAGAATCAGCTTTAGCTAGCTCTAGTAGCTAGAATTGTGCTAGAATTCCACCCAGTACAGATTTGGTACTGAATTTTCCATTAATTTGTTTATTCTCTATCATTGGAGATTTGATTTTTATGTGGCACTTTCGCATGGCTATTTTCATATATATATATTAAAAAATCTGCCACTAATATATCAGTATTAAGAGTGATAATGTCATCTATCTTTCCTTTTATTTCTCAATATTTGCTTTTAAGCTATCAGTCTTTCCTTTAAAATATTGATATTAATATCAATATTTTGAGAAGGAAAAAATTGATCGATAATTTCAGTGGATAGCAAAGAATGAACTCTAACCAATGCCGGCTTGTTAGGTCAATGGAATGCTTTTGAAGCGGCACTAGCCAGTGGATCCCATTCTATATAGTACAAACTATTTTCTTCCTTTAATGAAGAGGTAGATAACTTGTGGTCCTCCAACTATTACTGGATTGCAATACTCAACATCCCTAGCCAGGGCTGGCCCTTCTATTAGGCACAATGAGGCTACCACCTCAGGTTGCAAATTACGTAAGAAAGGCAGTGGCTGTTTCTCCTGAGTCCATCACCACCACCACCACTTCCCTCTGTTGGATGACATCCCATATGGCTTGGCCTGGGATCCCTCAACTAGCCTGTTGCTATCCAGTCACTAGCACTGAAGCAAGTCTCAGCTGTCTCTCCGGTTGGCTCCTTTATGTGGAATGAGGAAAAGGATTGCCACCTTGTCCTTCACCTGAGACAGCAACATGCCTTGGCCTGGCCCTGTTCCTGACCATTTGCCATGCTGACTGGGGCTGATAGGAGTTGAAGTCCACCAATGTCTGGAGAGCCATTGGTTAGTTACTCCCAATTGAAAGCTACTTACTTATCCAAACTGAGACAAGGGCTATATATTCTGGATGGAGAATTACTCATGGAAATAGTTGCTGTGTGAACAATTTCCTTGCCTGAAGCACTAGTGGAGCCCCGATTAGATATGCTAAACGCCATTGTGGGAACTTTTTTCCTTCTAGAAGACTTTGAGGTTCCTAAATTTTCCAAAAATGTTTGTAAGCCTGGAATGACCCACCTAAAATACTATACATGGTACATGGGCCTCAGGAATATTTCCTATTCCTGTGTTAAGAATATTTGTCCAAAAGTAAGTCCTATTGTTCCAAATGAAAGTTACTTCCTTTGGGTTAGGATTGCACCCAAAATATTATATCATTGTGGATTAATAAAATAAATGCTCTTAAAAGTTTAGTTCCAAATTGTCTTCATATTTATTTATTTAAAGCCTTTATATATAGCTTAATCTTCAGCATTTCTAAGTGGTGTACATAAAAATTAACCATACAGAGAATTGTTATGGCTGCTGGCAGATTGCTGGCTAATCATCCCGACTGGTTGACTGATGTTCCATCAGTGGGCTCTAATGATTAGGATATCATCTCCCGATAGTTGGATCTCTCCTTTGAGTGATACCCAAGAGTGATACTCTTTTTTGATACCCATCAAAATGTGGAGAAAGTGACAGTCCATTAGGTAGGGGAATAGAGAAGAGAGTCAGCAGGAGAAACAGCTGGTGGTTTTAAACTAGAAGAGACAGAGAGAGTGACAAGTAAAAGCCTTGGTTGGAGGGCTGTACAAAATTGTTGTCAGGCTTAGAAAATAAGAACTTAAAAAGAGCCCTTAGCCTTGGGCCGAAACCCCATCTAGTCCAGCGGCCTGTTCTCACAGTGGCCAACCAGATGCTTATGGGAAATCTGCAAGTAGGACCTGAGTGCAACAGCACTCTCCCCAGTTGTGTTTCCCAGCAACTGGTATTCAGAAGCATGCTGCCTCTGACAGTGGAGCTACAACATAGCCATCATAGCTGACCCACTGATAGCTTATCCTCCATGACTGATAGCCTTCTCCTCGGTGATGTGTTTTCTTATGGAAGTGTGCTTGCCTTCACCAGGTGTCTTATTCAAAAGAGACATATGTCATAGCACTGCCCCTGGAACTTCATTTCATTGGGAAGTAGGAAGCTATTAACAACAACTAGTATCTCACAGAGGTGAGAAACTCCATCTTCTACTGCCAAGTGACAGCACCACGGCTGATACCTTTCAGGCAAAGGGGAGAGACCAGGGCAGGAAAGAACAGGAGTACAATTTGACTGGTGAAAAAGCTTCAAAGTGGGGAATAAAAACACACAAGAAGAATGACAGAACGCCGTAGAGGAAAAAACCCAGGAGCATAGTCTTATATAATTCACTATTGTCAGATGGTTAAAGGAAGCGTATAGCAGAAAAGCCCCTGGAGTTTCTGAGAATGATTCTGAGGCAGAAATGTTCCCCTGCTTCCCTCTTGCTCTGCTCAAGACATACATTATTTCTCCTCATTTCATCGATCGGTTAATCCCCCTGGATAGTTGGCTGTCTACTCCAACGAGCTCCAACAGGCTTCTGTCACTCCTGCCATTTCCCCCCACAAGTTTGGATTAGCGAATGGGTGACCTCCCCGATGCTTGGAGTCAAGTCTAAAACGGAGGAAGGAAAGACCTCCTTTACTTTATAGTCCAATAATGGCTATGGCTAATTGCCATTAATTTTTCTGTCTTAAACTTCTATGACCTCTGTTGGACAACTTGACTGTGCTCTTACTGTTTCAGTCAGGGGTAGGGTCTTTTCCGCTTTTGGCAGCTGGAAAAGTGAGATAAAAAGAACTCAGTTTTATTGTTAATTGTTTAATTTGCTAGAAATCTACAATTGACTTTGAGACTGGTTTGCTAAAATAAAATAAAACAAATCTCCAACAGGATCGAGGACAAAGCATTGCAGTCCTAGACTTGAGACCACCAAGTATAGTAAACTTTGATATGAAGGATTGTGTTGACAGCATCGACTGAACCTGGAGGCTATTTTACAAGGAAAAACAAAAAGCTCCTCACTCAAGTGGAAACGTGCACAAGTTTATTAGAACTTAAAAATAGCTTTTAAAAGGGAAATCTAGAAATCCTGCCAAGACTCAAGTTACCTGGAATGCCCACAATGCCAGGGAAATTTCAATTAAAAAAAACACCATTGGCAATGGTAACCAATGTGCATGATCATTATTGATCCTTTATATGTTGATTGTTAATAATGGAATGGATCTGTAATAATATATTTTACAAGTGCACAAGAGAGCCATTTGATGCTGGTGAAAATGTTGCTTAATTATTTTTATTTTTGTATATCTTCAAGTGTGTTATTAAAAACAGTGCTGGGGTCCCAGGGAAGTGCAAAGAGATTTCAGCTCTGGACAGGGTAAGGTATAACATTTGTAACAGCAGTTTTTTCATATTTGCCAAAATTGTGGCAAATGTGTTTAACATTTTTGCTATGTGACAAAAAAAATTAACTGTATTGTGAAGGTAGAAAAATACACAATGTTTTATTGATAGAATAAGTGAGAAATTTAACATAACTTTTCATTAAGTAGTGCAGGGAAATTAGGAATAAAATTGAGTACATCACAACTTTATGTCCAGATTTTTGTCCAATATCTGCGACTTATATTTTGATTGAGAGCCAGTATGGTGTAGTCGTTAAGGACTACGACCTAGGAGAGCAGGGTTCGAATCCCCACACTGCCATGAACCTCACTGGGTGACCTTGGGCCAGTCACTGCCTCTCAGCCTCAGAGGAAGGCAATGGTAAACCCCCTCTGAATACTGCTTACCATAAAAACCCTAATCATAGGGTTGCCATAAGTCGGGATCGACTTGAAGGCAGTCCATTTCATTCATTTTTTCATATTTTGATTTCACCATTTCTACCACAGAAAAAGTTGATTCACAGAGCCATGCTGAACCAAAGATTTAACAGTTTTGGAGGAACTGTATTTAGATTTAACTCATTTTGATTTAGTATAAGTCCACATCATAACAATTGAACCATCTTTCAAATGTTGAGTGCTTTGAAGTAAAATCACATCTTTCTTGAAAAGATGCCTCACCAAAGGAAGAAGCCTCACAAACTATTGAGATGGTTGTGAATGGTAAATGGCAAAATGAAACAGATCTTTCATGAATTCAGAAATAATTCTGTAATTTTCAAAGTCAGAAAAGTGTATAGGGCCCAAGGACAAATCTGTGATTGTTAGGGGTGGAGGTCAGACACTTTTTTGTACTGGCGCATGTATAATATGATTTTATTTAAAATTTTATTTTTAAAAATAGGTGGTAGAAGTGAAGCACCAATTTCCCAGAGGTCAATGGCAATTTTGTCACATGTGGTGAGTAGCAACTGTGTTGGACACCAGGGATGTATAAGAAGGCTTACATGCTCCTGCTTAATCCATTTTTTTTATAAAAGTGCAAGATATTTAAGGATACTGTTACTTTCCTGTTTTTACAGCTCATAATAACTAAGGCTGCAATCCCATGTGCCCTGAGTCAGTGTCCCATGGGCCATAGGATACACTGGATCTTCCTCTACAATACTGTGGAGAGAGAGCTCTGATACCTGAGAGGGAGATCCAATATCGGATCCTGCCACTATGGAAACATCCATGGCTCTGGCCCTACAGACATCACAGCTCCTATCTATCTGTCTATCTAAAATTCTAAACTGCTTTATATTCTGAAGATCTCTAAGCAGTGTACACTAGATACAATATAATAGTACAATATCCATTAAAACAAAACAAAACAAGCCTAAAATCAATAAACAGTGTTAAAAACATTAAGGCATATATATAAGCAAATAAAACAAATCCAGGGGATTCATATTCATAAATTAGGGTCCAGAGTTATGGATCAGAGAAGGCCTGGACAAAAATATAAGTCTTTAGAAGACTCCATTATTGGTAGGATCAAAAAGGGGGTGTTTGGGGACATGCTGGCCATGGACCGTGAAAAGGCTGAATCCAAAGGATCCATAGCCTTAGCCTCTTGGCACAGCCCCAAACAAGGGAAAGATTTACATCAGCTCAGCAGCTGGTGTAAAACTACCCTGTTACTTTCCTTACTATTGTTTCCAATGGAAGAGAAGCTGTTAACAGAGTGATAAAAGAATGCAAGAACACTCCTCTGCCTTTTCTTCCCTGCTGATGAGAGCTTGACAGTGCTTTGGAAAAGGCAGTTAATTTGCATTTGGTCCCCCCAGTCCCAATTAGGCTTGGGCTCCACTTGCTGGTGCTGATCTGCTAGCATTCCATTGAACTGGAGTGCATTTCTGACCTGTCTTCATTTTTCTCCTATAACTTCACGTTTCAACCAGTTTGAGTGAAGGAAATAAGTGGGAACAAGGAGGAAAAGGCATTTAAAGGTTAATACTATAGACACTAACAGGGAATCCTAGATAGACATGTTAATGTGGGCACGCCTCTCTAAACTTCTCTGTTAGTGTCTAAAGTATTAACTTTTTAAATGCTGTGCTCCCCCTTCACCGTTAAAAGCAGGAGGGGGAGGCAAGAAAAGATTTATTATTATTTATTTATTATGCATCCACATAACCCCCATCATCATATAGTCCCAGGGTGGGGTACATACATACTGAATCAATATGAATTAAAAATATCATGACTTAATTCGTGTATGCCTGTCACACTTTGCTCTAGTTGGTGGATCTTGGAGATCTAGTAAAAACTGTAGATCCACAAGCCTCCCACTTCATGTTTACTAGAGTCATTGGACCCATCAAAGTTACACAGCTTTGAGAAATGAGGGGGGGGGAGAGAGAGAAAGAGTAGCTATTCAGAGAGACTTCATAGTTCCTCTGCAAGAGCCCCTTGCAAATAAATAGGAGCTGCACATGTTTCTGAACTAAGTCCAGAATGTAGGGAGAAGAGACCTGCGAGAAGGTCAGAATGCAAGAGCCAAGACCAGCAAAATGAGTGAAGCCTGACCCTGGGAATCAGGGCCCCACCCTCTACCACCAGGAGGGCTTGTCAGGACACTTCTCCATAATAGGCCCAAAGAAAATGGAGTAAGAACTGGGTCCAAGATGCCCATCCCCCAGGGAGGCAGCAAGCCAGGAAGGAGCCATTTCTGACAGGCAGGGCAAGATCCTAAGCCCCTCTCTTCTCCTGGGAAAGTCTTTAGACCTTCTCAGGAGCCCACCTTCCTCTCTAATGGCACCACAAAGCCACCTGTTAACAGTTTGGGGGTGATACTTTCTAAGCACATCCAAGGAGTCTAGTCTTCAATGGGAAGGCAGGCACAGGGGATGTGGAGACAACTCGGGGAAGCATCCTCAGAGTGTCAGAAGCAGTGCACCTGGTGTGGTCCCCTATGGCAAGAGCTGAGTGCTCTTGCATGTCCAAGTTACTTATTTCATGCCTGCTGACTGGGCAGGTGGCTATCTCTACTCAGTTCCATCTGTGGGTGTGCTCCCTATGGGTACCCAGCTCAATTAATGGGTGTGCCCCCCTCAAACTGAAAAGAAAGAGTGGCAGCCGTGGCAATGCTGAGCTGGGCTAGATTCCCATCCCCTATCAGTGAGGTTGGGGTGGGCCCAGGCAGGACAAGGGAAGGGAAGCATGCCTGGCAGCATGGGGGGGGCAGCAGCTGCAGGCAGGGCTTCCTCTGTGCTGCATAGCAAATCTGGTGTGGAAGAAAAGCCACTGAGTTTGCAGGGAGTATGCTTCCTCCGGAAAAAATCTGGTTTTAAATCCAAAGTGGGCAGAATTCTTACCCATCCCTACCCCAAATGCCTTTGAATTGTAGCCTAATAGAATTTTATCAATGCAGGTCAAACTGTCAAACTTCTCTTCCTGCAATTTTTTTTTAAAAAACAAGGGGTTTAGCTGTTTTGGCTTGCATACTGACCTCTCATCAGTGGGACATGCTATGGTAACCTCACGTCTGGACTACTGCAATGCACTTTACGTAGGGCTACCTTTGAAGACGATTCGGAAGCTACAGCTAGTGCAAAATGCGGCGGCCAGACTGCTAACAAGAACTAAGCGGTCTGAGCATATAACACCTGTGCTAGCCCGTTTGCACTGGCTTCCAATATGCTTCCAGGCCAGATTCAAAGTGTTGGTACTTACCTATAAAGCCTTATACGGCGCGGGACCACGATATCTGTCGGAACGCCTCTCCCGATATGAACCAGCCCGTACACTATGGTCTACTACAAAGGCCCTCCTCCGGGTTCCGACTCATAGGGAAGCCCGGAGAGTGGTGACAAGATCTAGGGCCTTCTCAGTGGTGGCCCTTGAACTATGGAATGGTCTCCCTGAGGAGGTGCGCCTGGCGCCGACACTATCATCTTTTCGGCGCCAGGTTAAAACCTTTCTCTTCTCTGAGGCATTTAAATTCCTGTTAATTCTAAATTATTATATTTTGATTTTATACTGTACAGTTTTGTGTACAGTTTTGTGTTATTTTTATTGTATTTTTAATGTTCACCGCCCAGAGAGCTGTTGCTAGTCGGGCGGTATATAAGCTTAATTAAATAAATAAAATAAATAAATAAAATTACTGTATAGGGCCATTTAATTGTTTCTAAGCAATGTGCAGAACTAGTAGCCAAAGAGATGGGTGCTCCTGAAGTATCATCGTGTTTTGTGAAACATGGGAGAACTTTCCAGTTTATTTATTTTTTATTTATTTATTTTATTACATTTTTAGACCGCCCTATAGCAATAAGCTCCCAGGGCGGTGTACAGCATAATAGAACAGGTTAAAATACAAGTAAATATATTAAATACAATGTAAATACAATACACAATAAAACATAATTAAAATTTTTCAATTTTAAATTCAAATTTTAAAATTTTTAAAATTTTTAAAATGCCTGGGCGAAGAGGTAGGTCTTTACCTGGCACCGAAAAGATAACAAAGAAGGCGCCAGGCGTATCTCATCAGGGAGGGCGTTCCATAGTTCGGGGGCCACCACTGAGAAGGCCCTAGCTCTAGTTATCGTTCTCCGTGCCTCCCTATGCGTTGGGACATGGAGAAGGGCCTTCGACGTCGAGCGCAGCGACCGGGTAGGTACATAGCGGGAGAGGCGTTCCGCCAGGTATTGCGGTCCGATGCCGTTAAGGGCTTTATAGGTAAGAACCAACACTTTGAATCTGGCCCGGAAGTTTAAATAGCATTCGTGAGAGGACTGCTGGGTAGAATTTGTTTTCAGATTTATTTTAGCTTCTCCAATGGATTCAGAAACACAGCTGTATTCACAAACACCGCTGTAACAAATCATGGTTTATTTCAGAGTGAATGAACCACAAGCATTTGTCTACCTCCTTGCCTCACATGCCTGGTGCACAGGAAACGACCTTGTTTCTTATGCCACACTTTCCCCGTGACATCCAGAACAGGAAGCTGTGATATAAGCACTGCTGACAAATCAAGCCCCCATCGACACTATACATTTCAAGCAGTATCATACCACTTTCAACAGTCATGGCTTTCCCCCCAAGAATTCTGGGAATTGTAGTTTCTGAAGGGTGCTGAGAGTTGTTACGAGACTCTTACTCCCTCCAGAGCTACAATTCTCAGACTTTGTTTGTTTATTAAATTTATATCCTGCCCTTCCTCCCAGAGTTCCCTAGGAAGAAGAACTGCTTGTTAAGCCACTCTGAGAACTGTAAGTCTGTGAGGGGAATAGGGGTCTCCTAACAAATCCCAAACTCTAGCTAATAACTGCTGCTTCCCAGTTGTAATTCCACAGTTGATGCCCAGATGACACAGATTTATTTTATTTTAGGCTTTGGGTTGTATTCAGTATTCAATATGCTGAAATGACTGCAACTTCATCAGCTGCTTTAATAGTTTCACAAAAGCTAATTACCCCTTGTGTAGAGTGCTTTAAAAATAATAACCATATATAATCACATTATAGATATTAACTTCAAACAAAAATGCTGCTCCAAACTGGAATAGACTCCATAATATGGGCTACTATGACTACAGTCCTAAGCACATTAGGGAGTAAGCTCCATTTAATGCAAACGGACTTCGGAGTAAAACATGCTTAGGACTGTGAATGAAATAATTAACAGCGTTCTACTAGAAAGATAACTTGTAAAGAGAGCACTTTTTCTTGTGCAAAGGATATGCATATTAAAAGCTTCTTTTGGAGAGAAAAAGTCAGGAGATATATGACAGATCTAATGACCGAACTGGATCCTTTTTGATGAGCTTTGTCTCGTGCCAAGTGAATTGCACTGTGCCACAAGGCTGACTTGAGTCTTGTGGGACTCTATGCATCCTTCATAACTATTCCAGGAATTCACGCACACCTCCTGAACCTGAGACACTGCATAATGTCTGTCAGCTTGATCACAAATTAAAGTTGCATCTTCTTAAACAAAGGACTTGACACACCACGTGGGATGCCCCTTATTCCATTTTCCCCAGACAATGGAGGAAAACACAAATAATAAAAAGGAACAGTAAGAAACATGGCTATGCAATGATCATCATAGGTCCACCCCTCCTCCTCCTCCTCCTCCTCCTGCTGCTGCTGTCATTGAAGGAGGCATTCTGTATGCCGGATTTGATCTAAAAATACCCATAGGGCTCATGCCCACGGACATTTCTTGCTAGATACAAAAGAAGTGGAAATATACATTTTCTGGGATTTTCACCAGTTCCAACCTATTTTGAGATTTTTTTATATAATTGCCATATAAGCAAGCTTTGATATTTTGACAAGATCCAAGATTGAGAGTTATGTTGCTTCTCCTACAATCTTTATTTAAAGTATCTGCTAGATTTTAAATGTTATCCCAGAGGCTGTACCCTGCAGCTATGGTTATTTTCTTTCAGTTTATACCAGCTGCTGGAGCTTTTGATAATAATGGAATTTTCCTTGCAAATATACCTATCTGGTCAGCAGAATATATCTGCTTTTCAGTCCTGAAGTCTTGATGTTGCTACTATATGCTAGCCAAACTAGCAACAGCTGGTGTGACACAGTGGCTAGAGTGTTAAGCTAACCTATGGGTTACTTATCTTCCCGCAATGTCAGATATGAAGTTCACTGATCTTTGGCACTGATCTCTCAGCCAGGCCTATGTTGCTAGGTTGTTGGGTAGGTAGTCTCTGTACACCAGGGAAGAGGAACGTGTGGCCCTCCAGGTGTTGCTGGACTATGACTCCTGCCATTCTATCCTGCCCACTGCCCATGCTGGCTGTGTCTGATGGGAGTTAATAGTCCAACAACATCTATAGAAGCACAGGTTCCTCATCCCTCCTATAATCCTGGGAGGATACAAACAGTGAGCCAATGCAGATTTCAAATGTTAATTTATAATATTTTGAAACTAAATTGGATAACACATTGAAAATACTGGGCTATGTAACTACAAAATGTAAACAACAACAACTCCCATTAGTTCAAGAGAACATGTTGCCTTCCAGATGTTGTTGAAGTTCCATCATCCCTGATCATGCTGGCTGAGGTTGATGGGAGTTGGAGGCCAGTAATATCTGGGGGGCATCATGGTGGCTACCTGAAAATATAAACGTTTACAAAAAAAAGTAAGCTGTGACAATTTCTACATACTGTGGAGGGAGATGGACACAGTATATACTTATATTTCATGGTGGATTGCAAAGAACTACATACTGTATCAAATTGGCATGAAACCCTAATTTTGAATTCCATTATAGTATTTCCATTCATCCTTGCCCAACAACATTGAGCTGCACATGGTGGAAAGTATCCTATGTTCCACATTATTAATTTGAATCATTGTACATATAAGCTACTTATCTGAAGAGAAGGAGGATAAAATCCTTGACACAAACAAAACCCATGCCACCCGTAACTGCATGGGAAACAGTCAATTTTAAGATGAACAGAGGGCATTAATCCAGGCCCTGTTCTAATCTTACTCTTCTCTCCTATTAAAAAGTATCTAATTAGTATTGTCAAAGCTGAAATTGCCGGCCCATTGTTGCACAGATGTGCAACAGATCTTTGAATGTGGGCCTCGGCCAAAATGTGTGAATCCCAAATAGTTATTCTCCATGGAGAGAAGACAACAACAGAAACACACACACACAAGGAGCCACAAGGTTTGTGGATGAGTTTAAATATAATTTGCAATTTTGCAAAACAGAAGTCTTGATGTATATACTGTACATATGGGTATCTCAGCAAAAGAAATAAAATATTAAAAGTAATAGGGTAATGTGATATTCCAACTATTGAAACAATTTTTGATCCACTAAGTAGAAGGAAGAAATTGACTGGCAATTTTGTGAATATAGCATGAAATAGTTACACAAAGCATTGAAAAAGTAACTACAGAGAGAGTAATGCAGTATCCACTGGTTTATAGTTTGAAGTGAAGGAAGACCTAAGGATAGTGAATTACAGCAGAACAAATTTTGGAAGTATGCAGGAAATGATGGGTGAAATTGAATGAGCTTGAGTAATGGAGAGAAATTTAAAGTGTTCCAAGATAAATTTTTGTATGCCCAGTGATTATGCATGCCATCTACCAATAAATAGAGGGAAAGTGAAAGAGAAAACCAATGAAGATGAACAGGGAAGTGGAAAAAAATAACCACAGGCAAGAAAGATGAGCATGGTGTGCATGTGAATGATCTAGGAGAAAGTATAAGCAGAGAGTTAAGTTATGTAAGTTACTACGAATTAAATAAGGAGGCAAAACAAACAAAGAATTAAACTGTAACCCTCTGCCCAGTTAGCTATCTCAATTCCATTGGGCATGATCTAGCTAAAGATAAGTACTTTTAGGCTGTAATCCATAGCTTTCAGGACATGTTCACATGGCAGATTATTGTGGATGTGCTGCTGCTCAGGCATGCAATTTTTTTCAGCATCCACATGACATCATACTCATCAAAATGCTGTCTCATATATTTCCCCACATTTAATCCTGATTTACAATTTCCGTGTCCGTCTGTTTTTTTTAATTTATCAGATTTTCTGCAGAAATAGTGAATTGGGATGAAATGGGAAAAATAGTATTGGATGGCATTTTGATGAGGACAGAGTTGGGTGGATGCTGCATAAAACCTCCATACATAAGCAGCACCAAGTCCACAGTATATTGCTATGTGGAAACACCCTCACGGTATGTCAAAATGCTTAACTTGTTGCAACATCATGACTATTGAATTCAATATGATCAAAGCAACTGTCTGCGTTATTGCACCCCAGACCTTGACCTTGAGCCTCAACTATCAGAATTTTATGATACTTCTCAAAGCTTCATAGAATAGAAACCAATCATGTCAATTTCAGTTTTACATTACTTTTGTATAATTCAATGTAATTTGTGCTGTCTGTACTTTCCATTTTATGTAAGGATAATACTGTATATGACAAAGTCTTAAGGGATTATTTGTAAGTAGAGATGGACAAATCTGTCAGTGTTGGTCCTTCAGGTTTCCCATTTTTCCAATCTTAAATTCAATTCTCCACATTTCCCCAACAATTTCAGTTGTTTATTTTTTTAAAAGGACAGTTTTAATCCACATATAACCTATACACAAGGACATTTTTAAGGTCCTCATGAAAATTCATTGGCATTTTAATGTGAATTTCTCTTAATTAACCTATTTTATGCAGTTTTGACAAATATACACAGTTTGGCAAGCAACTTTCCCTAATATAATGTATTTCTGTATGTTATTTTCACTAATATATGCATTGTATGCACACTTTACCCTAGTATATGCATTTTTGTAAACGTTACTTGGCTGCAGAACTGCACTGCAAAATTCACAGAAGTGTGACTTTTGAAGGATGTCTGTGTTTCAGTTTGCGTATTATTTCAAAAATTGTGAATTTGGTACATTCATCTTGAAATGCAGACTGAATCAAATTCCTTCCCCATTCCTATTTGAAAGAAGTTCTTTATATGCAAAATGAATGTATTTTGCCCCCTTTTTGTCCTCTGGCTGCATGGAGGTATATTAATTTCACCATGCAACCCTACCATGTCCATATATGGGCATAGAGTTGGCATCTGAGTTTCTTGCTAGATCTGATCCCTGCATTTATATATTATTCATTTATATATTATACATCAGGAGATGCCCTGTAAAGAAGAACAACTTAC
Source organism: Rhineura floridana (assembly GCF_030035675.1). Lineage (NCBI taxonomy): Eukaryota > Metazoa > Chordata > Lepidosauria > Squamata > Rhineuridae > Rhineura > Rhineura floridana. The sequence goes on from NC_084483.1 coordinate 80,440,029, forward strand.
TACTGATGACATACAAGACTGGACTATCATTGTTCAGGATCAACTGTCGCATATTGATGATATATAGAAATACAATGATTGTGAGAAAAACACATCTCTCCATATGCTCTGTGTTATGCAAGATGTTGATGGTGAGGGGCTTCCCTGGAACCCAGTCACACTCCCTTCATCCTAGGGTTGTGTCCCACATTTTACCGTGTAATCATATTTTCTGTATTTAAAATATTTCAAGCCCACCCTTCACTGCAAGTGATCCAAGAGTGCAGGACAATAAGCAATTTTAACAAAACATCAATAAAATGTGGGTAGATAAAACAGGTCAGTAATGCTGCCAACAGCCTCTAAAACACAGCCAAATACATCTTAGTGTCAGGTCTAGACATTAACGTCCTGTAAATGCCTGACCGAACAAACATGCTTGCAGCTCGCATTAGTAGGCAAGTGAGTGTCTGTGATGGCCATACCTCAGAAGGGATTGCATAGTGGAGTACAATCACAGAGAAGGCTCTCTCCCATGCTGCTGTGTAACAGATCTTACCTAGTGATACAGAACCAAGAAGGGCCTCCCCTGGTGATCTTAGCACACAGGCAGGCTGATGTAAGCGGAGAGGTTCCTTCAAGTATTTAAGTCATATGTTGGATAAGGCTTTTTAAGTCATTGCTAGCAGCTTGAATTTGTCCTGACAGAGTTGGAAATTAAAAAAAAAGGGGGGGAATCCCAAGATGCTGAAAAATGTGATGTTTATTTTCAAAAAAAAGCCCAATGCATTTGGGCCACTGTATTGTCTGGCCTTCATCGGGGACTAAAAATAAAATTGCAAAGACACACTACATTTTTACACTTAATAAACAAAATACATTACAGCATGAAATCACATTCTACATAAACTAATCTGTACAAAAAATATCTATACACTTACATGGACTGATCTGTAATATTCTTTTCTAGCAAGATTGCTTGAAATGATATATGACCATAAAGAAGAATTCTCATGGGGAAACTCATATAAACGCGTAGTCTCTTAATTCCGGTGTAACTAATTAATCATAAGGGAATTGCGTGCAACCGAGGACAACGAATATGAGAGGGAGCATCTATATTTGTTGCAACTTATAGAAGAGGAAGAAATTCCAACTCCTCATTAAGATCACCAGGGGTCAGGTTTTTAGTTCCAAAATCCACACTATTTCTCTCCTTAATAAAATATTACTTTTGCCCTCTTATTTTTTCTAAAACCCAAAACTTAAAATCATCAAAGGAGTGATAACAACTTGTAAAATGCTCCACCAAGGTTGACCTGACCACATAAAACCACTGTTGTTGCTTCTATGGATGTAAGGGAATAGGGTTAGAAGTAAATGAAATGCAAACAGAAAAAGAAAAAGAAAAGACAGTGACATTTCCTAAAGGCAATACCATACCAACCACAACAAGATTCCTATGAGTAAGGCAGAAAACTCAGCAGCCCACAACCAGTCAAGATTCCTAACCAAAACTAAAATAATCCTGGCAGCCAGTCAAACAAGGTCACAGAAATCCCCATGCAGCACAACCTAACTTGGGCTGCAGTTAGTGCAGAATGCTGTGGCATGACTGCTGCCATGAGTGAGACCCTATCAGCACACAGTACCGCTGCTCTGCAATGTGCACTGGTTGCCGATTTGCTACCAGGCCAAGTTCAAGGTGTGCTTTCTATGCTATGGTGCCACATAGTACTTGTTCTGTTCTTGTAAGAAATTGATCCTTTAGTAAGGCAGTACCTACACTTTGGAACTCCCTGATTATTTACATTAGGTAGGCGCTTCACTGTACCATTTTGGCACCGGCTAAAAACATTTTTGTTTAGGCAAGCCTACCTAGGCACGTAGAAGCTAATGTTTTTTATCTGTTTTTAACTCATTATTGATTTTATTGTTTTGAATGTTTTTAAATATTTAACTATTTTTGCCAATAATGTTATTGTTTTAATTCCTTCTGTAAATTGCTTTGAGGTATTTTACAATAAAGCATTATATAAATGATGTAAATAAAATACGTAAATAAATTTTGGAGTCACTGTGGCCCTTGAGTCTCTTTCCACTTTTAGGAACAAAGGAATCTGCCTTATACCGACTCAGGCCATTTGATACCATCTAGTTCAGTACTGATGACACGTTGACATGAACTAGAATTGGCTCTTCAGGATTCCATGCAATAGTCTTTTCCAGAGATATAATTTTGTACCTTTGCATGCAAAGCATGTGCCCTACCACTGAGCTACAGCCCTTCCCGTTTTAAAAAAGTATCTTTTAAAATTGTTCTTTTCAAATCACAAATGAATGCACTACATACTAGGGCAGATCACCACCATGCATTTAAAGCATATTCAACATACATTTGAAGCACATGAATCCTACCACAGAATCATGGGAACTGTAGTTTGTTAAGGGTGGTGGGAGCTATAACTGTGAGGGGGAAACTATACTCCCCCGGATTCTTTGGGGAAGTCATGCGCTTTAAATGAGATTTGGATGTGCTTTAAATGTATTATGTGGATCTGCATTACTTCATAACCTTTTCCTGTACTTAAATTGTTTTAATTATTTTTTAAAATAGAAATCAGCTACAAAGTTTATTGGGTGACCATGGCTACACACCATCTCTCAGCCTAATCTGCCCTTCAGGGTAAAAACAACAGAGGGGGATCATGATCACCCCAAGGAAGAAGGGCACACTTAAAATGTAGACAAAATAAAAATTTGTAAATAATAATTTACAACCATAGTGTGACATCAGATACATATCAAGACATAGCATGAAGAAATATTTATATAGGCATGAATGTCAAATATGTTTATTTACACAACCTGTAAATATATTTATAGTGCAATCCTATGTATGTTTACTCAGAAGCAAGTCCCACTGTATTCAATGGGGCTTACTCAGACAGGGATGCATGCACAGGACTGCAATTTAGTGAGATAAGGAACTTCACTAACCCAATCCAAAAATCAGAATCATGCTACTTTAAGCTGTTTGCAACAGTTTTATACTTATTATTTTATGGTTATTGGATTTTAAATGGCTTTATTTCTTGTGAGCTACCTTGGTTTCCAAACCTACCTCACAGGGTTGTTGTAAATATTCCATATACACCCACACTGAGGATGTAAAAATACATACACTCCATATAATAGTTTATTGTCAAAACTAGTTGGCCATTGCAGAACATTTTTTAAACTATTAGTTTCCTGCCAAATAAAAGCAGTGACACCTAAGTAAGCCCTGCCTAACTGCTTTTTTTTTTTTAAAGAAATGATCCGAGGGGGAAAGATTTACAACATAATCCTTTTCTATGTTCACTCAAAAGTCCCATTGTTTTTCAGCACAATTAGGGTTGCCAGGCTCAGGGCCTGAGACTGATCCTGTATCTTTAGGAGAAGAGAAAGTCAGCCAAGTGCAGGTGTTCTTGCAACACTGTAATGGGAAAACCCACAAGGTGGAATTCTCCCTTCCCCCTGCACAGCTTTTAAAGATACAGAAGACCTCTTGGAAGCCGGGCCTGGCAACCAAGAGGTCTTCTGTGTCTTTAAAAGTTGTGCAGAGGAAAGGGAGAAATCCACCTTGTGGTTTTTCCCATTACAGTATTGCAAGAACACTTGCACTTGGCTGACTTTCTCTTCTCCTAAAGATACAGGATCAGTCTCAGGCCCTGAGTCTGGCAACCCTACTGGCAACCCTACCTGACAGCATGTTGGCAATCCATATAGCTGCTTCAGAATCAGTGCTACTTGATTCTGAACAAGGGGTGAGGAAGCTCTGGCCTGCACTCCTAATCAGGCCTTTTAGACCTCCCCATTTGACCTGTGAGGCTGGTTTGGCCAAGCCTCACCCACCTGCCCTACACCTGATGCTATATATGAAGTCAGGTGTAGGCCAGGTAAGGATGCTACTGGGTCCTGATAATGAGCTGATTGTGAAATATTACATAGCTCCATGCGCTGAACTGATTACCAGCTGATTACCTTCTGCTTAAATAGGTTGTGAAAATTTATATAGTAAATTTAAAAATTTGTAAAATAAGGGCAGAGGAAAAATTGTGGAATTACAATTTTTTGAAGGAAGTTAGATAAGGAGATGCAATTAAATTTTCCTAACACCTAAGCTTGGAATTTCACTACTATTTAGACCTCTGTAACCAGCAGTGAGTTTTATTATGTTTTTTTCTGTGAAACCTAGAGATATCTATAACATAGACTTATAGACCGGTTATCTAGAACTATAACACCCTATTTCAAGTTTTATAGAATCTCTTTGGCCCCATTTGCTAAGAGCTCTTTTTAAATCTATGCATCTTTTTGCTTGTGTTTTATAATTTTATTCTGATTTGCAATCTCACAGAGGCAAGAAAAGGGGGTGTGGCAATAAGATTTTCAAATTTATATAAGGAGTCTGATTTTCCTCTAGCTATATCCAAGCTGTTGTTGTTTTATTTAATACTTGTTTTATGTTTGCTTTGTGCCTATCTGTTTTGACAAATTTCAGCAGGCATGTCAGTATGCTACCCATAATCAGCTCTTCCAAGATGTGATACAATATCCTTTTTCTTATTACTCTGTGTCTGCTTATCACAATATTGCTTGTCTAGACATCATAACAGTCTTCTTGGATTTGAGGAGGAAAATAAGCATCAAGTCTGTTGCTGGCATGTGGCTACCTGACTTTATCCCTGAATTTTAATTAACAGGAAGAGTGTGTGTATGTGTTTCTGAAGGAGAATTTGTGTATGAACAGTCTTGCAATTTTAGCACATGTAGAACTAGTTGCAATACCTCAAACCAGTGCTTTGTTGGTTGAAAAGAATGAGGAGCCAATACTTATATCTTGGCCTGCACAAAATGGTTGCCATGAGTAGCAAAAAAAAAAAGAGACAGTGGTACTCTGTACCGATGAGTACAGTCACAGAAAAAGCACTGCCTAGAATTCTCTATTCTGTTGTACCTGACTCAGCTTAACCTATGTTCTGGGGAAATGACAATATGTGTTCATGTGGATCTATCCACAGAACATAATGTACATTGTATCACTCCCTCTATTTCTGATATTCAGGTGTATGTAGCCAAAATGGTACCAGAAGTGTAAAAATAAATATAGATATAGTATATATAGGTATATTTCAACAACAACACAGCCCTGAGAGAGGAAAAACCCCAAAACAGCCCAATGAGGACTGTGTATGCTTAGTGGCCAGAGAATTGACTGAGTAAAAATGAACAACTGTCTAAGAGGTAGAATGGAATGGAGTATCCTGGAGGAGGGCATGGCTCACTGACTACAACATAGGAGCAGGCCACACTACAGCATTGTTTCAGATTCCACTTTTTGTCCTCTGCTTTACATCCTTAGCACCAACTTATACACAGTACAGAGTAAATAATAGCATATTGGGTTTACTCATGCTTAATTTGAAATATCATTATTTGAATTGTGAGGACGCCTGCTGCCTTTGAGAGGCAACAGTTTCAGTCCATGTCATGTGTTAACAAAACAGTTGTGTGATGTAGAAGTTATATATCCGCTCTTCTCTCTACCATATACATGACACAACCTGTGAGATGAAGCATCTGTGCACTCCCACAATGCTGCTGAAACAGAGGAGTTGTGCATCTGATAAGTCAGAGCTACTTTCCCGATGCTCGTATTGTTACTGCTTAGTTGGATGGCATTGGGTTGGAGCGGTGGCAAGGTCAGGCCCATGCATGTACACTGGCAAGAGTGACAGATTGGTGGCAGTGGTCCTGTCGATACAATCCCATGGCTCTAACCGCACTGCTGCCCCATTGCAGTCTGGTCCAGGTAAACAACAGAGATGCCAGTGTCAAGAGGAAAGCTCCACAGTTCTGCCCCACCACACACATTGCTACTGCTGGAATATTGCTATACAGCAGGGCCCCACTTCACAGCGCTTCGCTTTACAGCGTTCCGCTAATACAGCGGTTGTGAATTGTAGAAAGGCCCCGCTTTACAGTGCCTGTTCCGCTTTTACTGTGTTTTTTTTGCCACTGGGCGCCATTTTGGTCAATGTAAGTCAATGGGATCTGCTTTACAGCGGTTCTTGCTTTACAGTGGGGGGTCCGGAACGTAATCCACCGTATGAGCAGGGCCCTGCTGTAACATGGCATAGCATCAACCAAAGATGGGGAGGACTGTGGCCACCAGTTGCAGCTTATAGAGTCCCCATAGGAGTTGCTGCCTGGCTGTGATGATGGGGACTATAGGAAGCTCTTTCTCTACCTTCCCAAGCTTTTCTGTCTTGAAGTTCTTTTTGCAGGTTTCAGCATGTCTTATCTGTTCACCAATTTCATTTTATTAGTCTTTCCTCACTCTCCACATACAGGCTGAAGTCCCAACTCACAACTATTCATACTATGTCTAATTCTTAAAGAGATATGCAGAAATATTTCTGACTGAAGACAACATTATTTATGTTATTTTATCCCTGTACTCAGTTTGGCTATGACATAGGTTCAGGATATGTAGGCAGAACCTCCAATCAAAGCCCAATAAAAGTGACAGCTCCTATGAATATAATTCTGCCTGTGTTCTTATACCACTGAAGGTAAATTTGATTTTGAAGAATGAAATGCCCTGTGCTTTTGCTTTAGGCTTAGTCGGCCTCAGAAGGATGGTGAACAGAGCAGCCTTATGAGAAAATATAATTGTCTCTATTGCACCCCATCAACTGTTCTTCAAAGCAGAAGGCAAGTGTCAGAATAGCAGAAGACAAAGCTTTATTTTCTACCTTAGGATATCTCAAAGGCCCTTGGCATGAAACTATTCCAAACTCTGCACAATGACTGATCCACTTATCCAAAGCCACTGGGGGTTAGGGATTGAGGAGGAATCAACCCTACTCAGATTCCAAAGTGGACTCCCCAGATCTGATCTGAACAGATTGTAACCCACATCAGAGCAATGGTGCACTTCAGAATCTGCAGTCTGATAAATTCCACTGTGAGGTGGTTTGAGGTATAAACACTGGTCTTTTCCCACACTGGCAGCAATGTTTTTTTCCCATAAAATTCTCCCTGGGAGATATGAAACACAAGTCCTGTTGTTCCTAGGGGGACTACGTGCATCAAAGTGCATGGCAATAAGCAACCCTGTATATTAGCTGCTCAGTCAGCAGGTAGCTGTATGCAGGATTTCAGAAGTTTTAAGGGGAAAATTGGGAGTGGGGGGCAGAGACAGTGTATACGCCTCAGTCATCTTTATAAGTTCTTTTAAAATGTGCTTTAAATGTGTTTCTGGGTGGCCTTTCAATGATTTTAAAGGAAATAGGACAGGATGGACTCAGATCCATCCCCTCTGAGAACTATGATAGTCTGGGTCCATCTATCCCTACTGGCTGCCACCATTTCCACCCCCCACGCTTGCCCAGAATCCTTTTTGGAATAGTGCTATGATGTAGAGTTGTTCCAGAAGCAGTTTGGTGTAGGAGGTGGTAATGGTTGGTGAAGACATATACTAAAGTAAAAGAGAAAAATTCTACCGCCATAAATAGTAGGCTTCCTGAGCCCTTCAACATGTTCATTCCCCCTAAAATTGGTCATGTGCCTGAACTTGCAGACATTCAGGTGGCTACAACGAGGAAGAGGACCTTCTCTGTGGTGGTGCTCATACTTTGGAATAGCCTCCCCGCAGAAATAAGGGATGTGTTGACACTTTGATGCATGGCCATTCTATTCATCTTGATGTTTGTTGGCCAGCCATTATCGTTTTTTTAAAATATGGATTACTGCTTATTCTGGATGGTTTTGGATTTTTAATTGCATATTTATATTTTGAATTGTTTTGTATTTTCTTGTTCTGCACCCTATGGAAATTGGAGCATGACAGGTGGTAAATAAAAATAAAGTTTCCCACCCCCTCTATCTGTCAGTTTCAAAGCCTCCTTTTTACCCTATTCCCCAAATGTCAAGCTGAAAGATCTGTGGATATAGCTTTCAGATCAACCTTAATATGAATATTCATTAACCAAAGCTCAGACTTTTAAAGATTACTGATTGCTGTAATTGCACTTTCCCTAAGTACTGGAACAGTTTATCATCATCATCATCTTGATCCTTTATTTCTAGTTACAGTTCTTCATATAGTTCTACATTTCTGCCCAGCAAGGTTTGCTGACTGATGCTCATCCTGCCAGTATTTATATATATATATATATTTGTTTCACTTCTGGCTTCTTAGAAAAGAGGGAAGCCCCATCGAAATTCCATTTCAACTCTGAGATTCTTATGGTCACATTCAGGGCCAGCGCCAAAGGGCAGCCAGGTCAGGCAATGGCTGAGGGCCCTGTGGCCCACAGGAGCACCTGAAGGGCCCCTCATTAGGGTAGGGGAGTAGCCCTTCTGTGATCCATGGCAGGCTCCCTGCTGCAGATTGCAGGGAGGGAACTTTTAGGCCGCCCACCTATTTGCTCGCTCCACCTACCTCTCTCTTCTCTCTTCTGAGACTGCGCGTGCAGGGTTGCCATCAACCAAGATGGCGGCAGAGGCTTGGTTGATGGCAGGCATGTGCACATGAGTGCACGTAGCATATTGTTCATGCGTGCCATCAACCAAGATGGCGGCGGGGACATCAGCCCCTTAGACAAGCCTCTGCTGCCATCTTGGTTGATGGCAGCCCTGTGCACACAGCACACACAGCAACAGGAGATGAGAGAGGTAGGTGAAATAGGCAGGAGCCAAGCACCCAGAGCAAGCTGGTGCCCAAGGGCACAGTCATGCCTGACGCCGGCCCTGGCCACATTCATGAGTATTTAATTGCATAGCGCTGTATGCTGCATATTTATATGGATGGAATTACGGATGGGTTTAAAACTGAATCTATCAAATTTGTACTTTATAAAACAACATGAGAACTGAAACATAGCCATTGAAATTCACAAACATCTGAATTTTGTGATGCAGTTCTCCACAATGCATATATTATGGGAAAGTGTACATAAAAACGAATGCATTTGAAAACCACATATAAAAATGCATTTTATTAGAAGAAATAATAATAATAATAATAATAATAATAATAATAATAATAATAAAATTTATTTATGAGTCACCTATCTGGTCGAATTAACGGCCACTCTAGGCGACGTACATTTACATGGTAAAGTTCAATAAGAGTCAATAAAACCACAACAATAATTAATATACCGGTATTAAAAACAACCCACCCCAGATATCCCATAGGCCTGCCTGAACAGCCAGGTCTTCAAGGCCCGGCGGAAACCTATCAGGGAAGGGGCATGGCGAAGGTCAAAAGGAAGGGAATTCCAGAGGGTGGGGGCCACAATCGAAAATGCCCTCTCTCTGGTCCGCACCAGCCTCGCTATCTTAACTGGTGGGACTGAGAGAAGATCTTGTGTGGCTGATCTCGTCAGGCGGCATAATTGGTGATGCTGGAGGCACTCCTTCAGATAAACTGGGCCAAAACCATATAGGGCTTTAAAGGTCAACACCAACACCTTGAATTGGGCCCGGTAAACAACTGGTAGCCAGTGTAGATCTACTAACACCGGAGTGATATGATCACGGCGGCGGCAGTTCTTAATCAAGCGTGCCGTCGCATTCTGTATCAGTTGTAATTTCCAGACTGTTTTCAAGGGTAACCCCACGTAGAGCGCATTACAGTAGCCTAAGCGAGAGGAGACCAGGGCATGTATCACCCGTGGGAGCAGATGGGCAGGAAGGTAGGGTTGCAGTCTCCTTATCAGATGTAATTGATATCAAACTGCCCGGCTCACTTCCGAGACCTGAGCCTCCATGGACAGTTGGGAGTCAAGAATGACCCCGAGGCTGCGGACCTGGTCTTTTAGGGGCAATTTTACCCCATTGAACACCAGGTCTATATCCCCCAATCTGCCCCTGTCTCCCACGAGCAACACCTCGGTCTTGTCGGGATTTAGTTTCAGCCTATTCCTTCCCATCCATCCACTTATGGCTTCCAGGCACTTGGACATGGTGTCCACAGCCAACTCTGGTGAGGACTTAAATGAGAGATAGAGCTGAGTGTCATCCACATATTGGTGGCACTGCAGCCCAAATCTCCTGATGATGGCCCCCAGCGGCTTTACATAGATGTTGAATAGCATGGGGGAGAGGATAGAACCCTGTGGCACTCCACAATTGAGAGGCCAAGGGTCTGAAACCTCCTCCCTCAATGCCACCCATTGGTGCCTGTCTGAGAGATAGGAACGGAGCCACCGTAAAACAGTGCCCCCTATTCCTAATCCCTCCAGGCGATCTAAAAGGATACCGTGGTCAATGGTATCAAAAGCCGCTGAGAGATCCAGGAGGACGAGGAAGGTGAATTCTCCCCTATCCAGCGCCCTCCTCATATCATCCAGCAGGGCAACCAAGGCTGTTTCAGTTCCATGTCCAGTCCTGAAGCCCGATTGGAATGGATCTAGATAATCTGCTTCATCCAAGTGTGTCTGTAACTGTTTGGCCACCACTCGCTCAATCACCTTGCCCAGAAATGGTAAATTAGAGACTGGGCGGAAGTTATTCAACTCTTGGGGATCCAAGGAGGACTTTTTCAAGATGGGCTTTATGACTGCCTCCTTGAAGGCTAATGGCATTGCACCCTCGTCCAAGGATGCATTTACTATTGCCTTGATCCCTTTGCTCAGTCTCTCTTTGCAGCTCATAATGAGCCACGAGGGGCAAGGATCTAACAGACAGGTGGTTGGCTTCACAGTAGAGAGCACCTTGTCCACTTCCTCAGAGGGAAGAGGCTGAAACCGATCCCACCGTACCGGAATGCAACTGGCCGGCTCTGGCTCACTTCCTGTGTCCACGGCGCACGGAATCATGCTCTTCAGGCGCTCGATTTTATCGGCAAAGTGTTTAGCAAATGTGTCACAGGAGGCTTTAGAATGCTCCATGGGTTCCTGAACAACTGGACCGACCAGATTTTGGACCACTTGGAACAACCTCCTGGGACAGCACTCTGCGGACACAATAGAGGCAGCAAAGAATCCCTTCTTTGTTGACCTTGTTGCCACCTGGTAGGCAGCTATTGCTGCTCTAACCAGTGTCCGATCGTCTTCAGAGCAAGTTTTCTGCCACCAGCGCTCTAGTCGTCTCACCTCCTGTCTCAGACCCCGGAGCCGTGGTGTATACCAGGGTGCTATTTGAGTTCTATTCAGCGGGAGAGGATGTTTTGGAGCCACCCGGTCTACTGCCCTAGTGATCTGCTTATTCCACTCCATCACCAGAGTTTCGACTGGGCGGCCTTCAGCCAGCTCCAAATCTCCCAGCGCATTCAGGAATCCTTTAGGATCCATCAGGCGTCTGGGGCGGACCATCTGAATAGGTCCTCGTCCCCTGCGGAGGGTTTGTGGCATTGAGAGGTCCATATTCACCAGGTAGTGATCTGACCATGACACGGGATTAGAAGAAACAGCCCCCATTTTCAGAGCACTTCCTTCCCCTCCCGAGACAAACACAAGGTCAAGAGCATGACTGGCTACATGGGTGGGCCCTATATTACTAAGGTGCAGTTCCCAGGAAGTCATGGTTTCCATGAAATCCCGAGGGGCTCCAGTGAGGACGGTCTCGGCGTGCACGTTGAAGTTCCCCAAAACCAGTAGGTTGGGGGAGAGCATTCGTACACCCGAGACCACCTCGAGCACCTCGGTCAGGGAGTCCACTGTGCTGTGGGGTGGGCGGTACACAAGTAGAATCCCTAAACTGCCCTTTGGGCCCAACCTCCAGTACATGCAGTCAACAAACTTGGTCTCATGGAGAGGGGTCCTGGCAAAGACCAAGGACCCTCGATAGATGACTGCCACTCCCCTTCCCCGCCTACCAACCCTCGGCTGCTGTGCGTATTGGAAACCGGCTGGACACATGGCCCCAAGCGTAGGAGCTGAGGCCTCATCCAGCCAGGTCTCCGTAATACACACCAGGTCCGCGTTCTCATCCAGGATCATATCATGGATGAGCATTGTCTTCTGTACCACAGACCTGGCGTTACACAACAGCAGTCGAAGGTCGTCCCCCAGTTGTCTTCTGGTTGTGGACAGGCCCGGAACAGGGGATGGATATTATGCATCTATCCCTTGTTCCCCTAAACTGGCGTGGCCTGCCACCCGCACCTTTCCAGGATCTGCTGCCTAGCCTTTTAATATCATGGCTCCCCACCCACCCCTGCCAATCAGGCAGGCCCCCCTCCCCCAAAACTGCTATCCTCTAGGTAAAAGGTGTTTTCTTCAAAGAGACCCACTAACACCAGGGGTCCCAAGTCTGTCTTCTCGGACCGCAGACAGCCCATTTGGGGGCACAGGCAAGCCACGGCACAGTCCCCCACACAGTCAAGCGGCAGCACCACAGATCACTTCAAAAGGCCCTCCAACAGAAGGGAGGCGGTGCCGCTTCTGCTCAGAGTAGACCCACTGGCATCAGGCCAGGATCGCTTGTAAAACGTGTACATTAATCAAAACTACACACAAAAATGTGTTTATTAGGAGAAATTCACACTAAAATGCTGAAGAATTTTATGAGGGTTTTTTTTAAAAAAATCGCAAATTGGTGCAGAAATGTGAATTTAAGATTAGAAAAATGAGAAATCTGAGAAAACCAAAATTGACAGATTCTTCCATCCTTAGGTGGAATTGATGTGCACCTTCAGTAACTGTAGTTAAAAGGATTGCAGAGTTATGAAGAAGGCAATATGATTAGCAAATGGTGTACAAAGATTTTAAACACATAGTATGCTGACATCTCCAAGCAGCAGGTAATTTAATCCTTACAGATGCCATTGATTCTTTTCAACCAGCAGCTATATGTAGATCAATGTTAATGTTATTGGACTGCTGGTATTGCTGACAAAATGGAAATTTGTCATCTTATGAGAGGGAAATATTTTCCTCATTCCCAAAGTGGCTGTGCATTGTATTTGATGTAAAGGTCAATGGGAAGAGGTAGGAATAGTACATTTTTGTTAAGCTGGATATTTTTCATATTACCACTGGGTGGTATTCAATGCTAGCTCTACTCAGAGTATATTCATTAACAAACATGCTTTACTTAGGTTCATTAATTTCAGTGATTCTACTCTGAATAGGACTTAGTTGAATACAACATTAACACTAATGTTAAAAACTAATGTGGGATATAATATTTTGGGGCTACTTTCATGCTGGGCTGTACAACGTTTTAGAGGTTTGATAGATTTGTAGTCACTGCTTGCTGGTTGTTTGCCATTATATTGGTCACATTTTGAAGTCTTGATAATATAACTGTGTGAGTATATATATATATAATTCTGGATTCTGTATGATATTATTGCAGTTATGGTTGTTTGTTAATAGCCACCTAAAGAGGACATTGTCCTGAAAGGCAGATTGGCCCCAGTAGCTAGACTGGGTTGTGGGAGTAATTGGCTGGGGTTGGATGGAGATTTAGGAAAATTGGTCTGAGATGAGAGCCGCTTACAGGCTGGTGTCAGCAATGGTGTCTTGGGAGTCTTTAGAACCTGTCAGCAAGCACCTTTAAAGTCACAAAATAAGTACCAGTATTCCCTTTTGTGAATAGTATCCCTTTAATAAACCTACAAACATAATTTAAGATTTATTCTGTCTCTCAGTGCTGGTGTGCATTTCATGGCTAAAGCCTTCTATATACATTACTAGGAGGATGTTAAAAGTATTCTGTGTGAATTGCTGGCAGCGAAGAGTTAAGGAAGGTTAGGTTTACATGAAGTAAGGCTAAGGGACCTGAAAATGAATGACATACAACAATGATGAGATGAGCTCCCACTCTTTTAACTCCTAACGATCTGGGGATATTCAGGACTCCCAATAGGGATCAGACGAACAGCTGGCTCTTTGTGGTCTGAGGCACACTAAGAGACCCAGCTGCTGCATAATTTCCCACATGCCCAGTCCTCCCCTTTCCTTTTGTGTATATTTGCTAATATGCAAAAAAACCCTTGCGATTTAAGAATGTACCTATAGCCAACAGATATTTTTTATCAAACTTTAAAAAGCAGGGAAATTGGGCAGCTATAGTAAATGCACCAGGGGAGCAGGAGACCTGACTTCCTCTCTGAAATATTGTACTGCCCTAAAAATTTATAAAAATCAAACACAATTTGGGTTGGTCTTTCACAATCCAATCCACTTCCTGTGTAGCTTAGAATAATTTGGTAACATGTACCATGTGAAAGTTGTTAGGAGGCACCCTATTTCCCTCATAGAGATACAATCCCCAGAAGAGGGGCTAACTGTTAAACCACTCTGGCCACTGGAGCTTTGTCAAGAGAACAGAAGTCTCTATCAACTCCCAGCACCTTTCACAAATTACACTTCCCAGAATTCTTTGGGGGAAGTCTGGCTTTTAGAACACTGTCAGTGTCTTACTGAGCGTGCCCATCCTTATCATTGACTCCAGTGTTAAAATTCTTAAATTAATTAAAAATCAGCTAGTCATTTTAAAAACTTTTAAACTGCAGAAAATGAAAGTCAGAGTATGGGTCAAGACCAGTACTAGGATTTGTTGAGTTCTTGTGCCCCGAACCAACAAGGCAGACGTTGCTTGCTGCACAGGACACAGAGGTGTCCAGCCTAACAGCGTCCTTGAGCCGGCAAACAGGAAGAAAGCACTCCGACACTCTTAAGCTTTGTGCCAGTATAACAAACTTTATCCAAGTGCATAAATAAACCATTCACCAACATAAGCGTTTCTCCTACATACATTCCCCCCACATAGCCTGGGTCTCTAGGCAAATGTTATATAGCCAGCCCCTTTGATCCTGTGCAGCTGTGTGTCCTTCACATTATTACCGTGATACAGTTAACCCATTCCCAACATGGGGAATGACTCAGCTTAATGAGCTAACAGGATTACAGGTACTCTGTGAACATGGCTGATTTTTAATTTCAACAAATTATGAAACTATTGACAGAAAAAAGTCCAACAGGGGTCTGGACTTTTTTTCTTTTCTTTTACACTTGGAACTCTTGATTCTCTCTGATTGTTTTGTGTATTGCCATGGAAACTTAGAGGGTTGTTAAGCAAACATTTCTGAATTCAGGACTATACTTTTTTGTTTTGAAATGAGCTTATGGGAAGCAGCAGAATGGCATGGGGGGATATTTTCAATTTAACATTGTGGAATGCGAAAAATCATAGAATCATAGAATCATAGAGTTGGAAGGGGCCTTGTAGGCCATCGAGTCCAACCCCCTGCTCACAGCAGGAAATCCACAGCTAAAGCATCTCCCGCAGATAGCTGTCCAGCCTCTGCTTGAAGACATCCAGCGAAGGGGATCTCACCACCTCCCTAGGCAGTCGGTTCCATTGCCGAACTGCCCTTACTGTCAAGAAGTTCCTTCTAATGTCCAATCTGAATCTACGCTTCTGCAACTTAAAACCATTAGACCTAGTCCTACCCTCTGGGGCAGCAGAGAACAAATCTGTACCCTCCTCTATGTGACAGCCCTTCAGGTACTTAAAGAGTGCAATCATGTCACCCCTCAGCCTTCTCTTCACCAGACTGAACATGCCAAGTTCCTTCAACCTTTCCTCATAAGACTTGTTCTCCATACCGGCTATCATCCTCATCGCCCTCTTCTGAACCCACTCTAACTTGTCTATATCTTTCTTAAAATGAGGCGCCCAGAACTGAATGCAGTATTCCAGATGGGGCCTGACTAATGCAGAATATAGTGGGACTATTACTTCCCTTGACCTGGAAACTATAGCTCTGTTTATGCATCCCAAAACCGCGTTTGCCTTTTTTGCCGCAGCATCACACTGCTGGGTCATGTTCAACTTGCAATCCACTACAATTCCAAGGTCCTTCTCACACCCCTTACTGAGATTGCTACCGATGCAAGGTTGCACACTGTTCCCTTTTTGGGAGAAAACGGAGGCAAAATAGGCGTTGAGCAGTTCTGCTCTTTCCTCGTTATCTGTCAACATTTTGCCATCCTCATTGAGCAGCAGTCCCACCATTTCCTTGGTCTTTCTCTTGCTTCAAACATATCTGAAAACCCCCTTTTTGTTGTTCCTCGCTTCCCTCGCCAGCCTCAGCTCATTCTGGGTTTTAGCTTTCCTTACGCTATTCCTGCAAGCCTGAGCCGCTCGTCTGTACTCTTCCTTGGTGATGCGTCCTTCCATTCTTTATACATGCTCTTTTTTACTTTTACCTCCTCCACATTGGCTTTTTCTGATGTCTTCCATTTTTCTTCCTCTTTGGAATTGTTTGCGATTGCGCTTTTTGTAATACGTTCTTCATGAACTCCCACGCTTCTTGGGCTCCTTTTTTCTTTAGTCTATCTAGCCACGGGATCCTACCCATCATTTCCCAGAGCTTGCTAAAATCGGCTTTCCTGAAATCCAAGGTCCATGTTTGACTATATTCTTCTTTGGCTTTCCCCAGAATCCCGAATTCCAGCATTATGTGGTCACTTTCCCCCAAGGTACCGACCGCTTTAATTCCCGTGACCAATTCGTCCGTGTTAGTTAAAATCAGGTCCAGGATTGCCGATCCCCTTGTTCCTTCTTCTACTTTTTGAAAGAGGAAATTATCAGCAAGGCCCATCAGGAATTTGTTGGAGGCTTTGTGCTTCACAGAGTTTGTCTCCCAGCAGATATCCGGGTAGTTGAAGTCCCCCATCACTACTACTTCTTGCCTCCTTGAGATTTCTGAGAATTGTTCGAGAAAGGCCTCATCTACCACCTCTTCTTGGCCAGGGGGTCTGTAGTAGACACCTACTACCATGTCGGTTTTATTTGTTTCTCCATTATTTTTACCCAAATGGTCTCTAC
This sequence comes from Rhineura floridana, assembly GCF_030035675.1. Lineage (NCBI taxonomy): Eukaryota > Metazoa > Chordata > Lepidosauria > Squamata > Rhineuridae > Rhineura > Rhineura floridana. The sequence continues at coordinate 80,456,850 of NC_084483.1, forward strand.
CAGACCCCTTTGTTCGCTCTCTTGGATTTCCATAGAGGTGTATTTGTCTTTGACGTATAACGCTACTCCCCCTCCTTTTCTGTTGCTTCTATTCTTTCTGTAGAGTTTATATCCTTGAATGGCTATATTCCAATCATGGGAGTCATCCCACCAAGTTTCTGTTATCCCTATGATGTCATATTTGCCTTGATGCACTAAGACTTCAAGCTCCCCTTGCTTGTTTCCCAAGCTCCGCGCGTTGGTATATAGACACCAGCAGTCTCTTTTGTCCTGATTGGATTCCTCCGTTAATATACTGTGAGCTTTGCCGTGCATCCCTTTCTCTCTCCCAGTGTCTGCTGTACCCTTCAAATAGTTGCATTTACATCCCGCTGTCTTTGGATCGGTAGTTAAGCTATCATCTCCATCCCCCAGAGGCTTTAGTTTAAAGCCCTCTTGATGAGTTTTGCCATACTTCTGCCAAAGAGATTCTTCCCAGTCCTCGTGAGGTGCAGCCCATCTCTTGCCAACAGTCCCCCCTCCAAGAAGCTTAGACCATGGTCCCAGAATCCAAACCTCTCCCGTCAACACCATCTGCGTAACCAGTCGTTGACCTGCAGTATCTCCCTTTCCCTTTGTAGTTCTCTATCCTTCACGGGAAGAATTGATGAGAAGACCACCTGCGCCCCCAAATCCTTGACCTTCCTACCCAGAGCCTCATAGTCCGAGGTGATCTGTTCCAAGGTGTTTCTGGCCGTGTCGTTCATGCCCACATGGATGAGGAGAAAGGGGTACCTATTTTGTTTCCCAATGAGCCTCGGCAGGTTGTCAGCGATGTCCCGGATACGTGCCCCAGGGAGATAACAGACTTCCTGATTCATTTTGTCTGGCTGGCATACCGGTGCCTCTACCCCCCTGAGCAACGAGTCTCCAACCACCAGCACCCTCCTCTTTTTGCCACGAGCGGTGGTTGCATCAGCTTCCTTCTTCTGGGGTGTGGAGTCTTCCATTGCAGTCAGTGTCTCTTGATGCAGGTGAGTTTGCTGAGGTTCTTCAGGGGTGCTGTCTGCCGAGAGATGCTGAAAGCGATTTGTTAGTTGCAGCAGTTCTGAATCCCTCCTGTTTTTCCTTGCCCTTACAGTGACAGTCCTCCACGGGGATTTGTTGCTGTTGCAGTCCTGTTCTTCCTTGTCACTTTCTTCCTGTACTTTGTGTCGCTCCCTTAATTCCTCTTGTGTTCTATCGAGGAAGTTCTCATCTTCTCTGATAAGTCACAGGGTGTCTATGCGTTGCTGCAGCCCCCTAACCTTTTCTTCTAGGAGAGCCACCAATCTGCACTTGCTGCAAGTGTAATCACGTCTGGTTTCCATTAAGAAGATGAACATAGCGCACACGTTGCATGTGACAACAACTGCTTGATCCCCCTCCATTTTATGTTTGTTGTTTCCTATTTCTGTTGTCAGTGGCAGTCTTGATGTTTCTGTTGTCACTGCCAGGAATTAGTTGAACAGATTGTAGTTTTGTTTCCCTAATGGGAAAGAAAGTATGCAGATGAGCTGCTTACCTCACCAGAGCTCCCCCTCCTCTCTTGGTCAGCTGCCTCCCAAGTCTCTCAGGTCTTTCAGGGTCAGGAATCCCGAGTCACTTCTCCCTCGCAGAGAGTGCCGCCAAGCCTGATGGGAAAGAAAGTATGCAGATGAGCTGCTTACCTCACCAGAGCTCCTCCTCCTCTCTCGGTCAGCTGCCTCCCAAGTCTCTCAGGTCTTTCAGGGTCAGGAATCCCGAGTCCCTTCTCCCTCGCAGAGAGCGCCGCCGAGCCTCACCAGAGCTCCTCCTCCTCTCTTGGTCAGCTGCCTCCCAAGTCTCTCAGGTCTTTCAGGGTCAGGAATCCACACTGACTATAGTATACAGCCACTCTTGTGGCTGTATAATGTATTGTTAGATAGTGAGAGTTACACTGGGGCGTGTTTACTTTTACTTTTATTTTTCATATGACTGGAAAGTTTTTTCATTAGCTTCTCATAGGATGTAGACGTCCACTAAGGTTATCTGAAGCTGCCTTATCAGGCCATTGGTCCATCTAGTTAGACAAGAGGCTATCTGGGGTTTTAGGTAGAGGACATTGCCAGCTCTAACTGCAGGTGCCAATAGGAGTGTAGTCGTCCAGGGTCTCGGGGGGTCTTAGTCCCTTTACTTTTTGGGAGCAGGTTCCCAGCAGGTTCCCTATGACTTCAGCACCCTAAGAGCCAATCAGCATGAAAGGGGAGTGTGTTAGCCACTGAGAAGAGTCTTCTAACATGTTTCTATGTCCTTTCCTACTGTTTGGAGCCAATTGGAGTGCAAGGAGGTAAGACAGCCACTGGGAAGACTCTTCTCAGTAGCTAACACTCTCACCTGTCATGCGTGTTGGCTCCTAGGGATATATGTTGTTGTGGGAGAAGGCATTCACAGGGATCTCATTCTCAACCCAGCAGCAAAAAAAGGGGGGGCATGACTATGATTAATATGAAGGAACTCTGCATTCCTGAATTTGCCACTATACTACTGGGTGCCAAATATTAAATCTGGAATCTTTTTCATGCAGAGCAGGTGCTGTATGACTGAGCTATGCTGACATTTGTTCTTGTCCCATTCACTTTATTTTTCATATGACTGACAATTCTACATTAACTTCTCACATTGTGTACAAGTTCACTAAAGGTTATCTGAAGCATAATAATAATCTGAATTGTATAAGGTCTGGAGCATAATGGCTGTCTTTGTTTTAAATAGTATTATCTGTCCCATGTCAAAGATCTGTTTTGAACTGCAGGCCATTTGGGCTGCAGATGTTTAAAACAAACGGTTCTATATATACAATTTCTGAAGACTTCTAATGAAAAGGATAGGTGTCTTATAGACAGGTATAGTACAGTAAAAGCAAAGGAAATTTCTTTGGAACTGCTTCAGTTATTATTTTATAATGAATAACTATGACATATGACTAAAGTTTATGCCATATACTTGTTTCTGACTGATATTACTGGTCTTTTCATATACACAATGAGAATGAATTGTCCTTAAAAGAAAATAGGGTGGGTTTTTTAAAAAAATCATTAATTTGAAATTTATCGTGATAGCTGTATCTGTACATGCCTAAAATTTAAAGCCATTCATCTAGTATCTGTACCTCAGAGTAACTGCCATTGAACTCAATGGGACCCTCCTCTTGACAATATTTCTTGGTAAATCATCCTTATCATTGGAATGTTCCACTCCTAAATGGAACCAGCAGTTTCCCAAAGGGGTGAGCAGCCCATGCAACCATGGCCTCTGCAGCTGTTCTGTGGTTTGTGAGAAACAGGTATTTTCCAATAGCAATAAGAAAGAATGAAGAAACTATAGCAGAGTGTCCTTTATTAAACATCCTATAATTTGTGTGAATGGTAAGACTTGTGGATTATGAATAGGGATGGGCAAATCTGTCCATTTCACTTTCTCTTCACATTTTTCTAGTATAAAGTTCAGTTCTCCACATTCCCACATCAGTTTGTGATTTTTGTTTTTTAAACAAGGTCCTCATGAAAATTCATCAGCAAAATTCTCCTTATGCACATTTTTGTATGCAATTTTGCCTAATATACATATTTTGGCAAAGCAATTTCCCCTAATATCATGCATTGCAATGTTATTTTCTCTGATATGCACATTTTTATGCACACCATAAATATATGCATAAATATATGCATTTCTGCACACAGGACATAGCTGCAGGACTAAATTCAGAGAACTGCTCATTTCAAAAGATGCCTGTGTTTCAGTTTATGTATTGTTTTGGAAAGTGTGACTTAGGTAGGCTTGCCTTTAAATGTGAATTGAATCATATTTTCCACCATCCCTAATTCGGAATGCATTGTTATGTCATGTGAATTTAATGAAGAACAGTTAAAAATAATGACAAGCTTGACTCAGACCAAACTTTAATGTGATGTAATGAATGCAAAAATGGGAGGTATTCAAGTGCATACTGGAATGGATTAACATGGATTAAAGCACTCTATTGGCAAATCCACATTAAAAAATACTTTTGTGGTTAGGAAAGTGACAGGAAAATACACTAAAATGTGTGGGATGAACTACTGATTAACAGGAATATAAACTTATCATAAGCATCAGGATGATGTTCATTACTGTATTGTATAACCTCCCCATCAACAAACCAAAATGAATGTTCAATAAAGAATGGAATAGTCTAACCTCCACACAAGCTTTGTGCAAGCAAATCAGGATGAATGCTAAATAAATTGGTTTTCTGGAAGAGATGTTACACACTGTACTTCCACGTTGGAGGATAATCAATGACACACCACAGGGATGGGGAACCCAGTAGTGTAGTGGCAAATTCAGAAGTGCAGGGTCCCTTCATGATAGTCAAAGCCACACCTCTTCTGTTTTTGCTGCTGGGTTGAGAATGAGATCCTTGTGAATGCCTTCTCCCACAACAACAGATAACCCTAGGAGCAAATAAGCATGAAAGGCAAGAGTGTTAGCTACTGAGAAGAGTCTTCTCAGTGGCTGTCTTACTTCCTTTCATGCTGATAGGCTGTAATCAGCAGGAAATGACATAGAAACATGTTAGATGATTCTTCTCAGTGGCTAACACAATCCCCTTTCATGCTGATTGTCTCATAGGATACTGGAGACATAGGGACCCTGCTCGGACCTTGCTCCCCAAAAAAGTAATGGGTCTAAGACCCCCTGAGACCCTGGACAACTACACCCCTAGGGAAACCTATGCCTCAGATATCATCGGACTACAGCTTTCTTCATGTCTGGTGGAGCTGATGGTAGGTGGAGTCTAATAACATCTAAAGGGCCGCAGGTTTCCCAATCCTGGCATACTAGATTCAGAGGCAGTTTGTCTTTCAAGACCAGTTACTGGTGGAACAATAGGATAAGAGGCTTTGTGGATTTTCTGTAGGAATCTGGTTGGTCACTGTCTGAAAAAGGATGGACTAGATAGGCACTTCATCTGATCCAACAGGGCTTTTATGTTCACATTTAAATTAATGTGTGGAATGGAGGGAATATTTCTTGCTAACCATCAGGTCTTTGTGTTTTGGAACTTTCCCCAAAACAGATTAGAAAAAAAAGTTCCTTTCTGTGTTCATACAACTGCTGGTCCTTACGGCTGTGGATCAGCACCCCTCCAAAACTATTTGCTTTCATTTCCCTGAACCTACATTGAAGACCTATTTAACTGAATCTAAGACATACGAAGAAGACAAATAATTGGGTGTTAGAACAAATTAAACCAGAACTGTCACTAGAAGCGAAAATGACGAAACTGAGGTTATCATACTTTGGACACATCATGAGAAGACATGATTCACTAGAAAAGACCATAACGCTGGGGAAAACAGAAGGGAGTAGAAAAAGAGGAAGGCCAAACAAGAGATGGATTGATTCCATAAAGGAAGCCACATACCTGAACTTACAAGATCTGAACAGGGTGGTTCACGACAGATGCTCCTGGAGGTCACTGATTCATAGGGTCGCCATAAGTCGTAATCGGCTTGAAGGCACATAACAACAACAAAATATATACGATCCTGTGAAAACCATATATGGAAAAAATGCTTGAAAATCCTGTTCACTGTCTCCAGGTCAGGGCAAGCAGGTCACATATACCCATTTACACTTGCAAAAGGTGGAGGAAGATATTCAACTTCTGGAATATTGGATCAGGTTTGTTCTGCTACAGATGATCGGCCACTGTGAGAACAGTGGGACTAGACTAAATGCTAGACTAGATGGGACACTAGCCTGATCCAGCAGGGTCTTCTTATGTAGCTGTTGCCTCTATGTTTTGAACAGGTGGCCAACAACAAAAATGACAGGATGCAGAAAAGTACATGGATACCTGAATAAACAGAGCAGGCAAATTAGAGACAAAGTTAGAGGGATTAAAGCCATGCTGCCTTGTGGAGGTCCCACCTCCATCAAATATAGAACAAACTGAACTGGATAAAACCTTCTCCACTCCAGCTGTTGAAGAAAAATTAGACATATATTTTAATGTGATTTTATGTAGTGGAAATTTTGCTTTCCTCTGTTCCCAAAGCCAGTCTGACTGTGATCACAGGAGTCCTGTAATTGCTTATTACAAATGAAAACAGTGATATAGAAATTACCCCTTTGCAACATATCAGCAGATAGATTTAACCACTGCATTGGTGACCTGAATTTAAAACTGATATCAGCCAGTGTTTTGCTACACGTATTTAAGCATATGTTGTTTCTAGATTGTAGATTAGAATGGGGTACTGCTACAGGGGAGCTTCCAAGCTGAGATTTTGCTCCAAATGTTAATCACAGTTTTGTGACTCCTGTCTCTCTAATGCCCATAAATTCTCAAGCTGGTTATTAAGAAGAAGTCCCAGTGGTTTCATTGGCACTAAAATCCAAGGAAGAGTGTATCTAGGATTCCAGCCCTACTATATTATTTGGTGTGTTATTTTATTTAATTTTAATGTATACACATCTCTCTTAAACAAAAAGGCCCTCAAAGCCATTCAACAATAAATACTAAAATGTCAACTATAGAGAAATATTAATGAATCTTCAATAGCTTTCAAAATAAAAATGTTGTTATATATGTGCAGATTTCCAGTCTGTGGCCACATTCACACAATACATTTATTCCACTGTGATATCACTTTACACCGTCATAGCTTCCCTCAAAGAATTGTGGGTAGTATAGTTTGTGAAGGGTGCTGAGAGTTGTTAGGAGACTTCTATTCCCTTCACAGAGCTACAATTCCTACAGTTTAGGCATCTTCTAAAAATTCTCAGCAGCCTTCTAAAACTACACTCTCCAGAATTCTTTGGCAGAAGCTACTACTGTCTAAAATGGTATCATAGTGGAATAAATGTGGTGTGAAAGTGGCCTGTGTCCCTTTCATGTGTGTTCTCCCATAAACCTGTTCCATCCCATTTCTATATTAATCTGTGATTTTTTTTAAAAAAGGCATTAAAATAGGGTACACAATGTGAGAAGTCAATGTAACTATTTTTAAAAGCATTAAAAAGGATGTACATATTTTTTCTCAAAATAAGATTTTGAAATGTATTTTTATACTGTTTTTAAAACTGTCTTTAGCTATTTTTGTGGTATGCTTGTAAATCACCTTGAGATGGATATAAAAGGCAATTCATACATTAATAAATTAATAAAGAATTTGTTTTAGCCCTTGCCTCCCCATGAATCATCCTCCTTTAATCCTTGGCTGCCAAACTAAATAAAGAGTGTGACTTTAATTTCACTCCCCCACCTTCACATTCTATGACTGTGAGAAATACCCCCTGGCTTATAGAGAACTTGTGAATAGGAAGACCTGGGGGAAATTTCGGTTTTTTGGAGTTATTAAAGTTGCTTGTTTTATTGTGCCCATACCAAGAAGAGTTTGTATTTCATTCATTCCAACTCCTTCCATGGAAGAAAAACAGCTCAAAGCTATGAATGAGTTTTTATTTGATGTAAGTATAAGAACAGAATAAAAGCAAGATTGTAGGTGAAGTGAGCTGCTGACTTTGCACCTTCCAGGCCCATGAATGTCCTGCAGGCATGCTAATAATTTATTTGACCGCTTTATAAGTAACTTTCCTCTGGTCAATAAAATAGGCTAACAGCTGTCCCTGCAGGTGGTTTTCCTAGGGCAAGTACGCTTTCATCTATAGTTGCAGGCTTAGACTGTGTTGCTTATTGAGAGATCTAGAAAAGATGCACTCAAAGTTGTTTCCGTCAACTGTTCATATCCCTTTTTGCCATTTAAATGCTTCTCAGGTAGCTCTCTAATTTTATTTGGCATTATTTTTGCTTGCATATTTTAGTTTTTTTAAAATTGCTTTATTTCAACCGGGATGTGGCTTATAGCTTTGCCACAAGCTTGATGGTGCTCACCCGAGTCACAGGATCAGCTGTGCATTTGGCAAATTGATTCAGTACAATTCCTGCCTGGGGCTGCCCAAAACCATTGTCTCGTTATAACCTGCATGATCTGTATTGCTGCTAGACTAAAGAAATAGAAACAGGTGATGTCAGAGTAGATTTCTGGTTGTAGCTGTTGCTTTTAGATTTGCTTGCAGTAGGCAACTATTGCAAGAAGTCACAGCATCCTACAACAATCAATACTAGAGATGCGAGTGCAGCTTCATATAAGGCTTACATTGTACATTCTTACAGTGTCAATTTCATTGTATGTTATTTGGGTCAGTTTCTCTGACACAAAACTGATTTTGAAACACCAACTACTTTTTCCCTAGTATGCTAATGAAACAGCAGGAAAGTAGGACTAGGTGAAGTTTTATCATGCCTCTCACCCTACTCTGGTCCCCAACAGAATGCATAAACAAAGTCACCAAATGGTAATGCTAATTTTGTCGGCAAGTGTTTCAAGAATCAGTTGCATTTATTTACTTATTAAATTTAGATCCCACCCTTCCTCCTAGAGGGAGCCCAGGGCGGCAAACAAAAACACTAAAAACACTTTAAAACATATCAAAACATTTTAAAAATATTTTTTAAAAAAGTTTTAAAAACATCTTAACAAGTAATTCCATCAAAGACGCAGATTGGGATAAAGTCTCTATTTAAAAGGCTTTTTGAAAGATTATTCAGTGCATTTGATCACTGTATGCCACATGGGCAACTCCATGTGGGACTATAATTGAATGCTAGTAACTACAGTTAGTTCTTAACATTTGTTTTATTTAACAAAATTTATATACCACTCAATTGTAAAAATACATCAAAATGGTTTACAAAAAAAATTACAATTATCAATAAAACAGTTAAAAATGAGTTCCGAAGAGTAGGTGCTGCCACACTGAAAGAACTAATTTTTACAAGTTCAGAACTAGTATTATATGGCACCTATAACAGTGCCTGTTCCTCAAATTAAAGTGCTAGAGTGGACACAAATGGAGTAAGGCGGTCCCATAAGTAAACTGGTCCCAAGCTGCTAATGGCTTTATATACCAACCGTAACACCTTGAACTTGAACCGTAACAAATTGGCAACTAGTGCAGATCCCTGAGCAGAGGTGTTACATGCTGACAGGGTCTCACTCCTATCAGCAGTCTGGCTGCAGCATTCTTCACTAACTGCAATTTCCAGGTCAACCACAGGGGAAGCCCCATAGAGTGCATTGCAGTAATTCATTGCAGTAATCTAGTAATGCCTGAACTACTGTGGTTAAGCTCTCCTGGTCCAGGAACAGTCATAGTTGTCTTACTAGGTGCAGCTGATAAAAGACGCTTCTAGCCACTGAGACTATGTGCGCCTCCAGTGACAGAGATGGATCCAGAAGCATCCCCCAACTGCATACTTTCTCCTTCAGGGGGAGTGCAACCTCATCCATGGCAGGCAATTGACCAATTTCTTGGACATGGGATCCACTCTTCACAGTGCCTCCATTTTGCCAGGATTCAAGCTCATCTTGTTTTCCTTCATCCATCCCACCACTGCATCCAGGCTCCAGTCCAGGGTCACACAGCCTCTCCTGATTTGGAAGTTATGGAGAAATAGAGCTCAGTGTCATCAGCATACTGGTGACACCTTGCCCCAGAACTTCTAATGTCTGCTCCCAGCAGCTTCATATAGATACTAAATAGCATAGGTGACAAGATGGTACAACTACCAGGGGCCTGAAGGACAATCACCCAACACTGCTTTCTAGACTCAGTCCTCTAGGTAGGACTGGAGCCACTGTAACACGGTGCCCCTAATTCCATTCCACAGAGCCAGTCCCGGTGTCAAAAACCATTGAGAGATCGAGAAGCAGGAGCAAGGTCATACTCCCCCATCCCGCTCTCTGTAAAGGTCATTCATTGGTGTCCTCCAAACCTTAATAAGCCCCTATTAAGCTCATAGCTTTTCTGGATCAGAACAAACTATACCATGTGATGGAGAAAAGCTCAGAAAGCCTTGATTTTAATACAAGCCCAATATGTGCATGCAACTATATCTTGTACAATATGTACAACTATGATGTTGTTGCGTGCACATATTGGGCTTGTATTAAAATCAAGGTTTTCTGAATTTTTATCCATCACATATTACATATGGGCTAGGATCAATATGTAATATTCCTGCCTAATTGTTAGGTTTGCTAGTTGTACATAGGGATGGATGAATCAGTCCATTTCCAGTCCATGTCAATTTTGCAAGAGTCTGTACACGTCCATTCTATTCCATTTCCACATTAATCTGCCATTTGTAAAAAATCTATAAAAAATCAGATTTAAAATGTTTAAAGATATATTTTATCTCAATATATGAATTTGTAATTTATCCTGAAGCATGTATATTTAAATACATTTTTAGCCCAGAAATGTATCATAAAATTCAGAGAAGCACAAAATCCAGACGTTAGTTTTGTTTTGATCCATGCATTCATCTGGAAGGTGCACAATTGGTCAGTTTTCATCAAAATCTCACCATAATCAAAATCTTCAAGCATCCTAGTTGTGGGAGTTCTCAGATCTGGGACCTTGTGGGAAGTAAACTATGTTTTTATTGAGCCACTGCTTTTTTCCTTGGTTGATTTCAGAAATGTGAACTATGTGACAGAAATGGACTGTGGGCAGCACTCTGAGATGAGCCAGGAGGTAAGAACCAGGATCCATGAAACAACTGGGACTGAAGTGTAAGTCAGCATCAAAGGAGAAACCAGGAGGCAAGAGCAAGGAGCAAGTCATAAGTCAGAACAATCACAGGATCCAGGACACACCAGAACTCAGGACGATCCTGTTGCTGAGGCAAGGCTTACCTTGAACAGGAAGCCCTTCAATACTCCTTCATCTTCAGAAGGATCCAAAGCCAACCTGAGTGTCTCAGTCCAAACCTGAGGATACTAAAACTCCTTTGCAGAAGCTACAACATACTGTTCAGTGACTTGCCACATGGGGCAGTTCCTACTAGATTAATAGCGATCATATTTCTATTAACAATAATTACTTAATAATCATATTAAAGTTACTGTTACATAGTAATTATTAATCATATTAATTTTTGGATATTTTATTCTTGGACAGTAATGTATATCAAATCACACATAAAATAAAATAAATATTTAATATTAAGGAATAAAAAAATCCTTGCTGGGTAGAAGCAGACAATATATACATTGTGGGAAAATGTGTTGGCTATATTCAAATACAGGAACTGTGAAGATGTTTAAGATTAGTTTTATGGGAATACCAACTGATCACATACTATCCTATGGCTACAGAGAAGTCTTGTTCTACATTGATTAGTTTTAAGTCATCTGCACACCTTCCTCAGTATTTTTTTCATATCCTAAAGAAAGACACTATTAACTTATTTTTAATTATTTTAAAATTGTTTAGAATGTTTATATGTCACCTTTCAGTTTAACAAAACTCTTGAGGCTGGCTGGGGTGGGTGTGGATCAGAACAAAGTAAAGCAATAACACACAATAAAGCAAAATATGACATTGAAGCAGCAGAAAAAGTAAAAGAAAAACAAAAAAGCTACCAGAGCAATAAAATCAGTATAACTAGGACAATAAAACCAACGAAACCTGTGCAAATCAACTAAGGCTGCATGTTTCCTAAGAAAGACCTACTGTGTTCAGTGGGGTTTACTTTCTCCTTGTACATTGGTACAACATTGCAGCCTTAAAATAGCTAGGAGGCACAGTAGAAAAAACTGGGCAACGCAAAATCATTTTACCTTTGTAGTCCCTTTGGTATATCTCTCTCTCTGTGTGTATATATATATATACATATATATATATTGTATTTTATGTATTTTAATTGTATTTTATGTATTTTAAATTTATTTTAATGTTTTTGTGATTTTACTGTTTACAATTTTATTATGTACATGTTTGATTTTATTTTTGTAAGCTGCCCTGTTATAGGGTAGAAGGGCGGGATAGAAATATTTTAAATAAAATAAATAAATAAAATAAATTTACCTAGTGCTGAAAGGACAAACAATTTCATGTCACATAGGCCTATCTGGGGCATTCCGCATATGACTGTGACTGGTCACCATCCTTAAATTCAAAAGGTGGCTTGTATGGACCTCAGAAGGGGCTCAGAAGAGGATACATTAGGGCAGGCTCATGTGAGAGAAGCTGACCTTTTGGATATCTGGGTCCGAAGCCATTTGGACAGGCTTCCACATTTGTCTGGACAGCCATGGTGAGTGTGCTACTAACCTCTGGCGATCATGGCATTTTCTTTTTTTTTTTTTTTACAATAATTTTTATTCAAATTTTCATAAAACATAGAAAACAAAATCATAAAACATTCAAAGACAAAAAACAAAACAAAACAAAAATGATTAAACAAAAAAAAATAAAATGTTGACTTCCCATTTGTCACATATCAAATCAGTTATAGGTCTACAATATATAACAATCCTGTCTCTTAAATCATATTATAAAATCACTTTCCTCCAGTAGTTATCTTAATTAATCATCAAATCTCATAAACATTACTTTATTCTTTCCACAAAAAGTCAAAGAGAGGTTTCAATTCTTTAAGAAATATATCTATCAATTTTTCTCCAAATAAACATGTCAATTAATCCATCTCGTTAATAATTATAATAATCTTATTGTCATAACCATAGTCCAAATAAACATTTCGATTAATCCATCTCATCAGAATCTGTTAGGTCCAATAATTTCAATAGCCATTATTCCATTATCCCTATTAGTTCCATCTTCCATCTTCAATAGTCCTGTTAAGTCCAGTAATTTCAGTGTCCAATCTTCCATTATCAGTATTCCATAATAATCTTGCTGTTGTAGCCATAGTCATATAATAAGAGTCTGATGGGAATTTCCTCTATCCCAAATATTTTCTTGCCATCCATTCTGAATAAGTTGCTGAAATACTGTTGTAAAGTCATATCTGTGTTCTTCTTTTTTACAAAATGCACTGGCTCATCTCTTAAGAGTTTTTCCATTGTCACATGGCTGCAGTTAATTCCATAGATTTTCTCTATATCAAGCTCCATCACATCATTCCAGTCCAGAAGATTATCCAAGCCATTGATAACTTTATCTCTAATATCTTCATTAATTTCTTCAGAGATAACGTTAAATTCCAAACAGTAGATTTTATTTCTAAAATCCATAAACTCCAGATCTTTTTCCAATTCCACATTTGTTCCAATCTCCAGGACTTGTATCTTCCCTTTATTTTTTCTTTTCTCATCTCTGATCTCATTCTCCTCTCTCACAGGATCCCCTAATTCTTTAAGCTCCTGCGTCATTTTGCTCAGTTCAATTTTCAGCTCCTTACTACCCTGTCGCAGGGTTTGTTTCGTTATCTCAATCTCATCCATTATTTTCTGAAACATAATTACTTCCAGATTCTCAGCCACTTTCTTGATTGCCATTTTTAAAACCACGAAAACAAAGCAAAACAAAAATAAAGAAGAACCACTTCTTATTTCAGCAACAATTGGGTTAATATTCCAGGCTTGATGACATCACAGTATAAACAGAGCAACCTGCCTTATCTCTCTATGTTCAAGAATGCAAAACAAATTTAGTTCCCAGCATCAAAACAGTTAGTGGCGTCGTGAAGAAGCAGATTCGTCAAAATAAAATAGACCAAAAAGAGAATAGTCCCAGACAATATAATATTCCTCGGAATAGAAATCAGGAATAGAAATCCCTCTTCTGTTTATTATCTTTAGAATGCACTTCCAGGACAGCTTTTTGCGACAGAAACAGAGATAAGCTGTTAATTTCGTAAATAACAGAGAAGAGCTATATCTCACCCAGAAGTTGTCCAAAGCCGATCAATCTGACAAATCTCCTTTTGCTGCAACAATTTAAACCAAGTAAAAAAAATAATAGAAAGAAGGGTGCTTGCCTGTTAGTCCGTTCTCTCTTTAAAGAAAAGATAAACGTATCGCTTAAGCAGATAGAGCTTGTTAGGAAGTCCGTCCGGCATTGTTGGCTGGACCTTATCTCATAAATTAATGAAATCCAGTCCTCCCAACAAAAACAGGCTTTTGAGGTTGATCTCTACGTTTCTCCCTGCCCGGGAGAAATTTCATCAGTCAAAAAAAAAATGTTCTGACTGATTTATATCTGAATAAGCTTCTTTTGAGGCGGGAGCCTGTCCCAAAAGCAGGCACAAGCGAAGTCACCCTTCCCGGAAGTCGCGATCATGGCATTTTCTCTCAGCCATGATTCTGCAGAGCTGGCTATGGATCAGCCGGTCAGTTTCCTAGCAATCTCTACCCCTTCCCTGGCTCCGGTTGGGAGAAAGGTTGCAGGTTGTTTTGCAGCTGCATGACCAAGCACCTAGAACTCTTTGGCCATGCACATTCAGCCTTATTCTGGGGTTCTTGGTCATTGCTTTGTGGAAAATTTCTTCACTGAGCAATGACCAAGCTTCAGGAAAGGAGTCTGGAGGCTTCCTTGACTTTCAGGCAACATGCTGCCAAATAGCAAATCAGAGAGTTGTAATCCAGCAACATCTGGAGGGCACCACATTGGCTGCCACTGAGATAGTGGGGGAATCTTTGCATTATTTTCAGTATATACCCATTGAATAAACTTACTTTTTCATTTTGACAATGCAATGTTTATTGAATACACAGTGTGGGATATTATGCAGGTAATTTCTGACTATTTCATGGCTATATTCATATGATAGCTATACATGTAAGTTAAACTACTTATTTCTAGAAAAAGATACTACAAAATGAAAATTAGCTTGCTCAATTCTTCTTGGCAGAGTTATCAGAGTTATCAAAGTTTGAATAAAATAAAGCAAGCCCACCTGGGAGCAACGGGACTCGATGGTTTTCTCTCACTTTCAGGGGCAATTGTAGAGAAAAAAACTGACTTCCCCCAGTTTTTTCCCCATACAATTCCCTTAGAGTGCCTGAGAGTCTTCGGGTCCCATCTCTCACAAGGGGACCCCTCTGTTCTGGTCAACGTGCATGGTGGCAAGAAGCCCCCTGTGCTAGCTGCTGTAGGCTGTGACTGGTTGAAAGGCTGCATGCTGGAGCTTTCTAAAAGGAAACCATTTTAAAAAAATAGGTAGAGGTAGCATTGGAGTTCTCAGACCACCTCAGCATGAGATCTGCAGATTCTAACTACAAGTAGACTCATGATCCAAACTGGGTTGAGCCACCCTGATAGAATCAAGCGAGTCTGGTTTAGAATCCAAGTTCTGCAGATTTTTCCTACTTTCTGCACACACATAACCAGCATATCAAGGAGAAGGCTCACCACTACTACTTTAAAACTATAAATCCTTTGTAGTTCTAATAAGCAATTTGCTTAAGCTCCAGCTGTGAAATTTTGTGGTGTATATAAGAAAAAGGGAGTGGGGATTGCAAAGCATAGAGCACTTTCTTGGAGGAGAAGGGATGGGGGCAGAGATCTGGGGCAAGCAGGGCAGGAAGTGGTGGGGTTGGTAGTTTATTCTCTTTTGTTTTGTTGTTTGTTGTTTTGCCCTTCCAATGGGAGGGAATTAACTTGCACCACTTCTAAGGAGCTTTTTGGAGGAGTGCCAGGGAAACAAGTAGCCGTAGTGTCCTGCAGAGCCACAACCTTGTGAGCCGCCTTGAGGGCCTTTTGGCCAAACGGCGGCATAGAAATAGAATTAATAAATAAATAATAAATAAAAATCAGTAAGATCTCCTTAGTCTTCAAGGAGGATGGGAGGATGAAGGGCTGTAGAAAACAAAAAAGAAAATATATGCTGAATAAAATAATTTCAAATAGGCAGCCCAAGTATACCACAAATGAAAGCTGAAAATCTTATCCAATAATTGAGTTGAAGCATATTACTATGATATAGATATACTGTATATATGCGCCTAAAGTTGAGGTTGATTAAGGCCATTTTACCCATTAAATAATTTTCTCACATCAATGGGATTTTTTTTCTTTTGCAAAGTGGTTAGATTACATGCTTTTGACATTATTGGTAATTAAAGTACTGAGCAGTTACTCATTTAGTTATACTGAGATAAAACACTTCATCAGTTTGCATAAAGTTAGCATGTAATAATGTGGCCCATGGAGCATTTTATAACCCCCCCCCCTGTATATTTTCATTGTAGAAGGGGAAATGGTATGAAAATGTGTTGGGATGAGAAATATATTTATGTGCAAACTCAGAATACATCATCGTTCTGGTATATCTTGGGGGGCAGGAGAGTTTTCTTTAGATCTGTTTGCTTTTTAAAATTCTGAACAGAACCAAGTGTAGAAAGATGGGAAGCAATAATTTAATTCCATCTAATTAAAAAAATAGCAACTGTCTTCGTGTATTTGCAAAATGTTCTAAGGTTACTGAACTAATAATACTTGAGAGGGTCATTTAAAAACCCCACCCATTCCAATTAACAGTAAAGAATCTGTGTTTGTCTTCTAAGGTAACTTCTATCAGATACGATTGTACAATTTTATGGTACTCACAAGAGAAGAAAACAAAGTATATTTATTTATTTGATATAATTTATATCTCACTCTTCACTGTACTTAAAAAAAATCCTATTCTGGGTCACAGCATATACAATACATAAAGCAATCAATAAAGCACACGATTTAAAATCCATCATCACTACACAGTCTTTCTGTGTTAAAGCCCACTGCATAGGCTAATGATCTAAACTTTAAAAGTCTGAAAAGAAATGTATGCAGCTTGCATGAAAAAGTAGCTAATGATGATGCCAGCTTGATCTCAGGTGGAACATTGTAATGTAGGGGGCACCACATAGCACCTGTGGACACTAGTGTGCCCACCACCAGCACCTCTAATTGCACCCATGAACAAGGCTACATTTGGACATGCCATTTATTGAATTAGTTTTACTGATTATAATGGTAGTGCTTCTGTCCTGATTTCTAACATTCCTTTCACATTGCCTTACCTATTGTGTTATGAAACTGTAGCTTTTTGACTGATATACCACCATGTTACACTACATTTCATTCAAACCAGTGGGCATATTGTGACACATCCATTGGTATGATTGAACATGTTGTTACTCCCCCACTCTTTCTGCACATACACACTTCTGTTCCCCCACGATTCCCCCATGAAAATGGCCGGAAAGAACTGTATGCTGGTATACCACCCCAGATTTTGTCACTTTATTTCCGTAATTTTCTAAGTTAATGGGGTTGCAAATAGATTTTTTTTATGGAAGCAATTCACACAGAAATTTTTAGATACTGCCTTTGTATATTAGTATTTTATCTGGCTAAAACCTGTATTTGGTTGCCTGTAATAAACTGATGATGATGTGAGTGCTAAACTCCCACAATATTCCACTAAATTTCTAGAAGTGGCTTTTATGTCATGTGAAAGATCTAATTAAATGTGAAAATCATCAAGTAAGGAAATGCTGGGAAAACGGAATAAACGGCAGTCTGAATGCAGCCAAAGTCTCAGTAAATAACTCCTTAAACATCTACAATGCAGCAGAGAATGTTTACTCTTCCTGCTCAGTTCCTGTTTACACTGGCACAGCCTCTTGTACATTGAACATGCTCCCTTAAACATGCCTATGTGCCATTGGATGGCAGAATTGGACACCCACCTTTCTATCCTTTATGAACAGAGAAGATCTGCAAAGAGCTTCCCCCTGTGAGTAAGTGTGGCAGTGGCTGATGTATGCTTTCCCCTATTGATAAGGTGGCTACTGGTGGAGCATGCCCACACCACGTTGTGGTCCCGTCTCTTTATCTGGTCCTTCACATTTGGCAGTTGTTTTGTGTTATGCCACACCCCCACAGTAGCCATGTTGTGACTGGTGCCTCTGGCACTTCTCCAACTTTCCAAATGTGCCCACTGGCCCCAAAACGTTGCCAACCCACTTCATACTACAAGCAGTTGCAAAACCATGATAAACATGTTCACCTGATGCAGAAGTAAATCCAAGAATAAATCCACCTAGAGATGAAATATACCTCTGGATTGCTAATGGAGCCAGTCCATTGGTAGTTCAGGAACCATAATGCAACTGGGTGCTTTGGGCTGCTTTCCATGGCTGGATCCCTGAATTCCTGGGGCAGTGTGGTGTTGACATTGCTGGTCAAGATTATGTATAGAGCAGCTACCAGGCATTGCAGTGAAATTTCTAACTATTTTGTTCTGAGACCCGTACGGGCAATTTGATATGTATACATTGTAAAATTGTGAAAATAAAAAGTTCACAGAAGCTTGTGAAAAGCAGATTTATAAAAGATATGTGTTTGGTGTCTTGCCTTGGAGTTCCAGCACAGGTATTTGCCCACTGGTATTTACGATAAATGGAAGAGTGAACACTACAGTTTTAAAAGATCATGAATACAAGGCAGGCCCTATTTTAAGTATAATCTTTTCTTACTTCAGTAGTGTTATGTTGGGGGAGGCACATGTACAAGAGCCTCAGAGCAGCCTTCACAGACAGAATCCCCTCAACCATTATGGCTTAGCCAAGCACTTTGGGGTCTTCCTAGGCTGGCGTTGGCCTTTATGCAATCCCAGGTGTTTTATATGGGGAACAAAAGCAATTGGACACCCCAGTAATTCAAACAAAATACAAAGTCAGGCTTGTGTTCTTCTGTCGGTGTTTGGAATTGGATAAAGTTAAAAGGGTATGAAGAATGCTCCATTCTCTTTCTCCTGAATACAACAGAGGTTGACTCTTCTGTCTTCCTTCAGAAAGGAATGCTCAGTTGCATCTCCGGCTCCTTTCAGACATGAGACTTATTGTGTTAATTTAATGGATGAAAATGATAGTGCTTCTGTCCCGATTTCTTAAATCCCTTTCACGCTGCAGTACCTGAAAGCATGGTTTTTTTTCTTACTGATGTACTGGCATGTTGCAGCAGCGTGAAAGACATTTGTGCAACTGGAGACACCAGGATCAGGTGAGAAAGGCAAGAAAAACAGCAAGAAAGCAAAAACTCCAAAAAGAAGGAGCCAGAAACGAAGCACTGACGAAAAGGAAAACAGTGGTCATTTTAAAGATACAGGCTGCTGCAGCCTCGGCGCCTGGGCTGCGACTCAGGTAAAAAAGATTGCAAGAAGGAGGGCTTAAAAGACAATAAAAAAGGACTTTAAGAGGCTTCAAAAGCAACATAAGTCTCATGTCTGAAAGCAGCCAGGTGAAAGTAGCTGGAGTAAACTGAACACAGAGAAGAGAAAAAAGGCGGGCAAGGCCTTTTAACAGGGGTCTGGCTCCACGGGGGGGGGGGAGAATGGGAGTTCTTTAAAACAATGACTCAACAAAGGCAATAAAAGGCAAATAGTGAACAGGCACTTTCAGGAACGAGTTAAAAATACAGAAAAATAGCAAGGCTAGAGAGAGGAAGCTTGGATGCCTCTCCAGGCAGCTAGAGCAAACCTCCCACAATCTTCCAGGTTCCCAAGCTTGCAAATGCATTATTTCTGGTATTATTTATCACTAAAGTTAGCACTAAAATTTACTTATTTAATTAATTAATTTATATTCCTTCCTCCTAGCAGGAGCCCAGGGCAGCAAACACAAACACTAAACACACTCTAAAACATCATAAAAACAGACTTAAAAAGAATTATTGTGCCACTTGTGCTCTAGCCATCGTCCAGCCTCTTTCATTGCCCTTCATTCACTGGTGTCCCAGTGTGCAAACCAGGCTCCACAATGCCAGAGAAGGTACTCAGGGGCAACCACAATAAGAGCCCAACACATCTCATTGTTTCATCATCCTAAGGTGGAACAAGGGCTTCACAACAGGTTCACCTGCTCTGTCTACTGGGAACTGCCCCATGGCATTCAGGAATCCAATGGATTCCATTAGTCTCCGGGGTAGATCATCTTAATCTGTCAACCACCCCTGCAGGGAAGGATTAGACCTGTAAGTCTAAGCTTCACCAGGAAGTCGTCTGATTATGACAATGGGGTGATATCCACCACCTCTATCTCCAGAACACCCCTCCCTCCATCTGGAGCAAATAACAAGTTGAGGGTATGCCCTGCCCTATGCATCGGGCTGGTGACAACTTGAGACAGCCCCCTGGTCACCATGGAGGCCATGAAGTCCTGAGCCAGAACATTAGAAGCAGCCTCAGCATGAACATTGAAATCACCCAGGACTATCATTCTGGCCTCCTCCAATACCATAGCTGAGATGGGCTTCGGTAGCTTTGTCAGAGAAGCTGCTGGGCATCAGGGTAGACAGTATACCAGCAGCAACCCTAGTTTACTGTTTTCTTGGCCAGACACTAGGTGCAGGCTCTCATAGACAGCTCCAAGACAGAGTGGTTTCCTGGTGACAGAGATGGAAGTTCTGGAGACCATAGCAACTTCTCCCGTCATCCCTGCAGCCTGTGCTGGTGTAGTACCGAGTATCTAGGTGGGCAAAGCTGGGTCAGATCAACTACTCCCAGCTCACCCACCCAGGTCTCGGTAATGCACACCAAAATGGCACCCTCATTCATGATCAAATAATGGATGAGAGTGGTCTTACTGTGTACCGATCTACCATTAAACAACAGCACAGGCCAGTGGGCACAGCAGATGAGCAATGATGTCCATGGGAGGAGTGGGAGCGAGGAGTAAGGCTTAGATAGCCTTACCTTTTTCTTTTATGGTAGATCACCATGACTATACCTCACTCTGCCCATGATCACTGAAATTGAGGTGGCATGACCCATGTTGCCGACTCCCTCCTTACTAAGACTCCCCTTAAACCAGGTAAGAAATTGTCAGAATAACGGAATAAAGTGTGGTGTGAAAGCAGTCTTCATGGGATTGACTGAAGATCTGTCCTTCGTTTCTGCTCCCCAAAAGTTTTGTGGTTTCCCCTCTGCCCTTGAGTGAATCATTGCCTGCTTTGTTGTGTGTTTATCTTGCCGAGTGGGATGGCTGCATTGGGGTAGGTTGGCTTCCTTCTGCTTCCAACAGTCCAGAAACAAATTTCCCCTCCTAGTCCCACTATTGTCCTATATTTCTTTACAAAACAATTTGGCCATGGGTAAGTATTTTCTGATCAAACTAGCCTATTTTCTGGCTAAGTCACTGATTCGACAAGGCTTAAACTGTGGAGATAGAAGAGTTTTTGGATTTGTATCTTTGCACTACCATTTTTACATAGACAATCATATTTGGTACATTGTGAGATACTGGAGGAGATAGAGATCCATGTGCATAGGGTTGCCATATTCCAGTTCCACAAATCTGGGCAGGCTAATTTGCATATTATGCATATTATGCAAATTATTTGCATATTCATATTTGGATTGTCCAGTTGTTTTGTTTCTGTGCCTAGGAATTACCACCAAAAGCTGGGGAATGATGTGAGAAATCTTTTTTTAAAAAGCAACATTTTCAGCCTTAAATGCCTAGACCCTAATTTCCAACACTATGGAATATTTATTGGTTGATTAAGAGGATTTATATCCTGCCCTTCTGCTGTTAAAAACAGAGCTCAGCACAGCTTACAAATATAATAAAAACAATAAAAATACACAATCAATATAAAAACATAATAAAAACACAAAATAGCAACAAACGTAAAGTAAGTCAGGGCAGCAGTACGGTTAACCATTACATATATGATATACAGTATTTCATAGATGTGGTGGGTGAAGAAAGACAAGAAGCCAAAATGTTAGGAAAAGGAGTCTTTCACACCAGATGCTCAGTTCTAAATACTGTTGCAGCAAGTTTTACAAGTTCCTCCAGTATTCCTCTGGTGCAGGCACTCAGACATTCAAACTATTTGTATGTTCCTTAGGTTTTATAAAAGCAGAGCTTTGCTTAACTCAAAATGTCTTCTCCCTTTGATCAACCACACCTACAAAGGTTCCACCTCCATACTCAAAATGAAACTGGGCCTGGAAGTGTGCAACAACCCCACACATACCTTGCTAATTAGATTATCAATGCCAGGATGTCTGTCTTATCGACTACTCTCCTGCTCCCCCCCCCACCGGGCATCATGAAAGACCCAGTCCTGGGCTCAGAAAGAAAACAAATATCTGTTCCTCATCAAAGTATTAATAAGCCTCTTGTTTTAATTAAAATAATAATTATAAATTCTTGCTCTTATCACTAATGGGAGTTAATTACCTTGCATATGTTGCTGTTGCTTCTATGGCTGTAACGGAGTGAGGTCAAAGATAAGTGAAATGCAAATAGGAAAAAAACAACACAAAAGGCAGTAACACTTTCCTAAATGTAATACCATACCAACCACAACAAGATTCCTATGAGTAAGGCAGAAAACTAAGCATCTCACAACCAGTCAGGATTCCTAACCAAAAACCAAAAATATGATAAATGAAGAAATATTTATACAAGCATGACTATCAAATATATTTATTATTTACACAAACTGTAAAGATATTTATAATGCAATCCTAGGTTTATTTATTCAGAAGAAAGTCCCAGTTTATTCAGTGGGGCTTACTCAAACAGGGTCAGAAATGCAACCTCAAGTGATAAGCAACTTCATTCACACAACCCAAAATTCCGAATCATGCCACTTTACGCTGTTTTGCAACTGTTTATACTTGTTTTTATGGTTATTGGATTTTAAATGGCTTTATTTCTTGTTGTGAGCTGCCTTGGTTTCCAACCCTACTTCACAGGGTTGTTGGAAAGACTCCATACACACACGCACACACACTGCAGATGTATAAATACATACAGCCCATATAATAGTTTATTGTCAAACCAGTTGGTCATTGCAGAAAAATCAGTATTAGTTTAAAAAAATTAGTATTAGTTTCCTACAGAATAAAAACTGCAATACCTAAGTAAGCCCTGCCTATTTGCTTTAAAATAGGACTGGGGGGGGGGGGACAGAAAGAGAACACAAACGCAATTCTTTTTTACATTCACTCCAAATTCCCATTGATTTTCAGCACATTCATAACCATGTCTACTCAAAAGTAAGTCCTATTGAATTCAATGGGATTTACTCTGGGCATATGCGATTAGCATTGCTTTTACAAAAGCAAGTATTGGGAAGTTTTTCAAAACACTGCCCAGGATCTGACTCCTGCACACAAGAGGAAAAAAAATGAAATGTATATACTTACCCAATTTATGAGATTTTCAGATAAACAAGGGGGAAAACCACCATTTTCTGGCATTGCAATGAGGTTTTCTAGACACTGCCTCAGGTCAATGAAACTGAAACACAACCCTGGCTTCACTGATTGGCTGCAATCCAGAATGGGCGGGGTTAAAGCTACGAAGTGCTATACAGTACTGTTTAAAGAAAGATTTAACAGTTGGGGGCGGCTGACGTTTTTATGTATATCTCAAGAACCGGACCACCTAGAAACTTAATTTTTTTTAAATTAAAGCTGAGAATCTGTGCCACCTAAGGGGCTAAATGGGCACTGGGTGGCATGCAAAGAATCCGGGTAAAACCCAGCTAACCAGGCAATATGGCAACCCTACACGTGCAGCACAGGACAACAAGAGTAATGGTATTTTAAAAATATATTTAAAACCATTTATATACTACCTTTCATCCCAAATATGGTTCACAAAACAATTTTGTTGTTATATGCCTTCAAGTTGATTATGACTTATGGTGACCCTATGAATCTTTTTGGATATATTCATACGGTTTTCATGGTAAGAAGTATTCAGAGGTGGTTTACCACTGCCTTCCTCTAAGCTTATGGCACCTCGTATTCCCAAGCAGTCTCCCATCCAAGTACTAACCAGGCCTGACCCTGCTTAGCTTCCGAGATCAGACAAGATTGGGCGTGTTCAGGGTAGTATGGCTGTAGCACAAAACAATAAAACTATACAAAATGTCACAATAAAATATCAGAGGCAATGATATAAAACATGCCATAGTGACCTTGATAAAAGATTGTTTTTCTCTCTCTAAATGAAAGATAGTTATTAGCAACTTGTAAGGGTTAAGAGAAATCCAGAAAGCCAGATTTGCTGGCTGTTGGCATATTGTTGCTGACAATTACAGTACTGTTATCAAATCAAAAGCTGTGTCTTATTACTGTTATGAGATTTGTGGTGTAATAATTAGTTCCCCTAATATTCATACATCACAAGGGTTTTGTGTTAATTACTCCAGGCGACTGGGATCTAGTTGAGCACAATTAATAATAAAGTTCTTATGTGTCTTTTTTTACCTTCATTCTAGCTTCACTCTGCTTCCGTTGACTGACTGTTACAGAGATGAACTTTCTAAATGCCAACCAATCAAATTGTGGCAATGGCTGGAATCAGTCACTGAGCTCCTAATGGGGCCATACTTTCCCATGTTGACTGGCCAAAGAGAGCACCTTTCATTCTAATGACTGCCAGTGATGTGTAATTATGTTTAGACAATGAGAATCTTAGCTACTATTGCTCTCTTTGCAAACAAATCCTACTCCCCACCTGATCCAGAAATGGCCCACTATTGTTTTTACT
Organism: Rhineura floridana; assembly: GCF_030035675.1. Classification (NCBI taxonomy): domain Eukaryota; kingdom Metazoa; phylum Chordata; class Lepidosauria; order Squamata; family Rhineuridae; genus Rhineura; species Rhineura floridana. The sequence goes on from NC_084483.1 coordinate 80,481,257, forward strand.
GAAAATCTTGCACGCTAATAGCCACCCCCCCCAACTCAGAGAGATTTCTGCTCCCTTTATGTTTCAGAACGAATAGAAAAGATTTAAAGCTGTGAGGGTTATAAAATAGCAGCTACAGGATTCTTTTTCCAGGTAGTACCAATATACCATCCAGCAATTCTTTTAGGAATTTCAATAGCTGTTAAATCACTTAAACAGCTTAGGATGCTATATAAACAGATGTGTTGTGCCCCTTAAAAGAATTTGGAATTGACGCTAGGGCAGAAAACTGCTAGCCTCCAGAAACCTGGAATTTATTTTATCTGATGCTATTATTTTATTTTATTTTATCCAACTGCAGAGCAGCAGTGCAAATGGCAAAACCTTGTATTAGTCATCAATCTAGGAAGTGCTTGACATTCACAGATGCCACGGAACAAATGGAGACATCACAATGCAATGAAGCCATCCCTCTATGACAATTGTGAGAAAAGTTTTTCTCCGGTCCTATAATTTATCTTCTTTATTAAATCAGATCACTCACACACACACACACAGTTGCACTCACGAGAGAGAGTAAAATATTGCAAAAATTGCATAAACTGTGCTATTTCAAACTTCAGGGGGAGCCAGGAATCACTGTAAACCTTTAAAACAGCTGCTTCTAGACTGAGATTTATTCTAGACTGAATTGCAAACAAACGAAACAAATACTATACTATATTTTAAGAATATTTCTTGTGATACCTTTTAAGAACACATAACTATAGCAATGTCATTTATCAGGCCAGATGGACAGATGAGTCTGCTTCCTGCCCATGTCTGTTTCATATGTGTTCATACAAACATTATGTCCATCACATTTGCATTTTACAGAGTAATCCAAATCTCATACTGAAATTTGCAGATGAATATCTCAAGCATCCCTATCTTCAATAAGTGTCAAAAAGTCCCTTTTCCTCTTAACAAAGCAAATTGCAATCTGTGTCCTAACATGCAAGCCTAAGAGATTGGCCTGTTAAATTGTTTATATAACAATTTTCTAATGCTGATTTTGCCGTTTCTTCCAAAACAGCTACATACATACCTTCTTGTTTCTTACAGTATATTAATGCCCCATATATTTTATGCACATTTTGAAGATATGGAAAAGCTTTAAACAGCAGAGATAAAAATCCATGCTAAATGAGCTATGGACCTGCTGGCCAAATTACAACTAATCCTCCTGTTTATGTTCAAAGTGGTATTAAATATTTTCCTATAGTGAATCATCAGCAGTTAAGACAAGGGGAAAATAAATCTTTAGAAATCTCATTCCGGAACTGGAGCTGTTTTTTGTATTAGACTTTGAGTACACACTATCACCTCCACAAACAAAACCCCAGGCAAGTTATGGGTAATTACAGTTATTAGTGCTTAATAATTAGAAAGGAAGATTGGAAATCAAGACCCTCTGATGATTTTTCTGATTTGGCTAGTGAGCAGCGTGACTTTAGAAAAGCTGCTTAAAACAATACAATTAACATTTAAAATGGGTAATTTGGAAAGAAAAGACCAATTGCAGATCTGTTTAGCACAAGGCCAGGAAGAAAGCTATTTCTTCTTAAGTTCAGATGAAATGTCTGGGTCTACACTTCCAAATGTTTTACTAAGGAATATTCCAGTGGATTTTTCTTTTCAGTTTAGGCTTCAGATCTGTGTTCTTACAACCTATGAAATTGAAAAATAAAAGGTCCACTCCACCATGACTATGGCTGCAGTCCTAACCCTATTTACCTGGCAATAAGCCCCATTTACTTCTGAGCACATGGTTAGGACTGTGCTGTAAACCAGCAAAGTGGCAGCTGGGGGCAGGGGTGAGGTTGCTGTATGGGAAGGGAAAAGGCAGTAGCTTGTCATTGCAAAGCTTTGGGTCTAGATCATCTGAAGTCTCAGAAACTGAGATACCTTTTTCAAAGTCTTGTGAACTTCGGACCGAAAGGTAGAAATAGGGCCTACAAACATTCCTGTCTCTATCCATTCAGACAAACAGCCTCTTAAGGCAGGCAGCACACCTCACCCATCTCTTTGGACACAGGAGCACACTGAGTTTTGACAGGGTCTAGGACACTTTTTTGTTGCTTCTCCTGCAATGTTCCTTCTCGTCATGTGGGAATGTAGGATTTTGGCTTATTACTTCAATATTATTATTATTATTATTTTATTCAATTTCTATACCGCCCACAGCCAACGGCTCTCTATGACTATATGACACAACAACCTAAGAGGACCCTGTGAATCAGTTGAGGTTCATCTAATCCAGGAGTGAGGAACCTGAATCCAGAAATTATGCAGGAGTGGGGAGACCTGATCCAGAAAGTCCTCCAGACTTCTCTCAAGGCTCTGCCTGGGCCACACCCCACACCAGCCTTGCTCTGCACCCTCGTTGAGTGTTTTTGCCTTGCATGAATATGTATTTGAACTGTGATGATGCCTCTTGCTTGCCTGGGTGGAGGATGGACAGCAGTATGTGTGAACAGCTCTGACTTTTTCATGATTGGAATGTAGCTTGCCTCCTTTTCAAAGAAAGAGCCATATCTGCTGCTTCTGGCCCTACCCTCTACTGGCATGCAGTCTCTGGAAGGTTGCACACGAAGAAATGCAGCCCCTGGGCTTAAAAAGGTTCCTTGCCCTGATCTAACATCTAGCACCTGATCTAACATCTAGCATATAGTGTTCATAGTGGCCAGTGAGATACTTCTTGGGAGGCCACAAGCAAAGCTTGAAGGCTATAGCTCATCCCCTGCTTTGGGCCATCATATTTGCCCCACCGTACCAGGTTCTGACACTGGAACTGCCTCTAGACATTGATGAGATGTTCCCCATCACCACTGGTGTTTTGGGCTGACTGATAGTTTTACTTTTCATCACAATTTTAGCAGAAGGGGCCAGTGTAATGGGAAAATACCACCGCAAGAGGGAGAATGGGAAAGCAGCTGGTAGATCCATTTAGAATGAAGTGTGGGATAGGAAGGTTGGAGCAGCTCAACAAGGGACATGCTGTCTGGAATAATAGAAGTACTGTGGAACATTTTAATGGGGAACCTTTATCACACCTTCTTTGGAAAGAAAACAAGTTACAATGCATCAGGTGTAGCTCAAGGGTGATCTGAGTGGCGTCATCAGTAGCGTAGTGGCAAATTCAGAAGTGCAGGGTCCCTTTATGATAATCATGCCACATCCCTTCATAGCCATCCCCCCCTTTTCCACTGTCCTTCCTCTACCTTGTTCTCTGTGTCATCTCCTGAGTCTACACTCTACTACAACAGACGTCCCTAGGAGCCAATCAGTATGAAAGGGGAGGCTGTGTGTTAATTACTGAGAAAAATATTCTCAGTGGCTGGCTGACCTCTTTTCACTCTGATTGGCTCCAATCAGCAGAAAAGGACAAGGATTCTTCTCAGTGGCTAACACACTCACTTTTCATGCTGATTGGTTCATACATCGGGACCTGGCTGGAACCCTGCTCCCAAGAAAGGAATGGGTCTATGACCCCCCGCAACCTCAGATGACTAGACCCCTGGATGTTATGAGAACAGTCTCACCTTGCCCTCCATGCCAGTGTCCCTGAGTATCTCCATAGGAGGAGTAACAGCTGTCCCCTCCACACTGCTAATATATGTCTGCTATGTCTCCTTCAATAAAGTTGTGATCAGTTAAATCCTTTTTACTGGTATATGCCTCTTTATTTTACTTGTCTGGCAAATTCTCAGCAGTCAAAAATTATGGGACAAATAACAAATAGTGGTTTGTATCCAGCAAAACTCACAGAACAACTTCCACTCATGCAATAACTTTCCCCCTCTCTCTCCTTTCCCCACATGCTCACTGCATCCCAAACCCAATCTGCTATGGGGTTTTCCCCGACCCTCAAGAGCAAATTTGGAAAGAGTGGCACAGGGGAGGGGAGGAAGGGGAAGTTCCCACTGCATGACTGGAAGCCATTCCACAGGACAATACAATGTCTGCGGAAGTCAGTGGGAGCTTTTCCATACACATGATTTGGGTTAGGCACCTGATGAGTTCAGTTTAAGGAGATAGACCAGATTCTTGACATCTGCTCCACTATAGAAATATCTAAATTTGAAATGGTCAGTCTTTGAGAACAGAAGGGAGGCACAATAGAGGGGAAAAATGGGGAGAAATGTTCCAAAACACCATTGCATGTAATGAAGGAATTCCAAAGTGCCTATAGGGCTTTATTCTCCATTTGAACTTAGAACTCCATCACAACTGCCACAGCTGTTTTTAGAAGAAAAGATGACAAAAAGTTGCAATGGGACATCTGAAGCAGTTGAAGCACTGTGATTTACTAGCAAAATGGTACAAAATGGAATATTTTGTCTTCAGTGCAGGTAGAGACCCAATGTCTCTGGGAATTAATCTACATATGAGTCTCTTATCAAGTGTTATTAGCCATTTTCCCTTCTTGCTTGGCTGAAACAAGAGGGAATGAAAACCTTTGCCTCAACTTTTTTTTTAAAGAAAAAAGCCAGCTGATGATCCAAAAGTTACATTTCCTTTCTTTCCTCATACCAACCTGCCCGCTGACCTCATCTGCTGGTGGTACAAACTTCTACCTTTGCACCTCAGCTATTTTCAGTTACAAGCTAGGCCGGGGGGGGGAAGGTTTTTGGCCCAAGAGACACATTCCCCTTTGGGCAACCCTCGGGGGGAGACATTCCAGCAATGGGTGTGGCCAAAGTGGGTGTGGCTATCTCACATCTTTGCATGCATACATACAGGACACACCCAGTCACACAAGTACACCTCCCTGCACTTGAAGCAGGTGGTTGGATTTCCAGCCAAACGTTTTTAATTCTAGCTCTTTGTTTTTGCATTTTAGCATTTCTTGTCAAAAGAGACATATCTAATAGAACAAGCCACCTAGAAAATAGCTGCTAGCTAAAGAAAATAAAGAAAAGAAACGTGAACCAAATAGAAAAGCATTTCAACACTCAGCCCCAAACAGAGATGGTATCTGCTTTTCAAAAACAGCTACATCAAAGAAGTACATAGCCCAAATTTACATAAATCACGCCAGTCAGATTGTTTGTTTTTAGTTGAAGGAGATGAAATTAATTGCAAAATGCCATATATGGAATTTGGTCTATAGGGCCAGACACTTCAAGTGCTAGGATTTTGGTTAAAAGGGCAAATCTTAAATTAATGCCTTTCCTTTCCTTCCCATGAGGGTTAAGTACATAGCCACTTCTCTGTGTGGTATTAATTGTTGCTCTTTGGCAAAGCTCTTTCTAATAAGGATTCTCTGGAAGGGGTATCTAGTCAGCACAGTGTGTGGAGAATTACATACCAGCACTGGCTGGTACCAAAGTGGGATTCATTACAGGATACTTTGTGCGTCACTTTGAAACGTTGACACAAAGGAGCCTAGTGATAATCTGTCGCTGCACTATAAAAGCATAAAACACCCCATCCGTTTCTCCTTCTGTTTGTATTGCTAAAGAATCTACAAATCTGCATAAACGTCACTGTGCCATGGAATGCAGAATATGTACTTGTATAGTTATTTTATTTAAATTGTCTACTCTACCATTCAGCTCAAGCTGCCCTCAGGCCACTTACAAAAACCCTCCACAGTTTGCATCAAAAAATCATCATGAATAGTAAGATTAAAACACTCAGACAGAACCAATAATGAGCATAGTTCTAAAAAAAATGTAAATGTACTGCCTTCAAGTCGATTCCGACTTATGGTGACCCTATGAATAGGGTTTTCATGGGGATGAGAGGCAGTGACTGGTCCAAGGTCACCCAGTGAGCTTCATGGCTGTGGGGATTCGAACCCTGGTCTCCCAGGTCATAGTCCAGCACCTTAACACTATACCACACTGGCTGTCAAAGATAATCCTAAAAACAGCACCAAAAACATATCAGTATAAAAACAGCAGCTATAGAACTATCCCAATGCCTGGAAGAAAGCAGGGATTTTCAGTGTTCTGAATTTGGATGCCTTAATTAGCATATAGAGAGCCAGTGTGGTGTAGTGGTTAAGGTGTTGGACTACAACCTGGGAGACCAGGGTTTGAATCCCCACACATCCGTGAAGGTCACTGGGTGACCTTGGGCCAGTCACTGCCTCTCAGCCTCAGAGGAAGGGAATGGTAAACCCCCTCTGAATACCACTTACCATGAAAACCCTATTCATAGGGTCGCCATAAGTCGGGATCGACTTGAAGGCAGTCCATTTCCATTTTCCAATTAGCATATGAAAGGTTACTGCAATAGTTTTGCCCAGCAAACCTGATGAAATGATCAGGAAAGATCAGATTAATGAAAGAGAACCTCAGCATGGTTTAGTGGAAACATGGTTTTGTGGGATCTGAGTGACCTTATTTTCTCTCACACGTGGTGTTTCATAGATGTTTAAAATCTTTAATGAAAAAGAGTTCACCACCTTCCAGACAGTCTGCTAGGTACCTAGTGTGCTCACAGCCTTCGCCTTACTTGTTTAACCCATTATTTTAAAGAGGATATATTTAGACTTTGATTTTCTCTCCCTGCATGCCCTCCCTATCTGTTCTGGGTTTCCCCCAGCCCTTCGGAACAGATTGGGGGGTTGGGGTGGGCAGGAGTGCACAGGGAGAAGAGAAGGAGAGGAAGTCCTTGTGCAAATGGGATGGCTTTGCTGGATACCACCTTCTGTCTCCAGTCCCCTCACTGTCTTTGTTGCCCTCCTATAGACATTGGCACTTCATAAAACTCCATTGGCGATGTGATGGTTCACAATTGATATAAAAATGATGTAAGACTAGTTGAGGTTTGGATTTTAATTTAATTGCAGGTTCTCTTTTCATATCTTTTATGTTGGGTTTTAACATGTCTTGAATCCTCATATAAGTGGGGAATATAAACTAAACAACAATAAAAACAATAATAGTCATGTGGAAATTGTTTTACATGGGAAGACTTGCAGTGATTCAGGAGTGGAAATTCTCCAAAACAAGAATCTCTGCTGTTTTTGATGAATGTTTCTATTCCTCTAATATTCTCATGTATATTTACAAAGGAGCATTGCCTACAATGACAACCGTTAAAAGACCAATATGTTTATACAACTGTCCCTAGACGACACCAAATTTGATTAGCTAAGGACAACATATAAGACTTTTCTGCTTCTGGTATTAGCACAAGGTTTCTGACTCTTGCAGTCCAATCCTATCCGTTTATTTGGCAGAAAGTCTCACTGAGTTCACTGTGGCTTTCTTCTAGGTAAGTGAGTCTAGGATTACAGCCTTAAAGTAACTTTGGAATGGCAAGGACTTAGAGGACAAAATGTCCATTCAGAACTTTGTTCTTCACTTCAGAGGAAGAGATAAAGTGCAATCCCATCCATAGTGTAGCATCTAACTCCATAATGGACATCCATTTATAGGTATACCCAGAGAGCCCATTTGGTGCATCAATGATGGCTGCCCACTTGGCAGTCCCCTTTATTGCACTGCCCTTCATGACTCCCAAGTCCTCCTCCTCCTCGCTTAGGTGATTCAAGATAAAATAGTCATGAGATTGGAAATCTGGCTGTAATTGTGGGCTGCCAGCTGGCCTACCAAGAGTTATTGGTCTTGACTGTAAAGGTGCCCTTTCTACTTGCAGAGTTTTCAAGACTAGCAATGGCAGCTTTACAAGTCATAGAATATAGCATATGGATTTAAAATCCAGAGCTGCCAATAATTAAAGGCCATGTGTCATTTTGTATCCAGCTTCACTTGGTATCACAGTGGTGAAGTTTTATTTCTTTGAAGGGTCCCCCCTTCCCCAGTCTCTGCTTCTACTTAGCTATTCATTAAAGAGTTTAATAGCATATGTGAAATGTAACAGCCTTTTCAAACTATACTATTTACTACTTCTATTGTAGTTTAATAGAGTCATGAAGTTGTCAGAGATTTCATGAGTCTGCACAGGGTATCTTTAAAAAAAAGGGGGAGGATACCAGGAACTGGAGTGCAATCTGAGAAAATGTTGATCCAAAATAATAGTAATAATAACCACTTATTTTATTTTCATTTTATTTCTATACAGCTTAATAAAAAAACATTCTAAGCAGTTTCCATAATTATTATTGAGAACCATGCATTTCATTACTAGGTTTGTTATTGAACGTAAGGGTTGACATCCCCAGTCCACTCCCCTCCTATTTAAACATATTTTCCTCTCTTGCTATGAAAGAGTAGAAATATATTACAATTTCTATTTTTTATTGATAAAGTTCCTTCCAAAGCATAAATGGTATAGCAATCACTTATATTCAAATAAAGTAAGACCATAGGATAGTAAACTGATGTCACCTATGAAAGAAATCTGTATTACAGTATTGATTGTGTGCCTTTATATTGCAAATCACAACATTGCATGGTGGGCAATCTATTCCAATAAATTCATTGGTAAACTCTGACAGTGCATTTACGTCTTTAGAACAGTGTTTCTTATTGTAGTTAGTAGCTATTGGTAGGCCTATTCTCCATGAATATGTCAAATCCTCTTTTGGAACCATCACCTGAGACTTCCGTACTTTCATTATGGGTGGTGTGACAAAGAGCTTTTTCTTTTTGTCAGTTCAGAATCTACTTGCAGTCAGTTTCAGTGGGTGATTCCAAGTTCTAGTATTACTCTCCAAACCATGCATAATTTTGTAAACTTCTTTCACATTCTCTCATATTGCTGTTTTTTCCCCTCCCAACTAAAATACCTCAGTACTTCAGCCTTTCTTTCCTTGAAAAGAAGGTACTAGAGCCCTTAAGAACACAAGAAGAGCCTGCGGAATCAGACCAATGGCCCATCTAGTCCAGCATCTGGTTCTCCCAGTGGCAAACCAGTTGCCCATGGGAAGCCTGCAAGCAGGACCTGAATGCAAGAGCACTCTCTCCTCCTGGGGTTTCCAGCAGCTGGTATTTGGAAGCATACCACCTCTGACTATGGAGGCAGAGCATAGCCATCATGGCTAGTAGCTGTTGATAGCCTTATCCTCCATAAACATTGAATCTCTTGATCATTAGGGTTGCCTTTTCTTGTCAAACACTATTCCTACCTCTCTTAATCCATTTTAAGAAAGGTTGACCTAAATACAGAAAAAATATTAAATCTCTAATTAACACTTTTCTATCAATCACCTGCCTCAGTATTGCATTTTAAGAAAACAATGTCCTACAATTTTTTTATGTTTTCACTTTGCAAAGGCCCTGATTGAGATTTCCGCATGCACACCTCTTGATAATAAACATCTTTTAAGCATCCATTGCAACGGGTAATTAATAAACTTAATGTAATTCCTCATCATGACAGGCTGTCAGGTACCAGTGCAATAGGCAATGCTGTACTTTTAGTAAGATGCCAGAGAATGAGGACTTTGACAGAATTCTCTTCCTGATGGACACAATGTCCCAGTTTTCAATGGCCTCTTGAGAAGATCACTGAATGTTGTGAATTGATGTGTGCCAGCATAAGTAAGGAAAACAATTACTAATTAGCCCCCAGAACAACCAAGTATTGGCTCATGTGGTTACTTTAGTTCTGCATGTGATATTGATATCACTGCAGGAGAAGCACACAACAGTTTCCTGTGATGGCTGAAAGCACACTTCTTTTACAGCACACACATGAAAACAAACATGCATTCCATTAAGGGTTTGTTTAAAGTTCTAAGGCCAAAGGGAATTGGAGTCAACTTGGTGCTTTCCAGTCTCTTACAAAGTGTGAGCAATCCAGTTGGAGCTATATCATGGTGGGTGAAAGTAGATGAAGCTGTTGCTTACCTGTAAGACGTTTTCTGTAGTCCTACTTACGGTTGCCAGATTCTTGGCCTGAGACTGATCCTGTATCTTTAGGAGAAGAGAAGGTCAGCCAAGTGCAGGTGTTCTTGCAACTCTGTAATGAGAAAGACCACAAGGTGGAATTCTCCCTTCCCCCTGCCCAACTTTTAAAGATACAGAAGACCTCTTGGTTGCCAGGCCCAGCCTCCAAGAGGTCTTCTGTATCTTTAAAAGTTGTGGAGGGGGGGAGGGAGAATTCCATCTTGTGGTTTTTCCCATTACAGAGTTGCAAGAACACCTGCACTTGGCTGACCTTCTCTTCTCCTAAAGATACAGGATAAGTCTCCGGCCATGGACCTGGCAACCCTATCCTACATAGATCAGGGAAGGGCAGCCTGTAACCCTTCAGATATTGTTGGACTACAGCTCCCATCATCCCTGACCAGAGATGGTATTGATCAGAATTGATATCTAGCAGTAGCAACATGTGGAGAGTTACAGCCTACAGTGGTTTCCTCATCTCTCATGTAGATGCAGCACCAAGGGGAAAACATTCTGTAATCTTGTCAGTTTGGCAACCTTGAAGTAATAAGATAACAGAGGAAAAACCAGAGATAAATTACTTGTTTTTTTGTAGGGGGCTAGACCTACAAACCTACAAACCTAAAAACCAAGAAGTAGTTATAGAAATAAAGAAGACTGCTGTAATGTATGTTAGGGACTGTCACTGTAGTTTTTAAACACTAAAAGGTGAGATTCTAGTTTGGTGCAAATGCAAAACAGATGAGTAAGTGGTTTGAGGACTGCAATCATGGTATGACTGAAATGTTTATCTTTCACAAGTAATTTATAATAGCCATTGTAATGAATCATAAGCAGGTGAATGTTTCAAGGCTTGCTTCTATTTCCTGCTGAACAACGGCACAGAAAAGGACAGGAAATTGCTGGACAGCAAGAAGCTTTGGCAATCTGTTCATCAATGATTTACAAAGAATGCAAGATAGGGCCCACAAGTTAGATGTGTCATGTGCATCAAAACAATGTCCTCAATTAACAATGTGAGGGGCACTCTTCTCAAACATGGTTGGACTAGAGCCAAACATCACCACCCTCCACTGCAGTCATCCTTCCCAAATGCTTTGCTCCCATCAAGAGCACACACTTCCAGTATGAGAGCTCACATGAGGAGGAAAAGTGCCTAGAGACTAGTGAGGGAGGTGTAGTTTCCACTGGGGGAATTTTCAACACAAACCCTCCTGAGAATGGAATGCCTCTTCTTCCAATATGAAGTGAGCCCAGAGATCCTTGTCAGTTTGGGCCTGGGTTCATATTGGTTTCTGATACCTCTAGAACATACCTCTAGATGCAGTATGTTTTTGAATACCAGTTTCTAGGGATCGTAAACAGGGATGGGGGAGAAATTCAATTCAGTTCACCTCTGAAGGCAAACTTCCCTAATCTGCACTTTCTGAAACAAAAAGGAACTGGTCCTTCTTTCACTTTCTGGAACCCCCAGCATCTGTTCCTTTCTTTCTAAGGAGACCTTGAGAGATATGTTTAACCAGGGCTGTTTGCACCTGAGCTTCTGCTACTGGAGGGTAGAGAGAGGAGCAAAAATAGACAAGGCTGCTGCTCCAACTCACTCCCAGGAAAGTTGGAGAGAACCATTGGGGGCAGTGGGGAAGGCAGCTAGGGACTCACCAGGGAATTAAAAAGGTATGGGGGTTGCCTAATCCTCTTACTTCTTGTGATCCTTTGCAAGTGCTAAAGACAGAATCAGAGATGGGGTGTTGTTATTTTTTAATCCTGAGAAGTAGTGATGATGATGATGATAGGAAATCAAGGGGAGCTCACCATCACTACTGGGGAGAGTAGGGATGGGCAAGGATTTCAATTCAGTTCACATTTCAAGTTGAAACTATCAAAATTGCACTTTCCTAAACAATATGAGAACCGAACACAGCCATCCTTCAGAACTGACACTTATTTGAATTTTGCGATGCAGTTTGCCAACCAAGCAATGTTTACAAAAATGCATGTGCTTGGAGAAAGTGTGCATAAAAAATGAATATATGAGTGAATATAACATGCTAAAATCCATTATATGATGAGAAATGGCTTGCAAAAATGTCAATATTAGTCAAAACTGTCTAGAAAATTGTGTTTATTAGGAAACATTCACACTAAAATGCTGGAGAATTTTCATGAAGATTTTTCTTTTAAAAAAATCACAAATTGGGGCTGAAATGTGAAGAACTGAAGTTAAGACTGGAAAAATGAAAAGCTCCGAGAACTGGAATTGACAGATCTTTCCATCCCTACTGGAGAGAGGTACAGTAGGTATGTTGCAAATATTGCTGTTCATTCCCCTTGGTAGGCTTTCTCTGATTTTCCACCAAGAACGAGAAGTCAGTCAGACGAGGGTTCAACTCAAATTTTATTCTGCAGAATAGAGACACACTCACACGCTCATGCGTCAAAGTAAGCTGCCTGCATGTTACTGAGCAGGCCTTCTTTTTATACCTTATCTCAGTAATGCTATGTGGCAATAAAAAGTTACAAAGCTCAAGCAGTTTAATAAAGGAAATGAATCTTAAAGATGTGCCACCATTTGGCTATCTGCCAATTACATCTGCATAAACAAGATAAACCAGAACTTCCAGCTAGTTTCCTTATCCTTATCTCAGTACATTGTAATCAGTTCCCTGAGGTCTTTTGACCTTCAATGTGGCTGTACTCTATTTCTATTATACATTATAACACACTCTGTATTTTCTCAACACTCCCCCCTCAAAAGGCCTTTCTCTATAACCCATAATTTGTCTTGACCCAGCAGGAAATTAAGCATTTAAACATACAAGTAATAAGCAAAAGCACAATGATGAGAATTACGAATCCTAGGATGAGTTGTTTGAGCCACCCCCACCCAGGTAACCAAGAGAGAAGCCAGGACAGGTCCCATCCATCACTCTGTCTCAGATGTGTCTGCAACTCTTTGAGACTTGCTACCTTGGACTCTATGAGTCTTGAATGATCTGAAAGGTTAAAACAACAGAGCCCTGTAAATTCTTCACACCCATGGTTATGTCTCAACAATAAGTAATCAATGGCAGCCCTTTTTTGGAGAGTTGCCTCCCTTAGGCTTATCACATCCATATTCAGGGCTGTTATTGATTGTGATGTGAAGCTTATACTTTTAGCCAAGACACACACTACCTTTGTAAGTTGACGATGATTCACTACTGTTAGGGCTGGTACCCCGACTAGGGATACAGCCAATGCCACTACTTCACCTTTACTTAATAATTTTACATTATCATCACAGGTGGCGTCCAAGGTATTCAGGTCCTTTTTCCTCCCGGGTTTTATCAGGTGTGGGTAAGGGGGAAGCCAAGTTGTTAACCTTCCCATCACACAGAGACCGCCTGTTATGTTCGCTGGAATATAAGAATATGCAATTTTTCCACATAAAAGAAACCATCCTGGAGGCAACACTACATGGGCATACATATAAGAGGCATTGACTGTATCATTACAGTTAAAAGCATTTGTAGGACTTATATCTACACATTCTCGAGAGCAATTAATGAAATTCACACATTGGGTGTTATTTGGAGAGGCTACCATCTGAACCTTGAGGGCAAAGCACTTTCCGTCCTTACGGGTGACAATTTGGTCCCAAGCGTGATAATTATTATAATCAGCAGTGACATTCTCAAAATTTCCCAGAAAGGGAAAGTATTCATAAGGACTTCCGGTGGGGTGGTGATCCCAATCAAACACGACATAAATACTTGATTAACTGACACTCCCCCTGCCAAGCAAAAGGAACTTGTGTTTACAATTTGGCTAGCTATATAAATCCAGACATTTGTCTGGCCATCAAACTTTTGTGTGAGTATCCCATGTGTTATACCGACCAAGGAGCTAAGGACAATGACTGGCCATAGGAGCCTAAGTTGAGCCATCATCAAAGAACTCATTATTTGGTACTCCAAAATCTAAAGGCTCGTCGTTCTCCTACTCCCAGGTATTTCCTGGTGAAAGATAAACTAGTCCTTTGCAGGTGTATACTATTTGGGGTTTTCTTTTGTTTGCCCACCGATGGTAGGAGTAACTATCGAGATTATCCTGTCTTGGGCCCACCCTTGTTCCCAGGACCAGGGGTTTTTGACAAATGCAAACAGTCCCACAAAAGGCAATTCCCACTATTACTGGCTGAGGTTGTGGAGCTCGCTCATGCAGAGAGAGACCTAACCTGACTCTTTCTTTTTGTTCCCTTATGGAGGGGAACAAGTGATATCTTGTGCTTAATACTGGTTTGGTTCCCCCTCCTATGTAAAACCTCTGGTTTGCATACAACTCTCAGTCCTTAATTTTCCTCAGCTTCAACTTCAGGTCTAGACCCGGTACAGTCTCCGATGATCACTTTTCTTCGGGTGTTTGCTTTTTCTCCCCTCCAGTTGCTAAGACTTTAGCTGTCTTGTCGTCCTCCGGCTCCAGTACCTTTTTCAGCCTGGAATGGTGTATCCACTTTTCTGTCCCCTCGAGCTTTACTGCTGCGTGGGTAGTCAATAGCACTTCCTTCAGTCCAGTCCACTTTTCTTTCAGCGGGTCATCTCTCCACGTCTTTAGGAGTACCCAGTCACCTGGTTTCAGTGAATGCAATGGCCCGTCAAGTGGTAACCTCTGAGTTGGGGTTGCAAACCTGTGGAGAGAAAACAAGACAGACTGCAAGGCAGTAACATATTCTTGCAACTGAACATCTCCTACTTCTAAGTTTACGCTATTTCTAGCCAATGGTGAGAACATGGGGGGTTGGCCACATAATAACTCAAATGGTGTCAATTTCTAACTTCCCCTTGGCTGACATCTTAGTCGCGTTAGAGCAATAGGGAGAGCCTCTGGCCACTTAAGCTTTGCTTCTATGCACAATTTAGTTAAGGCTCCCTTCAAAGTTTCAATCATTCTCTCAACTTGCCCTGATGACTGCGGCCTCCATGGGGTATGCAATGTCCATATTATACTCAATGCTTCTGAGATCTTCTGGACCACTTGTGCCACAAAGTGGGGTCCTTGATCTGATTCCACCGACTCTGGCAACAGAAACTTTGGAACTATTTCTTTTAACAATATCTTGGCCATGGTCTTAGCCGTGGCATTCCGAGTAGGGTATGCTTCTACCTATCCAGTCAGTTGGTCTACTATAACTAAAAGATGTTGATATCCACTTATCCCAGTCTGACTGGGAGACCAATTCCAGCACTTCTATATGCTGATGATGTGGCCCTCCTTTCATACTCTCAGATTGGCTTGAGGCGTTTGCTAAGAGCGCTAGCCAATTACTCTAAAAAAGAGCTATTGGAAATTAATTATACTAAATCAAAAGTTGTTGTCTTCTCTAGAAGAAGGCTAAAGCATCTTTGGCAGATGGATGGTTACCCCATAGAACAGGTCCCATTTTTCAAATATCTGGGAATGGTATTCCACACTTCAGGTTCCTGGCAACATCAAATAAACTATGCTGTTTCAAATGCCCATAAAACCACCAAGGCACTTCTCTCTTTCTACTATAATAAGGGTGGTCAACATGTCCCCTCAGCAATACAAATTTTTGAAACTAAAGTAATCCCTCAACTTCTATACGGAGCTCAAATTGGATTCTTTACTAACTTGGAACCATTTGAAAAAGTACAATCAAAATTTCTAAGGGCAATTTTTGGTACCCCTACCTGTGTTTCAAATTCCATCGTACGACAGGAAGCTGGCCTCATAACCTTGGAAGCCCGCATTTGGATAGCTAAGATTAATCTATGGCTGAAAATTTTGTTTATGCCAGTGGGCCTCACCCCACTCATCTTAACTGATGTTTTTTGTTCAAGATGGCTAACATCTGTAACAGATAAAATAGCCTTTCTAGGGTTCTCTATATCTATAATATTGTCATGGGGCTTTATAAAAGCAAAATCACAGATCCAACAAAGAATACACGATATAGAACTCCAAAATCACCTAATGAGGATGACACCTGCCCCTAATTCTGGCTACAATTTAATTCCATTCTCCATCCCCTGCTATCTATTTAATTTAACTGTCCCTAGATACAGGAGGGCTTTTACTTTAGCAAAATTTAACGTATTGCCATCAGCCCTCCTACAGGGTAGGTATAAGAAAATTACCTACTCTGATAGAGTATGCCCGTGTGGTGCCGATGTAGTAGAAACGGTCACCCATGTATTACTTTACTGTTCCTTTTATTATGAATTGCGTACTAGGCTCCTAGTTCCAATCCTGAACCAAATCCCTACTAAAGATGAAAAAATGATAACTGACTACCTTCTAGCAGACAAGCCTCAACAGGTCACACTAAAGGTAGCTAGCTTTTGTGCAGCAGCAATTCGCACCAGAAAACTTTTAATATCATCAAATTCTCTACAATAGTTTTAATCGTAGAGAAATCACTGAAAACTATTTTTTTAGTTATTTAGTTTCTATAAGTGCTACTCTCTAATACAAAATGTAATTACAAACCTAACACTTATACTCTAAAGTTATTAAGGAAAAACTGTTTCTTCCTCCCTTCTGTATTTTTTACATTTTGTATACTCTGGCTGGTCTTTGACCGTAATAAAGATATTGTACTGTATTGTATTGATATCCACTTGCAGCTGGCATGTTGGAAAAGTCAATCTGTAGTCTTTGGAATGGATAGAAGGCCCATGGTCTTCCTCCCATTGGTGCAGGTGCTTTCGCTGGGGAGGCATTCACCTTTAAACAGATCGGACAACTCCGCGATACTCTGTGTGTTTCCACATACAATCCTGGGGATACAACTTGTCGGACTAACAAGTCTCCCAGTGTGTTTCCACCTAAATGCGTTGCCTGGTGTGTTTCTTGAACAACGTGCCGAAGCAAAGGCCTAGGGACTATAACTTGTCCCTCTGGCAGGATCCACCATCCAGTCTCATCTTTAGTAGCCTTTGCTTCCTTGGCCCTCTCGTCTTCCGCAGGGGAATAGACTGGCGTAGTTCCTCTCCATTCTTCTGTTGTCATCAAGGCAGCTTGAGTGGCTCTAGCTTCCATCTGGGCTGCTTCTTTCGAAGCTTTGTCAGCTCGCCGATTTCCTTCTTTCTCTTTTGCGTTTTGGCACTTCCCATGGGCTCGCACGTGTATTACGGAAACTTCCTTCGGTTTTCTCAGAGACCCCAGCAAGGCTATTATCTGGGGTCCATTTGCAATTTTCTGTCCATTTGCAATGATGAAACCTCTTTCTTTCCACAGAAGCCCATTTGCATGTACAGTACTAAAGGCATATCGAGAATCCGTATAGACGTTCACTCGCTGCTCCTCAGCTATCTCTAAGGCTTTTGTTAGTGCTGTGAGCTCCGCGGCCTGAGCTGACCAGTGATCTGGTAGTCAGCCTTTCCACACCACTTTTTCCAGAGTTACAACTGCTCCCCCTGTGTATCTTTTTCCATCTTTTATTTGACTGGACCCATCAACAAAATATTCTACATCCGGCGTTTCCAGGGGAACATCTGACAGGTCTGGTCGTATTAGGGTCACTTGATCAAGAATCTCAACGCAGTCATGGCCCCCTTTGTCTGGTCCTGGAATGAGTGTTGCGGTGTTCAAAGTGTTACTCCTTTGGAATTTCAATCCTGGTTTCCCTAGAAGAGAGATCTCATATTTCGATTGCCTGGCTGGGTTGAGAAATTTGTCTCCTGCTGTCCCCAATATCTGAGGTACTCCATGTGGAGTCTGGACTTCCATATTCCTCCCATCACTATTTTCTGCACATCATCTACAAGAAGCGATGTTGATGCAACCGCCCTCAGACATGCCGGCCATCCTCGAGCTACTGGGTCAAGCACCTTTGAGTAATAACCAACGGGTCTCCAAGTAGGCCCCCACTTTTGAGTCAATACCCCTGATGCCACTCCTCAGTTTTCATGTACATAAAGGCAGTAAGGTTTCCTACCGTCCGGGATAGCCAAGGCTGGAGCTGAAAGCAGTGCTTGCTTTAGACTGAGAAAAGCCTTTTCCATTTCTTTGGTCCATTTCTACTTCGGAATATTTTCTTTTGTTAGAGCCTCATAAAAGGGCTTGGCTTTTCCTCCATAGTCTGGGATCCACAGCCGGCAAAACCCCACGGGTCCCAAGAAGGCCCTTAGTTCTTTTGGCGTTCGGGGATGGCTGGTTTGCTGGATTGCTTGAACCTGTTCAGCACCCAAAGTACGGACTCCCTTAGCTACATTATACCCCAGGAAGGTGATTTCTGGGCAACAAAGTTGTGCCTTTTTCCTCGAAAACTTGTAGCCCTTTTCCCCCAGTGTCTGCAACAAGGATACTGTGGCGTCCAGGCAGTCTGTTTGGTTGGTTCCACAGATCAATAGGTCATCCATATATTGAAGGAGACCCACTCTCGGGTTCTCTTTCTTCCACATTTCCAAATCTTTCTGTAAGGCTCCTGTGAAAATACTTGGACTTCCCAAGAATCCTTGTGGCAAGACTGTCCATTTCAGTTGCTTCTTGTAGTGAGTATCAAGATCTTCCCACTCAAAAGGAAAATACTTCTGGCTCTCTTCTGCCAACGGGATGGAGAAGAAGTCATCTTTTAGGTCTAAAACAGTGAAGTAACCCAAATCTCTTGGTATTTGCGTGATGATGGTGTGGGGGTTGGGCACTACCGGGTGGTCTGCTTCAATTATTTTATTTATTTCCCACAAATCTTGCACCATGCGAAATTGGGGTTTCTCTCCTTCTTTGGTGGGCGTTCATACTCCAATTATGGGGGTATTGTATGCCGAAGTCCCCTCTACAAGACATCCATCTGTCAAAAACTTTTCAATGAGAGGCTTTAATCCTTCTCTCGTCTGTCTTGACAATGGATACTGTCAGACGGCAACTGGGTGTGCCCCCTTCTTCAGGTGCACCTTTACTGGTTCCACCTCCTTGGCCCTACCAGGCTTTCTCCCAGCCCAAATACCTTCGGTGACTCTTTGCTCTATTTTGTCTTCAACCCCAGATCCCTGTGGGGTGTTGGCCTTCTTATGAGCCTTATTGAATAGTGCCATCTGATAATTGGAGCCTTGCTGTTTGGGTAGCTGCACAATCATCTTGTTGTCCTGAAAGAAGATTTCTGCTTGTAACTTTGTAAGCAAATCCCTTCCTAGCAGAGCTACCAGGCAAGCCTTAGACACCAGAAACTCATGTTCCAATGTCTTCTCCCCAACCTTAGTCAGGAGAGGGAAAGCGTAAGGCACTCTTGTCTTGTTGCCCTTGATGCCTTCAGTATTCACTGTTTTCACCTTATTTACATTATCCTCTTTAGTGGATGGGAGCATAGAAAATGTGGCCCCTGTATCTATAAGTCCTTTAATAGTTTTTCCGTCCACCTTTATCTCCACCATGGGGTCCCTTGTTGCTTCACAAACATGCTGGGTGGACAGTCTGGGCCCCAGTCCCCGTCAATCCGATTCTTCACCTTGCAGCATGACCAAATCCACCCCCCTCTTCTCCTTCTTTAGCTTTGGGCAGTCTCGGAGCCAGTGGCCTTTTACTCTGCAATACACGCACTCATCTTTCTCTAGCCTTCAACGACCTTCTTTTCTTTCTTTCGTCTGTTTCTCCCGGTCTCCCGGCTGACTAGTAATGGCTTCTGCCAACAAAGCCGCTCCCTGTTTAGTTCTCTTCTCCTGTTCCTTCTTTTCCACCTGGTCCCTATTCACATATACCTTGAAGGCAATTTCCACTAATTGCGACAACAACATTCCTGCGGCTCCGTCTGTTTTCTGAAGCTTCCTCTGAATATCGGGGCGGATTGGGCAATAAACATGGTGTTCACCAATTTAGCATTTTCTTGTGTACTTGGGTCCATATTGCTGAACCATCAGAAAGTGGTGGTCAATCTCTCTAAGAACACGCTTGGGTCCTCAGTGGGAACTTGTCTAACCTCGTATATCCAGGACAGGTTAGTTACTTTTGGAATGGCTGTGTGAATGCCTTCTAGGATAAGCCTCCTGTATCTCAATAGGGCTTCCCTTTGCTCATCATCCCCTGCATCCCATTCTGGGTCTCTAAGCGGCAGCGCATCAGCAATCGCCGGTCCTCCGGCTGCCAGTTCCACATTGGCCCTCTGTCTTGCCTGGGCCTCCACTAATTATCTTTCTTCCAGGCTCAACAGCTCATTTAACATAGTCTGGACATCTCTCCAGACATAGTCTGGACATGTGGGATTATGGCTTCAGAAAATAGATATAAACAACCTGTGCATTTTCTCTGAATCCTCTCTTAAAGAGGGGTTTTGGTTTCTCCAATTAAGCAGGTCAGAGGTTGTAAAAGGCATGTACACAAAGACTCTGTCCCCTTGGGGTCCGACCGCCTCTCTTAAGGGAAAGTGTCCTTGGGGCAATCCACTTGGACATTCAAAAGAGCCTTTATTCATCTTTGACCGGGTATGGGGGGGGCGAATAAATATTCTCCCTTCCATCCAAAGCCCTGTTCAAAAATGGGTCAACCACCCATGAGGCATCTTGCGCTTCTTTTAGCAACTCTCTGTAATGGGGTGGCGGCGGTGGCAGTCCTCCCTCCTCTTGTCCCGGGTGGACTGGTACCATCCCGAGTGGCTGTGGTGGAACCACCAGTTGGATGATGGGTACTGCTGCCGGCCCACCATCATTTTGGACTGCTGGCCTCCCTACTACCGGTTGAATTACACTCAGTATTCCTTGAACATCTCTCCCAGGGTCCCCACACCCCCATTGGCCTTCGGGTGGTCCTGAATCGGGTAAGATGGGAGGGCGCTTATCCTGTTCAGTTTTCACCATCATGGCTTTACAAGTTTTTCCTTTAAATTTCTTTACCCATGGTAGGCTTTTATTTTCCCCAAACTGCCATGCATCAATGTATGGAAACTGATCCCAATGGCCATCTTGTACCACCTTCTGATGCACAGTGGAAATTACTTCTCTGTCCCAAGTACCCCCAGTCGGCCAGCCCACTCCAAATGTTACCCATTTCCTGTTACAAAATATCATAAGCTTATCCTTGGTCATTTCTACCCCATAATCATTTTTAAACACTTTAAAATTCTGAAGCATGTATGCCAAGGGATCCGTTCCCTTCTCCTCACGAGACCCAGCCGCCCCCATAATCCACCCAACTGCACAGTGCCGCTACTCTATCAATCGGCTTGTGCTGCAAACGAACCCAGCCCCACTGACCAGATTCCCAAATGGGTGTAGGGAAAAGAGGGTGCGCTTACCCTTCTGACGGCAGTCCCAAGCCAAAGGCGTCCCATCCACAACTGAACCCTCGCTGCTTCCTCTCAATTTTACAGGAGCCCAGTTGGAAGTTAGGCTACCGGGGCACAGACCCTGCTCAAGTGGCGAGTCTCAACCAGACTCGGGACATCCTCCACCCCTGGCGTCGTATCCTCCACTGGCTCCTGAGTCACTCAGGGGACTCCTGGCTGGCTCGCCAGTTTTTGTTGCAAATATTGCTGTTCGTTCCCCTTGGTAGGCTTTCTCTGATTTTCCACCAAGAACGAGAAGTCAGTCAGTCGAGGGTTCAACTCAAATTTTATTCTGCAGAATAGAGACACACTCACACGCTCATGCGTCAAAGTAAGCTGCCTGCATGTTACTGAGCAGGCCTTCTTTTTATACCTTATCTCAGTAATGCTATGTGGCAATAAAAAGTTACAAAGCTCAAGCAGTTTAATAAAGGAAACGAATCTTAAAGATGTGCCACCGTTTGGCTATCTGCCAATTACATCTGCATAAACAAGATAAACCAGAACTTCCAGCTAGTTTCCTTATCCTTATCTCAGTACATTATAGTCAGTTCCCTGAGGTCTTTTGACCTTTGATGTGGCTGTACTTTATTTCTGTTATACATTATAACACACTCTGTATTTTCTCAACAGGTAAACCATGTGTGTGGGAGGAGGAGGAGAGTGAGTTTTCTGCACTGTTTATCTACACACCCTTTTGGTGTTAAAAATGTAATGCTTCCCTTCTTTCAATGTGATTGCACAGGATCAGGTCCATTTGTAGAAGGGATCCTAGATGTGTGTTCTTATGTGAATTTTGTCCATATTTTTGTCACAGGAAATGTTGGCGTGTGCGTGTATAGATCATACAAGGATGGAATCCAAGAGTCGCATAGAACAGGAATAAGCCAGGCCAGGCAAGTTTCTTGAAAGAGTCTTTACTAGGCAAAGACATTAGACACAGTTCTCTTCACAGACAGCTTTTCCCCCACACTGAGCTTTTCCAAGCATCCCACCTTATCAGGCTTCCCAGCCAGCTACTGACCTTGGCAAACTTGGCGCTCTGTTCTCACAGCTTAACCCTTCTGCTTCAGGTTTCACTCTCTTTGCTAAAAACCCTGTCTGTGAGTCTCACAGCCTGCTTCACTGACCAACAGCCCCCACCTGAGACTCACAGATTACAAAACTTCATTGTTCATTATTACATTTCTACAATATTAGCTTTTTCATTACAATACATATCAGTACATGGTTTGTTTTCTTACAGTTTCTATTTACATTTTCAGTTCAGTTCTTGTTTCTTTATTTCTTTATTCACACAAGTTTTACAGAGTCATTTATTTCACTCACGTTAAGCATCTGTACAAGAGATTGATACTTATCTTCACTGAGTGGCTTCGTCAGTATGTCTGCCAACATATGCTTTGTGTCACAGTATTGTAGTCTAATGACTCCCTGTTGTATACAATCGCGAATGTGGAAATATCGTACACTGATATGTTTTGTTCTTTTTGTGTTAGCTTCTGATGTTGCCAATGCGATGCAAGGCTGATTATCCTCAAATACTGTTATGGGATACTTCGTATTCACATGCACTTCTTGAGCAAGTTGCGTAAACCATTGGATTTCATTACAAGCTGCAGACAGACCCACATATTCAGCCTCAGCACTGGATGTTGCTACAATATTCTGCTTTCTGCTGCACCAATCCAGTACTGAGCCATGCATTCTAAGAATAATGCCTGTTGTAGATTTTCGACTGGCTATGTCTCCAGCATGATCTGCATCTACATAACAGTCTATGCCTCCGTGTTTCTGTGCTGACAGCATTAATCCCTTTGTTCTCGTGCCTTTCAGGTATCTTAGCACTCTTTTGACCCCAAGCCAATCATGTTCTGATGGTTTTTTGACTTTTCTACATAAAATGCCTACTGCATTGCATATATCTGGTCTAGATACCTTTACAAGGAATTGCAGTTTCCCTATAACATGTCTGTAAAAGTCTGGCTTTTCATATGCTTTGTTGCATTCTTCTTGCTGGAATGAAACTGTCATTGGTGTACTCACAGGGTTGCATTCACTCATGCCACAAGTCTCTAGCAGACTATCTATCTTCCCTGTCTGCAATAGGGCAAAACCACCATCTGTAGTGCGTATTATTTCTGTTCCTAGATATTGTGCAACCGGCCCTAGGCGCTTTGTGTCCACTTGCTGTTGTAAGCTATCAAAGAACTGTCTTTCTTCTGCATCTCCCGGGCAAAAAAACAGAATATCATCAACATAAATAGCACAATACGTTTTCTTGCCATTCATGCTTTTTACATACACACACGTATCAGCAACACATCTGGAAAAACCCATATCTTTTAACACTTCATCCAACCGTGTGTTCCAGCACCTTGCACTTTGATGCAAGCCATATAACGATTTATGTAATTTACATACTAAGCCTGGTGTTTCGGTGAACCCTGCTGGCTGTTCCATGTAAATGTCTTCTGTTAACACTCCATGAAGAAAGGCAGTGATAATATCATAGTGGAACACTTGCATTTGATTTATGGCAGCAATCTTTAGTAACAGCCTGATTGATTCGAATTTTACTACAGGCGCAAACACATTATCATAGTCAGTGCCATAAATCTGCGTGTAGCCCTTCGCTACTAAGCGGGCTCTATATCTTGTGACTATACCTGCACTATTCCTTTTTCTTTTAAATATCCATCTACATCCCACAGCCTTTTTCCCTTCTGGCAATGTACATAGTGACCATGTTTGGTTTTTCTTTATGGCATTTAGTTCTTCTTGCATTGCAGCCTTCCATTTTTCTTGCTCAGCACGAGGTAATTGAGCAATCTCAGCCAAATTAGAGGGATCTTCTGATGTATTGATTGAGGCTGAAATGACCTCCTGGGATGGCTGTTCTACAACACATTTCTTCACAGCAGTTTGTTTAATATCATGTACCTGTTTTCTGAATGCACCATTTTTAACATATTTTGATTCATCAATCTTGCACTCAACCATAAACATTTGGTTCTGTAATTTCCCTTGCATGCATATTTCACTATCTTTTCTCACAAAACATCTATCCCCATCAAATGTAACTTTACAACCTATTTGAGCCAATTTTCTTACTGATAGAATGTTATATTTTAAACCAGAAACCAATAACACATCTGTTAATATAGTTCCCAAATTACTCAACCTGAGCGTGCCTTTTGCAATCGTGTCCTGAGTCGATCCGTCAGCCAGATAAATCTTCTCCTGCGCCGGCTTTGAAGTGTAAAATAAACTAGAGTCTGTGATTAGGCAATTAGACGCTCCACTGTCGAGAAGCCACTTAGAGTTAATGAGTTTATTGTCCTCCTTAGTAACAAAGTTCACGCTTGTTCTCTGACTTCCAAAGTCCCTGTTATTTCTCTTCTTTAAACAATGTCTCTGTATATGTCCACGGGACCCACAAAAATAACATATTTTATTCTCTTGCCTGCTTCTTTGATTTTGTTGTTGTTGTACAGCCACAGTCTCTTTTAACTCTGTTTTCTTATTTTCTTGTCTTCTATTCCACTCTTGTTGAAGTTTCTGTTCTACAAAGTCCAAATTTAGGTTTCCGTCGGGTAAAGTTTCCAGACTAGAGACCATGACATCCCATTTTTGATCGAATGAAGATAACAGTATATAGACCATCTGAATGTCACTATGATGCACTCCTCTATCTTGCAGCTCAGCATTTAATCTACGAAATTCAGCCAGATGCTCTGTCATAGTCACTTCATCTGTAAAACGCATCTGATAAAGTTTCCGTGCTAAACACAGCCTGCTCCCCGCAGTTTGCTGCACATGAGCGGCTCTTAGCTTCTCCCACATCTGATTAGCTGTCGGCTCATTACTCACCAGCAACAGTTGAGAATCAGACAGCCCCAGAGTAATAAAAGCCTTCGCTTTCTCGTCTTTCTTCAACCACGCTGCTGAAGGAGCTGCCGGAGGGGTTTTTTCTACAACATCATTCAAATCTTCTTTAATCAGAACTGCTCTCATTCTCCATTTCCAGCTGGAGTAGTTTACAGCATTCAGCCTCTCCATCGGCATCCCGGATGACAGGTTTACAGCCATGTTGACCACTTTTACTTGCCTCTTACTTGCACTTTGTTTCTCTCCGCACCAACGTCACGTCAACAGCTCTCAAACCCGCTACCTTGTATGATAAGCTGGGCCCATAACCCCTGTTGCGTATGCGTGTATAGATCATACAAGGATGGAATCCAAGAGTCGCATAGAACAGGAATAAGCCAGGCCAGGCAAGTTTCTTGTAAGAGTCTTTACTAGGCAAAGACATTAGACACAGTTCTCTTCACAGACAGCTTTTCCCCCACACTGAGCTTTTCCAAACATCCCACCTTATCAGGCTTCCCAGCCAGCTACTGACCTTGGCAAACCTGGCGCTCTGTTCTCACAGCTTAACCCTTCTGCTTCAGGTTTCACTCTCTTTGCTAAAAACCCTGTCTGTGAGTCTCACAGCCTGCTTCACTGACCAACAGGAAACACCTGCCAAAATTATAATTTGCATAGTCATCCTGGTTTTAACAAAGCAAGAATAGCATGAAAGGAAAAGAGGCCTTGGCATTTGCGGTCCTGGTTTCAAGCAACTCAGATCTAGCTTAAGTGAAGGAATAAAACGGAATGTAAAAAAGCAAATTATGGTGTCAAACAGAGGATTTACATAGTGTTACTGGAAAGATCAACAAGAGCAAACCACAGAACAAACAACAAAGTTTTAGTGCATTTCCTCATTAGGCAAAATTAGACTGTAGCTGTATCCTGGGGCAACATTACATTTCTGGGAGTAGAGCCTGCCAATATCTCGTTGAATCTTTAGTCTGCATCTGTCCATGATGCCCTACAGTGATAAATGAATAGTGGGGTGTTAAATTGGAAGTACAGAAAACAGCATACTTAAAAAAACACAGATAGCCTAGGGGAAAAAAATCCCTTTTATAATAAAGACATTTTTAGCAGTAGTGGGAAAGCTCTAACTTTCCATCCTAACAGCCGAAAATTGAAAAATATGATTGCTAAACATTATTTTTGTTGTGTCTGGTAATCTATAAATATTCTGGAGTTTGCCAGCTTGATTTTGATTCCTAAGGCAGCTGTAACCATTTCATTGTTCTCCTACCCACCCCTCCTTCAACACTAAAATCTATAATAATATGGTGCTTTTTTTCACTATACACTTGAGCTGCCTGTATGGCTGTGCCATAGAAGAAGCTGTGGTATGTCTATGCATAAGTTTCCACTGCTCCTCATGGAGCACTGTACCAGGTGCCTCTTCCCCAGGGCAACTTGTGATTGCCTTTATACTGGGAGTAAAGCCCCAATGCATGTTACAAATAGGGTTGCCAGGTTCAATCCCTTATCCTGATCCTGTATCTTTAGGAGAAAAGAAAGTCAGCCAAGTGCAGGTGTTCTTGCAACCCCGTAATGGGAAAAACCACAAAGTAAAATTCTCCCTTCCCCCTGAACAACTTTTAAAGATACAGAAGACCTGTTGGAGGCCGGGCCTGACCATTGCCTATGGCAGCTGGGCCTGATGAGAAATGGACTCCCAACAACATCTGAAGAACACCAGTTTCCCCATTCCTGGGCTAGGGTAGCTGATGTGAATTCTATGGAGAACAGAAGGGTGGAGCAGGAGTGCTCATCTGATCTCCATTTGTCCATGTCATTGATGAATACTTGGATGGAAACAGTCCAGGTGGCATATGGCGCAAACATACCTGCAGAGACAATCTGGTGTCCCCCAGTTTGCACTATGCTGACCTCAACACCACCTCCCCATCCCACAATGAAGAAGAGACGTGGGTGTCCGGAGGTCAAGTACATACTGTCACCCCACCCTGCCATCCACTACTATATACATGGACCTATTTCCCTTAAAGGTCTCACTATAAAATAGATAGCAAAAATGGAACCAGAAGGAGGGTACTCACATGGATGGGCCTTCTAAATGAGTATGTTGATCTAGCAGATCAAGTGACATTTTAGCTGATTCAAGACATTTGTTGTACTTAGTGTAGGGCAAAGTGTACTTATAATATTGTGAGTGACTTAATGCCCATGGAAGGAGCAAAAGCAGCTTTCACTGGCTCACTGCTAGTAGACAAATTCCCTTGCCTTTGTCCACCTCCAGTGGCTGAATAATAACTTGTACCTGCTGACAGAGGAGCAGGTAGAAGCAAGTCCACAGCTGCCTGCCTGAGGTGCTGACAAGCTGCAATCAGAGCTGCCAGGAGAGTACTTTAGTCCAAAGTACCCATTGACATTTCAGGAACGAGGTCATTGAATCCTGGTTCCTTACTTGATTTCTTTTAAAGTTTCCACAGGTGTGACAAGCAGGAGATTCAGGTACAGTAGGGCCCCGCCTTACGGCATTCCGCTTTAAGGCGTTCCGCTGATGCGGCGGCTTTCATTTTCAATTTTAAAGGTTTTTTTTGCTCTTTTGCAACGTTTTGCGCCATTTTCGTGTCATTTTCGTGTCATTTTCGTGTGACACGGCCCATTATAGTGAATGGGGTTCCGCTTTACGGCAATTTCGGCTTTACGGCAGGGGTCCAGAATGGAACCCACCATATAAGTGGGGCCCGCCTGTAGGTCTTTCCAATGAGAACATACCAGGGAGTGGGAAAATTGGGAGGGAGGTACTGTAATTCTTTTTCCTGCTTGTACTAGGAGTTGTGTTGCAATAGTCAGGCACAGTAACTAACCTCTGATCTGTGCTTTTTTTTTTGGAGGGGGGGTAGGATGTGAAAGGTTTCCCTTAAGGTCCTCAGGGAAGGTCCCTAGCTCAGTGGTAGAGCATCTACCTTGCATGTATAAGGTCCCAGGTTCAATCCCTGGCACCTTCAGGTGGGGCTGGCAGAGACTCCCTTTCTGAAATCCTGGAGAGCCACAGGCAGTCAGTGTAGACAATACTGAGCTAAATGGACCAATGGTCTGACAGTATAAAGTAGCTTCCGATGTTCCCTTTGCTACTATGGAAGGTCCCACTCTCAAAGCTGAAAGTGTGGGCTGCCGACATGCTACTTCCTGCTGGCAGTAGCCAGTGTAACCCCCCCTGGGGCAAAACAGGAATGGGGAGGGGCAGAGCTGGGCTGGCTGTGAACACACTGGATCCTGAGCTTGATCCAGCAGCCAGATAGGGGACCAGTACTGGTCTTTCTGCTGTGGAGTCAGCAGCACAGCAAAATAGCAGGCAAAATACTGTTATCCCACCTTCTGACTTAGTTGGTGCAAGTGGCAGGGCTTCAGATATTGCAGTGGCTCCACCTCACCATTCAGTCCCTCTGCTCCTGGTCAAGAGACAGGCTTGCTCCCTTAAGCGTGAAGATTCCCAGCACAGCAGGGTTTTCAAATCTCTATTTGCTTATGTGTTCCACTGATAGGAACCATTTGTTATTCATTAGTGAAGATGAATCAATTGAAATGTCCAGTGTTAGTCAGTCATAAAGGACTGTCATACATGACCCCATACATTCATATGTATGACTCTGCATTTGCCACAAAGAGGTGAGGCTTGAGATTTGTTGCTTCTTATAGTCTGAATGGATTTAATAATACCCACTGCTAACCATCAGAGGAAGAATGAAGAATGGTAAGATATCAAGGCCAGATGGTAATCCTTTAGAGATTTACATAAGATTGGTTACAGAGCTCTCATTGAATGTCTGTGCAAGCTGTTAGCTCTAATCTGGAGAGAAGAGAAGATCCCACAGGACCTGAAAGATGCATTATTAAGATATACAAGTCCAAAGGAAGGAAGTTTGACAGAAGCAATTAACAGAGCATCTCAGGTTCTACCTACAGCTAGCAACGTCTTGATGGATTCTTTTCAATTATCTGCTCTCGTTTGTGATGGGCCAGCATTTCCAACCAACCCTATCACTTTTACTCAGAGCTTGGAAAAGTTACTTTTTTGAACTACAACTCCCATCAGCCCAATTCAGTGGCCATGCTGGCTGGGGCTGATGGGAGTTGTAGTTTAAAAAAGTAACTTTTCCAAGCTCTGCTTTTACTTTTAACTTGAAACACTGTCTATAGCATGTTGGCAGCGGTGTATCGATTGCGTGTGCCCAGCAGGATAGAGCAAGTTGAAAGGATACCCACACACAGGCCGTTAATTGTTAAGAGTCTTTTACTGACAGGATTTCGTACAGGAACGGTTACAATACAGATACAAATACTTTCCTTTACTCTCCTAACACCCCCACACCTTGTAGTTTCTTTTTCAAGGCTTTATAGACTGGGTTTGCTCTGTGCCAGCTGCAGCCTCTGCTGTGAGCTGTCCTTGAGCTGCTGCACATCTTAACCCTTTACTTGTCTTTCATTTCTGTCTTTCTGGAAAACTAGACAGATAGACTCCTCAGCAGCCTACAGTCCCACCTTTTCCATAAAGACACAGTTAATATAGTTTTTTTTCACAATTACAGTCAGTTTCTACAGGTAAGGCGATCCTTCTTTAACACATTCTAGGTACAATGTTTCACCATCATTCTTTTCTTTGCACCTGTTTGTTTCTTCGCCTGTTACTGTGCCAATCCGAAACCTTTCAGGTGGTTTACCCAGATTCGCTCTTTCAGAGCGTCTCAATGTCACCTGAGGCTCTGTTTCCTCTTTGCCTCCCTCATCCACACTAGCAAGAGGTCGTTCCTCTTCCTCCTGTTTTATCCCTTGTTCTATTTCATGTTCTGTAGTTGTGTCATGTTCCTGTGAATTGCCCAGTTCAACATACTCATGTTATCCCAATCCTGTTCCTGAACTTTGATGCTCCTGCTAAGCACCACCCTTCTCTGATTCTGTATCCAGATACGGTAATAAGCGTTTTGGAATCCCAGTACCTGCCCTGTTTGTGCTCTGGGAGCCAATTTCCTATTCCGTTTTCCTTTGGGAATGTGCACCCAGCACTTCACCCCAAATCTCACAATATGCTGCAGTTTTGGTTTCTTTCCATTGAGTTTTTCATATGGTGACATTTGTATTGCCCTATGATACAGCCTGTTTTGAATGTAATTGGCGTATAACATACACTCTCTCCAAAAAGCATTCGGTAACTCAGAGTCCCTTAACATGGCTCTAGTTACATCCTGTAGGGTTCTATTTTTTATCTCCGCTATTCCGTTCTGATACGGAGAAAATGGGGCTGTTAAAGTTTGTTCTATCCCTTTCTTTAACAAATACTGCTCTAGCGATTTACCAGTGAATTCTCCCCCTTGGTCAGAGCGTATTCGTTGGATTGTTATACCATGTTGCACCTCAATCTTTTTCACAAACAGTTTTAGTTTCCCCTCTGCTTCGTCTTTCGCATGTAACAAATATATGGTGCAAAACCTGGTATAGTCGTCTACTATTACTAGAAAATACTTGGCACCACCTTGTGATCTTTGAAACGGTCCTGCAAGATCAATATGAATCGTTTGATATGGTGCACTTGTGCTACTCTCTGCTTCTTTACATTTGGGAGCAACTGTGGCTTTGGTTTGATTACATATATCACATTCCACATACTGGTTACACTCTTTTAATGTTACATCCATACTATTACTGGGTGTTTTTATGATCGTACCGAAATTAGCGTGGCCTAGTTTCCTGTGCCATAGGTGAATGCAGCTATCATGAGGTTTCTAGTTTGCAATCATAGTAGCACGTCCTGTGGGGTTTAATTGTATGTAAAACAGCGAATTCCTAAGATACCCCTTCAAACAGAGTTTGTCCCCTTTCTTTATCTCACATGTCCCTTGTTTAAATGTGACGATATATCCCATTGCGTTCAGTTTCGTAACAGACATGATATTACTCTCTAAGCCTGGTACATATAATACGTCAGTCATTACAGTGTTAAGTACGCTTAACTTTACAGTTCCCCTCCCCAATACCTGTCTGTGCGTGCCATCCGCAAGCACAACATCCTCTTTCGTGGGAAGTGTAGTTTTGAATAATGTTTTGTCCTTTATCATACTGTGGGTAGCACCTGAGTCTACAACCCATACAGTGCAATCTCTGTCCTCTTTTCTTGAACCGGATACTCTGACTATGTGTACTTTTGAAGGCTGCCTTCCTTGTCCTTTCTGCTTTGCTTCACAGTCTCTTTGTAGATGAGTATTAGAACCACAGACGTAGCAGGCCTTAAGTCCAAAAGATCGTGCTTCTGTGTCCTTAAAGTTTATCTTTCTGCTTTCTCTTTTCTCCTTTGGCTTCCTTTCGTCTCTCCCACTCCTGTAGCAGTTTGCCCGATACGTACTCGACTGTCAGACCCTTGTCTGGCATAGCTTCCAACGAGCTTACGATCGGATCCCAGGACGAATTCAGTGAAGAGAGAATGATGTACACTTGTTGCAACTGTGTGTGCACCTCATTCCTTTCTTGCAGCTCCGCAAACAGTTTCTTTATCTCCAATAAATGGGCAGACATTGTTCCGTCATCAGGAATCTTCATCTGATAGAGTCTTCGTGCTAAATGGATTTTACTGCTGGCTGTTTTTCTTACGTGCACCTCATTTAATGCAGTCCATATAAGCCTTGCTGTTGGCTTATCTTGTATATGCAGCAACTGGGAATCATCTACTGCCAAGATGATAAACGCCCTTGCTCTTTCATCCATTCGAATTCATGGAGCCAGTTGCGGTTCCGCCGGTGGGTTGGTCACAATCACCTGCCATAAATCTTCCTTAGTAAGGAACGCCTGCATCCTTAATCGCCAACAGGAATAGTTTTGTTCGGTGAGCCTTTCCAAAGGCATCCCGGCTGAAAGTGAGACTGCCATGCCTGCAGCCACATCTCCTGAACACTTCTGGACACTATTCCATCTTTCTCCTGTGGCACTGTGGACAATCTGCGCTTTCTAAGCCTCTGGGCTTGCTGTGCCTGCTGGACTAGCTGGGCTAACTGGGCTAGCTGGGATAACTGGGCCCATAACCCTTGTTGGAAGTGGTGTATCGATTGCGTGTGCCCAGCAGGATAGAGCAAGTTGAAAGGATACCCACATACAGGCCGTTAATTGTTAAGAGTCTTTTACTGACAGGATTTCGTACAGGAATGGTTACAATACAGATACAAATACTTTCCTTTACTCTCCTAACACCCCCACACCTTGTAGTTTCTTTTTCAAGGCTTTATAGACTGGGTTTGCTCTGTGCCAGCTGCAGCCTCTGCTGTGAGCTGTCCTTGAGCTGCTGCACATCTTAACCCTTTACTTGTCTTTCATTTCTGTCTTTCTGGAAAACTAGACAGATAGACTGCTCAGCAGCCTACATAGCATGCATTGCTCCTCAACAAAATTCTGAACAGCACAAAGACCAGGACAATGTTAGGGTCTGTGTTTACAAAAAAGGCATTTTATAGATATCCAACAATGAATTAGGAATTTGGTCTGATAAGACTGGCTGGCTGACCAGAAACTAAAACAACAGTAAAAATGGAGTGATACCATGCAAAACTGAAATATATGGGGCTGATAATTTTATTCTAAACAACAAGTTAACAGGGTTCAAAAGAGTCTTCATTGCTAGATGACAATGCTGTGATTAGTAGGAGCCAGCATGGGTTTGTCAAGAAAAAATCCTGTCAAACTAATCTCATCTCTTTTTTTGATCGGGTCACCAGCTTGGTAGATGGTGGAAATGCTGTAGATGTCATCTATCTAGATTTCAGCAAAGCGTTTGACAAAGTCCCCCACAACCTTTTGATTAGCAAACTGGTCAAATGCGGACTGGATGGAAATACTGTCAGGTGGATTCACAACTGGTTGGAAAACCATACTCAAAGAGTGGTCGTCGGTGACTCTGCTTCGGACTGGAAGGAGGTTTTGAGTGGAGTCCCACAGGGTTCTGTCCTGGGGCTGATACTCTTCAACATTTTTATCAATGACTTAGATGACGGGGTGGAGGGAAGCCTTATGAAGTTTGCGGATGATACGAAACTTGGAGGGATAGCTAACACAATGGAAGACAGGAATAAAATCCAAAGGGACCTGGATAGACTAGAAAATTGGGCTGAAATTAATAAAATGAAATTCAATAAAGACAAATGCAAGATTCTGCATTTAGGCCACAAAAACAAAATGCACGGGTACAGGATGGGAAATACCCGGCTTAGCAGTAGTGCGTGTGAGAAGGACCTTGGAATTGTAGTGGATCGCAAGTTGAACATGACCCAGCAGTGTGATGCTGCGGCAAAAATGGCAAATGCGGTTTTGGGATGCATAAACAGAGCTATAGTTTCCAGGTCAAGGGAAGTAATAGTCCCACTATATTCTGCATTAGTCAGACCTCATCTGGAATACTGCGTTCAGTTCTGGGTGCCTCATTTTAAGAAAGATATAGACAAGTTGGAGAGGGTTCAGAAGAGGGCGACGAGGATGATAGCTGGTATGGAGAACAAGTCTTATGAGGAAAGGTTGAAGGAACTTGGCATGTTCAGTCTGGTGAAGAGAAGGCTGAGGGGTGACATGATTGCACTCTTTAAGTACCTGAAGGGCTGTCACATAGAGGAGGGTACAGATTTGTTCTCTGCTGCCCCAGAGGGTAGGACTAGGTCTAATGGTTTTAAGTTGCAGGAGCGTAGATTCAGATTGGACATTAGAAGGAACTTCTTGACAGTAAGGGCGGTTCGGCAATGGAACCGACTGCCTAGGGAGGTGGTGGGATCCCCTTCGCTGGATGTCTTCAAGCAGAGGCTGGACAGCTATCTGCGGGAGATGCTCTAGCTGTGGATTTCCTGCTGTGAGCAGGGGGTTGGACTCGATGGCCTACAAGGCCCCTTCCAACTCTGTGATTCTATGATTCTACCCCCTGTTTAATGTTCACCCTGAGCATTTCACATATCAAAATGTAAGTTTTTTTTTAAGAAACCTTAAAACTTAATCCTCATAAATGCTGGGCCCAAAACCACCACCACAATGCAGCTGATGTATTCCTAGTCTGTTTCCTAGGATAGATTAGCTCGGAAGATGATAGTACACACTCACTCACTCACTGATAGCAGCTCCAAACAATACCACAGGTGTAGGAAACACAAATGCTTGAGTTTTTTTCCGCATCCCTCCCAATCACTCTTTCTGGGGGGGGGTAGCAGACCTTTTCTTGGCACCAATCTTACAACTATGGAATTTCAGGACTGGAAGGGATCCCAGAAGGCATCCAGTCCCACCCCAGTCCCATAATAATAGGTCAGGTTTTAAAACGTACATCTGTACACAAGGAACAATGGATGAAATAATGGGCCCAATCTATAATGCTCCAGAGTATTATATTACAAATTACTTCGATATCTGCCCTCAACAACCTTATTTTCCGTTGAATGAAATCTTAAATTTGAGTGAAACCTCCTCAGAGAGTAATACGCTAAGTTAGATAATTCTTTAACTTGGGAGGTTTCCTTGAAATATTTAAGCCACTAAGAAAAACTTTAAGATGAATATACAGCAGGGAGATCTTCTTGAGTAGTGATGGCTGTACTCTGGATTTAATTAAAGTTTGGCAGCTGGTACATTATTAACAATTAATTCTGGCTGCAAAAGGCCACAATGAGACTTTAAGACGCAAACCGTGATGAATCAGAGGTGATGTGAGGAGGAAATCTTATCAGATTGCTCACAGGAACAAAGCTTTGGCAACTTCCTAACCTTCAGACAGGTGATCTTTACCCAATAATACACAATAACCTTCATGAGGTTGCAAGCAGATCTGGATAACTGCCCCGTGTCTGCTCTCAGAAATGTATCCAGAACGCTTGAAGCACACATAAAGCACACATTTCTTAGAGTTTACTGTTGGCTGCTACCTAACTAAAGTCCCCGGAGTCCTCAGAACTTCAGGTGGTCTCTTCTCTTCAGACATCCACCAGATCAGGGGCCTTACTCCAAGAGTTTGGTTACCCTTTTTCACTACCGGATACCATTCGTCCATTTATTTATGCATTTTATTTATTTTGCATTTCTGGCCAGTTCAGTCTCTCACTTCCCTTTCTCCTCCAGGGTCTGTTTCTGCCTTCACCTTTCCCCACGACTGTCATTACTGGGAATGCAGCAGCAACTTCTGTGCACATTCAGTCGATAAGACTGATTGTGGGGAAATGGGAAGGGTGAAAACATTTTTGCAAAACTTAGGAGCTGGACAGGTTTTCTAGAAGAAAAAAGGTAAAGGTGTCCCCACACTTATAGTGCGAGTCATTTCCGACTCTTAGGGTGATGTCTTGCGTCGTTTACTAGGCAGACCATATATATGGGGTGGGATTGCCAGTTCCGTCCCCAGCCTTTCTTTACCCCCCAGCATATGCCGGGTACTCATTTTACCGACCACGGATGGATGGAAGGCTGAGTGGACCTCAACCCCTTTTACCGGAGATTCGACTTCCTCCTTCTGTTGGAATCGAACTCCGGCCGTGAGCAGAGCTTCGGCTGCATTACCGCCACTTACCACTCTGCACCACGGAGGGAAAAATAGACATAAAAAGAACTGGGAGCCCTTCTACTCATTCATAATAATCTCCTGGAGTCTACCACTTCAGTATATAGGTGGCAGTGGGTGGGTTGCAGGACCATTTCAGGTTAGTTGGTAGTGTGTCTTCTGCAGAACTTCCAACCTTTGGTAAGGATAAATCATTTGGCATTTGCTGGAAGGGCCACTAGGTGGCACTGTATTCTGCCCATGATTTGCAACATTGGCAGAGAAGAGGGGCAACACTCTCTCTAGAAGCTGGTGGCAAACTGTGAAGCTGCACTCAGCGAGTGAGGTAAATGAGTCTTCTTGAAAACTGATTCCTCCCACCTGCCCCTGCAAAGCTGGAAAGCTTTCTTTAGAAGTTTCAGTGAGTCGTGTGTGTTTAGTTCTTTAGAGCTAACCTATAATGTTTTTATGTGCAACAGACATAGTCCTATATCTGCCAGCAATATTAATGAATGATGTTATTTCAGTAATTCAGTTGAAAGGCTCTTTTAATTGATGGGCCCATTTAAATGGAGCAGTCACTGGAGTGCAGTGCAGCAAGCACAATTTACAAAGAGCTCATTTGCCTTCGATGATAACTCAGAGCAGGTGCTAGTGAATTTAAAAACAACAGCCCAGTTCATGTTTACTTACAGAAATGCTTATATACTGCATTTCAAACCTGTGTGTATGTATCAGAGTGGGTGCATGTCTGTTTCTTGCCTTGGTTTGTGTGTGCAAGAAAGAGGCCGCAATGTGCATGATTTTATTTGTCTGCTTCTCTCACTTCACGTTCTTCACTTATCTGTTATCATGTGGATCAGGGTGGTTGAAAAGAATAGGGTATAAAATATTGTGTTATTGTTTTCCATTACTCTGTCCCTGATCCATTGAGCATCACCTTAGCTGGGTTGCTATCACAGTATTACTGGGACCAATACAAATCTATCTACCTCTGTGACCCTGATCTGGCTCCCCCCCCCCGATGACAACTAGAGAACAATTAAGCATAATGCTCCCTTTCCCCTTTAGTTTTTAAGAGAGGGGGTCTAGTGAATCTGTCGATTTTTATTTAATTTTGTATTGATGGTTTTGTATTCTTGAGAGGTGGGTTATAATATCTTAAAGAAAGAAAGGCCTGAAGGATTTATCATGTCAAAAACTCCCTGCACTCAAAAAACTAACATGACTGGAAGAAAGATTCTAGCCTTCTCCTTATTTATTTACATTTATTTTATTTGTAAAAGTTTTTATATGCTGTCCTCTCCGAAAACATCAGGGCAGTGCACTGCAACATAAAAACATATAAAAGCAATATAAAACAATTATTAAATCGATTGGCTAGTAGGAGTGGAAAGATGTCAATTTTGGTTCTCTGAGTTTATCATTTTTCCAATCTTAAATTCAGTTCTTCACATTTCTGCACCAATTTCAGGTTTGTTTTTTTTTAAAACCCTCATGAAACTTGAAATCCTCTTGCATTTTAGTGCAAATTTCTCCTAATAAACACATTTTTGTACTCAGTTTTGACTTATGTACACATTTTGCAAGCAATTTCTCCTAATATAATGCATTCTTGTATATTATTTTCTTGTATATTATATTCAGATTTATGCACGCTATCCCTGAACATACGCATTTTTGTAAACATTGGTTGGTTAGATAATGGCATTGCAAAATTTGGAGAGATGTGAATTTTGAAGGATGGCTGTGTTTGGTTCTCATATTGTTTCAGAAAGTGCAAATTTCATAGATTTAGATTTAAATATGAACTGAATTGAATTTTGCATCCACTGTGACAGATTAGTCAAGAGACATTTTAAACAGCTGTATAGGGCTGCCGGCACAAAAAAAGTCTTCAAATGTCATGGGCCCCATGAAGAATGCTTGGCAGGATTGGGAGAGCAGAGAGGAGGTTACAGAGGCGGTTGGGAAACCACATAGGAAATGCTTCCAGAAACCTCTGGCAGCTCCACGCCTAGTGAGCCGAAAGATGCCCATAACCCCCCTTCATCTATGATGAAGAGAGAGGAATCCCCACTGGCATCCAGCCCAGTCTTAGCCTTCGAACAGACAGATGCTAATGAACTAGCTGGACTCTCCCAGAAAGATGAGGATATTTCTTCAGAGCTAGAAATAACACTTTCTCCAAGGTCATGTAGGCTGGAGAAGAACTGGCTTAAAAAATCCTCTTCTCTTCCCAGAAGTCCCTGCCTCTCTTATAAGCCTGGAATGTGCTAGATTTAGCTTGGGCAAGTATGTTGCCCACCCACCTCTGTTTTATTTATTTATTTATTATTTTATTTTTATTTATTGATTTGATTTATATCCCACCTTTCCTCTCAGTAGGAGCCCAGGGTGGTATTTAGAGTGTCTGGGTGTGATAAGGCCATTGCGACAACTCTCCGTTGCTGCTTCTATGCCTAGTTTGCACCTGTTTGGTATCCTGAAATGCCTCATATGTTTTGCTACTTCATCCCTGTTCTGACTTCTGGAATAAAGCCATATGCAAATCGCCATCTTCGAGTCCAGAGTTTGCTTCTCTGGCTGGGAGCCAGGACATCAAGAGATGCCTGAAAGTCAAAAGCAAGGATGTTTGCCGAATCTTTACCAGAAGAGTGTTCCACAGCATAGAACTGGAGATGCTAAATAACCAACGTCTGGCTGAGGCTAGTTGGGTCTCTGTAACATGGGGACAATTAACAGCACTTTTCCAGATGGTCTCAGTGGTCAGGCTGGGATTTCAGGGCTCAGGCAGTCCTTAAGGTATTGTGGACCCAAGTTGTTGAGGGCTTTGTATATAGATGCAAGAGCCTTGAACCTTGAATTCATCTCTGTTAAAGATTTTAAATAGCCAAATTGTAGCTTCCAGTTTTCCTTTTGCATTTCAGATTATGCTTTGTGGTTCTTCTAGTACCTTGGCAGCATCTTCTGTATAAATAACTGTTAGGCGAGGATTATTCCATTTTTCCCCTCCAGAGCTCACCTTGCCACCAAGAATTATGGTAAATCACAGCTCTCTGCTGTATGCAGGTATCTCTTTTGCAGCTATCCTGCACACACAAAATTGAAGTTTGGTTGGAATCTTCACGGTACCTCAGTATTGTTAGTGCTTTTGAAAATGTTCCATAATTTACATTTTTTTGTATTATATTCTCACCCTTTGAGGATCCTCTTTGAAATTAATGGAATCCAATGGTTTTCATATCTACATGCAGGCAAATATGATCTAGCAGGCGCTGCAGTCTCACATATGCAAACGCTGTGTGAAATTATAATTACAAATAATAAGTAGAAAAGGGAGGCAAATTTTGTCTCTTTTCCAGCCAAGCTTATTTGCCTCATGTTTATTTTCAGCTGATCAACACATGGCTTCTCCCTGTTATGCCAGAAGGTTGGTTACACTAGGGTAACATTCAGAAAGCAAACAAGTTGGGCAATAAACCTTGTCTCATCCTTTCTTTTGTCTTCTCTTTTTGACTTGGCTCAGCGAGAAAGCCCCTGCCACAGCCATTCATCACAATAGTTCTGCTTCTCCAAAGTTAAATGCATTCTAATGAGGCTTTGGCTGCAGCAATACACAATGGAACTGCATCAGCTTAGGCTCAATTATCACTAGTTCACCTAGTTTGAGAAATAATTTGCTGATTGGTGTATCAAAAGCCTGGTGGTTTCAGTTCATAAAATTAACCACTTTAGTGCATTAGGGATGGCCATGCGTCCTGCTTTACAGAGGACATTCCTCTCTCTTTAGTAAAAGCCAGGCTTCATAGAACTCTCTCTCTCTCTCTCTCTCTCTCTCTCTCTCTCTTAAAAAAAGGGCTGTCAGAAGAAAGTTATCTCTTTGAAGGTGTCCTCTATTTGAAATATTGTCAAGTCCAAGTCCAGTTTAAAGTTAACCACAAAAAGAGGGAGAAGGAGCCATGGAGCTGCTTATTAAAAGTTAGCATCTGAGTAGCAGACTAAGCAGGCACACAGGTCATCTGGCCATTTTTTTGTTATGTGCCTTCAAGTCGATTACAATTTATGGCGACACTATGAATCAGTGTCCTCCAAGAGCATCTGTCGTGAACTACCTGTTCAGATCTTGTAAATTCAGGTCTGTGGCTTCCTTTAGGGAATCAATCCATCTATTGTTTGGTCTTCCTCTTTTTCTACTCCCTTCTGTTTTTCCCAGCATTATTGTCTTTTCTAGTGAATCTTGTCTTCTCATTTAGTCTTCCCCATTACGGAGAGATGTATTGCATAGGAACATAGGAAGCTGCCTTACATTGAATCAGACCGTTCATCCCTCTAGTTCAGTATTGTCCACATTGACTGGCAGTGGCTTGCCAGGGTTTCCGGCAGCTGTCTCTCCCAGCCCTACTTGGAGATGCCAGAGATTGAACCTGGGACCTTCTGCATGTCCTCTTTTTTTGGTGATACATAAGTGGCCACCCTAAAGTGCACACGGCTACTGTATGGTGGCTTAAAATTGCCAACAATGGATTCTAGAGACTTATTGAGTGGGTTGATAGGCAACTCTCGAACCAGTTTTTCTTGTTAGATGGGGCAGCCACATTTCTAGGTGGGACATTTATTTGGGTGGGGGAGGTGCATAGAGCCAGCCAATCCCTACCCCACCCAATGGTGGAGAGGATTTGAGGGCCAGGCCAGAAAAGGGAGAGACAGTTACCTTACCCTGCACTCATCCTCCATGCGGAGAGTGTGTTAACTGACATAATGGGTTATGGAGAGGTCAAGTTAACTGAAAATTTAGTATGAACACCTGGAATTAAATGACTGGCATATTTTTTATTTCATAAGAAAAAGGGATGTTAAGCATACATTGAACAAGGAGATACCAAAAGGCTAAAACAAAGAAAATAGTTTATGTGGTAACTAAAAAGCAAAAGCTACTGTGGAGCTTGTTTTCTCAATAATTCTTTTTAATTTTGTATGACAGCAACACCAATAATAATAAAAAACAGGTTTAGAAACAGGCTAAGAGTACATTTACAATGCAACCATAGTCAAGCAGTTAGAGAGAATGGTGCAGAGAACAATATGCAAAACTTTCTTGTTGAAGTCAATGAGATTGAATCCTTAACTTAGTAAAATAGCCCTGGACCGCTGCCTGGGCTCGGTGGTGGGCTGGATGAGGGCCAATAAACTGAGTCTGAATCCTAGCAAGAAGGAGGTGTTGTGGCTTGGTGGTTCCCAAGTTCAGGGTCATGTTATTCACCCTGCTTTGGATGGGGATGAAAGAGTAGGTCCATAGTCTCGGGGTGCTCCTGGATCCATCTTTGTTGCTAGAGGCCCAGGTGACCTGAGTGGCTAGGAGTGCCTTTTATCAGCTTTGGGATAGCCTGACCACTGTTGTCAATGCACCGGTAACCTCCAGGCTGGATTACTGTAATGTGCTTTATGTGCGGCTGCCCTTAAGGTTGGTCCAGAAGCTGCAGCTGGTGCAAAATGTGGTGGTGAGACTGGTCATTGGGGCAGGGTATCTCCAACATGTCACCCTGCTGCTGAAAGAATTGCACTGGCTGCCCATTTGCTACAAGGCCAAGTTCAAGGTTCTAGTTTTGGTGTACACAGCCCTATACAGCTTGGGACCAGGTACCTTAAAGACCATCTTACTCCTTATATACCCAGTTGATCACTGCGCTCTACAGGTGAGGGCCTCCTACAGATACCATCTTATCAGGAGGTCCCTTCTGCACAACATAGGAAACGGACCTTTAGTGTGGTGGCACCTACCCTGTAGAATTCCCTCCCCTTAAATATTAGACAGGCGCCATCTCTGTTATCTTTTCGGTGCCTATTGAAGACCTTCCTCTTTCAACAAGTCTTTTAAGTTGAGACCTATCCCAGTCTGCATCTGTGCTGGAATTGCTTTTTAATATGTTTTTAAACCTTTTAAATATATATATATATATATATATATATATATTTCAACTTGTTTTAAGATTCTTCAAAGCTTTTAAAAAATGTTTTTAAAGTTGTTTTGTTTTAATGCATTTTAAAGTCTGCTTTTATGATGTTTTAGTGTTTTTAGTGCTTTTGTTTGCTGCGCTGGACTCCTGCTGGGAGGAAGGGTGGGATTTAATTAACTAGTAAATAAAATAAATAATAAAACTATGCACTGCATAGTAGACTTCCTTTTGTAAACTCATAAAATGCTTGATAAACATTCTGAATGATAGTTTTACACCTTTTAAGAGAGAAAATAAATACTCTAGGGTGTGTTTGTCAACTCCTCCTTGAGGTCCCCTCCATCTAGTCTTGTTCCTGGCCTAGAGCTTTTCTTTCCTATTATATAATCAAGGGAAAATATTTTAAGTGCTAGCTACATAAAGGACTAAGTAAGCAATTGGAAACTAATTGTGAAAAGCAATTGGATTTTTTTTTTTTTACTGGTTGCTAAGTTGATTATTTTTCTGCTCAGAAACCCTGAAAAGGCCTTATGCTAAGCTGCATGCTTGGGGAAAATTAGAAAATAGCTCTGAGTTAACCTAGGTGGCCAGGCAGCCAGCTATCTAACTGTAGCAATATTTCTGTTCCTCTAGTGCTCTTTTTGTCCCTTGCCATCAAATACTCAAGAAAAAGAAGAAAAAATATCCACTATGATTGTAAGTATAGTGAGTGCTTTGGCAGCCAGCTATCTAACTGTAGCAATATTTCTATTCCTCTAGGGCTCTTTTTGTCCTTTGCTATCAAATACTCAAGAAAAAAAGATCCACTATGATTGTAAGTATAGTGAGTGCTTTGAAAGAGTAAAGGGTAACTTGGGGTAGCCATTTTTTTCAGATCATTTAAAGTTATCTCTTTATTTCACCCATTATTAATAAGCACCCAATCATGCTCTACTCATTATAACTGCAGAATAAACAAACTCTTCTTACTGCAGGTAAACCAATATGCTTCTTTATTAACTGACTGGGTAGAGAACACAACTGAAACTAGAACTGAAAAACAGAGCAAAGGAAAGTCCAAGGGGTGGAGTCTATCAATAGCCCATAATGCAAAGTTCTAATATTTAACTTTTCAAGGGTCATGTTATTATACTGGCTGTCTTTTTCAAGATCACTTAAGTAATTATAGGGTGATTGTGATAATGAAAAATCCACCCTCAGGGAAAATCTTGAGAGAGCAGAGTTTGAGGGCTCTTCCAGATGAAGCTTCTGTTGTGCTCTCACCCTGCCTTAGTCACTGAATTGGTCAGAGGGTCCTATTCTTTAATCGCTTCTGTTCTTAAAACAAGCTGTCATTTTTTAAATGGAGGTTGGCATTGTCTGTCATATCACAAATTAAAAAGACAATTAAAAAATCCGGGGGGAGGGGAGTGAGGCGGTGCACCCATTTGCCCCACCCTGGTTGTTCCTGTACCACTTGTTTTGCTTACTTTTTGCTTTGCTGCTTTCTGTGAAAGATCTCAATGCTACTGATGACTGTATATGGACTACTTGTGTCATTCCCATGGGTGTCTGGGAGGAAAGGCAGCCAGGACTTTCGGAGGCGATGGAGAGAGCTTCACTGCTGAAACCAGCAATGGTGATTTTTAAAAAGAAGACGCAAAACCCATCAGCCTATCTGTATAAACTAAGCCAAAAACTAAGCTTTTGGAACATTTACATCCCACTTTCCTCAACTTGGAAGGGGATTTCCAGAAGAGATCTAGTTTGAATATTAATGCTGCTTCAGTCCCCCAACCTCACTGTAGATGTACCATTAATGTTTTTAATTGGTTTAAACCACCCAGAGAGCTTCGGCTATGAGGCGGTATATAAATGTAACAAACAAACAATTAATTTTCATTCACTTATATGTAGGGCCATAGAGCCAGGAAGGTCATCAAAGAACTGAGGCTTCCCCATCTGGGTTAAAAGAACTAACAGCTTATTGGGGAATGTGCCATTTTGTGTTGTATTTTCCCTGCTGCTTTTCAGAAGAGGGGAAAATTGAGTTTTTGATAAACAAGCACTTGTGATGAAAAAGAGGTCGTTAGAATTTTTCACCCTTCCCTAATAAAAGATTTACAGTGTGCTTTGTACTCTATATAGCTTCCTTTGAAGTTTAAAATACCTGAAGTTACATAACTGAAATGCCTCAGGATTCTAAGAACATGGGAAATGTTCATTCAAACCATGTATTTACTTTTAAAGAGTGAAGTGTGCATTGCAGTATTTCTATAGCTGCTTTTTACTTCTTTTTACAATTCTGCAATATTTCAAAACCTGCCGGGATGTACATGTAACAGGGTCAAAGACCACACACCGTTGTGCCATATGTGGAAATGATGTAGGGCTA
Organism: Rhineura floridana; assembly: GCF_030035675.1. Taxonomy (NCBI): domain Eukaryota; kingdom Metazoa; phylum Chordata; class Lepidosauria; order Squamata; family Rhineuridae; genus Rhineura; species Rhineura floridana. The sequence goes on from NC_084483.1 coordinate 80,525,088, forward strand.
GATCAGCAGTATTTCTCAAAGTCTGACAACTGATTTCTTTTCTCCCAACTAAAACTGGAGACACACTTCATTTTCAACCCTGAACTGGTTTGGGAAGGGTTGCAGTTCTATGGTAGAGCACAAGCGTTGCATGGAAATATTTCCAGGTTCAATCTCTGGCATCTCCTGGGTGGGTTGGAAAAGACTCTTGCCTGAAATCCTTTGAAAGTGTTGCCAATCAGTGTAGACAATACTCATTTAGATGGGCCAAGGGACTGACTTGTTATAAAGCAGCTCCCTATGTTCCCATAGTTTAATTTTAGTGTAGGAGAGAAGAAGAATTTCCCATCTCAGAGGTATCTATATCCGGTACTTTTAAATGAGTTATTTTTGTGAATATGACTCTTAAATGGAAAGAGACAAACTTCGAGTAGAGGTGTAATGAACAGCTTTCTTCTGACTGTAGGTTATTCTACTGTGAATTGTGAGTGAATGAATGAGACAGAGTAGAGATACAGCAGAGGTACTCTCCTTTAGCAGGACTAATTGGAAGGAAGCAAGGACCAGCCCACTGTATAATGCAGTGTCAAAACTAGCAGCTTCTTTCATGGTTCAATCAGGCCTACGGTCAGGGGCTGCTGCTATTGGCCGGAACCCTCAGATGGGCCCACTGCCAAACCTACAGCCAGTGTAAAATGCCAGCTACAGCCACCTAGGCCCAGTAGTTCTTTCAGCGCTCCTTTGCCTAGATCTGAACCTGGGTGACTGTGGCTGGTACCCACCATTTTAATTTGTCCAATATGCCTCTGGACCAGTTCTATGCCTCCTCCTCATTATTATTCTTTCATTAATCTCCTTTTACAGAAACATCTTGAGATGATGAACAATAAAAACAGCAAAAAAAAAATTAGAAATGACCCCAGAACAGCAGGTATATTTAAAAACGAAACAATACAAAATAGACACCCATGGCACAGACTCATTTATTTGGGCCCCAGAAGCATTGTGGGGGAAATGGTGGGCACCAGCAGCAGACCTTTGCCAGCTACACTGACTTTTTTTGCTGCTTCTGTGTCTACCTGGCAAGGTAAAGGAGGAAGGCTGTCTCCCGAGGGGGGGGTGTCGAGGGCAATTGTCCCATGGTACAATAGTATACCATAGCACAGTTGGGAGAAATACTACACAGCTCTATCATACTGTAAAGACTTTCTTGGGCTTTAACACTTTCAGTGGCATGAATGAATGTTCCCCAAGAAAATTAGTTATGTATATGCACGGAGAGTATGAGAGTTGCTTTCTGTATGGAGGACATAAGTTATGCACTCCTAACCCGAGCCCCCCGCATCTGCAGTTGTCTAATTCAGAGTTTTTTCTCTACATGGTGAGCTGTTGGTCTGAACAACTGTTTAGACATATGTTTTTGGTAGGCTGTCTTTATGTTTACCAGATGCTGACTCCAGATTCACATTTCACTATTTGTACATAATAAACATCCATCCTCTGGAATTTTTTCTCTACATGTGTTCCAAGAGGAACCAAGTTTCAAAATCAGGAAGAGCAATGTGGGTGACAAACCTTAAAGTACTGAGAAAGAAGTAGCCTCATTTGACTGTGCAGATCTGAGATTTCAAATGTCACATGTGGCATTTAACACACGTCAACATTTGTGTCTCGTGCATTGAGTAACTAAGAGGCAGAGGAGTGTCCTCCATGAGGGACCTCAGACTGGCTGCCCTTAGAGTCAGAGTGAAGGGCTAGAATCTAGGAAAGAGCCTAATTTCATGTGAATAAGTGTAGTGGAGGCTGGTGGCTCTGATGTCAGTGAAGCAGTGAATCCGCTCTGGGTTTTAGTTTGAACTTTAAAGGTGTTCAGCACTAAAACCCAGAGCAGATTCACACCTATTGACATTGGAGCTACCAGAGCAGGAGGAAAAGAATTGGGAGGAGCAGAGAGAGAGGATGAATTTAAGTGGATGGAGAGATGGAAGGGAGGTGGAACTGCCTTCAGATGATCACTTCAGATCTACAGCATGATAAATCTGCTCCTCCTGGGCATCTTGCTGGATGAGGAGAAAGAGAGAGAGCTATAAAGGTGGCAGAAAGAGAAAGAAAAGGGAGTGGCCCCATCCCAGTTGAATCTTGCTCTGCCCACCACCAGAATGCAGCCCCTGACAAATTTACCTCTGAGAAATTGTGGCCCTCAAAAGGGGGAAAAAAAGGTTCCTCACATTTGGCCTAGAGATGGACTTTTGGTCTGATGATCCAGCAAGGCCGTTGCCCCACACCCGGAATGAAGACTCGAGAGTTATATTTATTAAAATATAACACAAGGAAGATTTGTGCCAACTAAACAGAAATGTAGGCAGGCATAACTTATGCTGGTACGCAGAAATTCCTGCCTGCTGCAGACCACCCCAGAGCATCTCCCCACCCAAGCTGTCATGAAGGGAGGCCAAACAATCTTCTCATAAACAGAAGTTGTAGGGGGGTGGCCTGACAAGTGCCCACTCAGTGTTCAGCAGATGGCACCTGCCAGGCTCTTAGAGCACCACACCCAAGCCAGTCGATAATAGGGGGTGTCTAGTGCAGCGCCCTGCATCCAACATGCCTCAGGTTCAGAGCTTGGAAAAGTTACTTTTTTGAACTACAGCTCCCATCAGCCTAATCCAGTGGCCATGTTGCCTAGGGCTGATGGGAGTTGTAGTTCAAAAAAGTAATTTTTACAAGCTGTGCTCAGGTTGCTGGCCATTATCTAAAACTCTTACCTACCTGTACTAAATCCCAAATGGTCAAATCAAGCCTTAACCCACTGTAAGCAAATCAAAATTCAGAGCAGTGTGAAGCAGGCTAAACAAGGAGCAGCTAAAATTAGGGTGCTCTCAAAAAATTCCTACTCAGCCCCAACTATGTAAGCTCTCACAGCCACAGCATGGGTGTGAGGGATGCCACTAAATAGAGAAGGGAGACTCGTGGGAGGGACAAGCTTTTATAGGCAAGCCCCTCCCCTCATAAGTCTATTGGCTCTAAAGGCCATGTAGCAGGGAGCAAAAAAACCCCTCATCCCATAGAAGGAAGCCACACAAAACTTCCCTCCTTATTGGGGTGGAGCAAAGGCACCCCCAGCTAATGGTTGGGGGTGACCTTCTTATGTCCTTTCAATTTCAAAGTAGATCTGTATGCATTCGTCACATAACATGGGTTGCATTTGATGAACATCACGGCACTGCATGGTGTGTGAATTCAAATTAAAATATTCCCCTAAGAAAGCAAGGGCTTGAATTGTAATGTGTCAGTGGGAAAAACTGCTGTTTGTTCCAACTTGCCTTCTAAACTCACACTGGGAAGCAACTCCACAGAGAGTCACTATGTGACATTGGTGAGAAAGAGAAGTATTAACAAATCTATCAGGAAGTGCTTGCCACCCCCCCCATTCCTCAGGGCATGCAATAAACTATTGGAAGATTAGCACATATATATCCTACCAGCATCTTTTCCCTTCCACCGTATTACTCTTTCTGTACTGCAAAAGCATTTCTTTTGATCTCGTACAGCATTTTTAGGCATTTCTCTATTACACTGTGAATGTAGGCTTGGGCACTTCTTGCTAAGAAAGCCAATTGTCTTATCAGTCTGGAATTGTATATAGTGATTTATGAGAGGTGGGCACAGGGACCTGTACGAAAATCTAACCTATTGCATTGTTTATACTGATGCTGTGTGGGAAGAAGCATCCAAAAAGAAAACTAAACGACACAGGAAGCCATGCCAGGAAGCACTGCTAGATCACAAGCACCCGTTTGTGTGCTTCCTCAGATGCGGAGCTTCTCCTTTTTTTAACGTGTGCCTTGGCACCATTTATGCAGTCACAAAACACTGCATATGGTTCTAAATTTAGGGGAAAACTGCTGCGCAGTGACATAACAAATCCAGTGGTGCCAGTTAGCATTTCAGGACCGAGCAATGATGGCCATCTGGGGAAAGGAGCAATTTAAGGTCAGACACATGAATAATGATAAAAGCTGGGGCTCCGTCTTCTCCGCTTTAGGTGTTTTGCTGCCAAAAGATTGATAGAGAAGTGCAAAATGCTTGTGCTTTCCAGCTGTAATTCATTCATGGGTGTCAGCTAATGTCTCGCATTACTTTTGTTCCAAGTGCATGGCAGCAGCAAAATTAAAAACAGCCACTTTCAAGGCAGTGCTTTTGTGCATGAACAAGGGTTGGATGCAATACCTTGGTAATGAAATTTAATATTATACTTTTCTTAAAAAGTAGCAATGGAGCAGCATGTGGTCTCAAGCCAGCCAAAATTGAGCACTTCATACAGCAAGAGCGTAGGCATGTTTACTCAGAAGTAAGCCTCCAAGGGATTGCAGCCTAAATTCCATGTATTTCAATGAGAAAGGAAAGCACATACGTCCAACTGTTAGTAGAAGCAATTTTTGTGATGCAGAGAAACAGCAATGTTATAACCAGAGCTTGGAAAAGTTACTTTTTTGAACTACAACTCCCATTAGCCCAATCCAGTGGCCATGCTGGCTGGGGCTGATGGGAGTTGTAGTTTAAAATAGTAACTTTTCCAAGCTCTGGTTATAACTGGGGGTTAAGTTAAAAGGTTCTAAGGTTGTCACAAAATGGCAGCTCAAAAACCTCAGAATCAACTTGATTTGCATGTTTATGACAAGGACATGAGGGCCACCTCTCACTTCTGCCCTGGGAAGGAAAGTCTGTGGAATCAGGAAACTGTGTATTATGTCACTGCTGTCCATATTTGTGAGATTGTACAGCAAGGATAAGGAATCTCTGGCCCATGGGCCTGATTAAGTTCATCATGCATCCCCATTTGACCCACCAGGCCATTATGGCAAAGCCATGCCCACCTGACCTACATCAACCTGATATTTATTTATTTAATTTGTATCCCGCCCTTCCTCCCAGCAGGAGCCCAGGGTGGCAAACAAAGCACTAAAACATTTTAAAACATCATAAAAACAGATCTTAAAATACATTAAAACGATATAGCATTAAAAACATTTTAAAAAACAACCTTAAAAAAGGGTTAAAAACGTTATTAAAAACATATTAAACAATTCTGACACAGATGCAGACTGGGATAGGTCTCAACTTAAAAGGCTTGTTGAAAGAGGAAAGTCTTCAAAAGGCGCCAAAAAGATAGCAGAGATGGTGCCTGCCTAATATTCAAAGGGAGGGAATTCCACAGGGTAGGTGCTACCACACTAAAGGTCCGTTTCCAATATTGTGCAGAACAAACCTCTTGATAAGATGGTATCTGCAGGAAGCCCTCACCTGCAGAGCGCAGAGATCGACTGGGCATATAAGGGGTAAGACGGTCTTTCAGGTATCCTGGTCCTGAGCTGTATAGGGCTTTGTATGTCAAAACTAGAACCTTGAACTTGGCCCGGTAGCAAATGGGCAGCCAGTGCAATTCTTTTGGTGACATGTTGGCAATACCCTGCCCCAGTGAGCAGTCTTGTTGCCTCATTTTGCACCAGCTGCAGCTTCCGGACCAACCTCAAGGGCAGCCCCATATAGGTATGGGGCAGATAAAGCTGCAGCTGGGTGTAAAGGGGGTTGTAGGCAGTAGTGTAGTGGCAAATTCAGAAGTGCAGGGTCCCTTCATGATACTCACATGACACCCCTCACAGCCACAGCCCCTTTTCCATTTTCCCTTGTCTCCCTTGCTCTCCCTGTCATCTCATGAGTCCACACTCCATTACAATAGGCATCCCTAGGAGCCAGTCAGCATGAAAAGGGAGTCTCTGTGTTAGCTACTGAGAAGAGTCTTCTCAATGGCTGACTCACCTCCTTTCACTCTAGTTGGCTCCAATCAGCATGAAAGGATAAGGACTCTTCTCTGTGGCTAACACACTCCCCTTGCATACTGATTGGCTCATACATACCTGGCGGAAACTCTGCTTCCAAAACCCCCCCTGGTTGTAGGCAATGCTGACCAACTGATTAGTGGGGCCTCCAATGCCCTTTAGAATCTACACTTACCCAGACAGGTCATAGGGCAAAACTAATATTGGCAAATAGGCTTGTTGGCTAAGACAAGCACAATGTATTTTTTTTTTTGAGGGAGTGGTGTATTGGTTATAGTGTTGGACTATGACCTGGGAGACCAGGATTCAAATCTCCACACAGCCATGAAGCTCACTGGGTGACCTTGGGCCAGTCACTGCCTCTCAGCCTCAGAGGAAGGCCTCTCAGCCTCCTCTGAATACTGCTTACCATGAAAACCCTATTCATAGGGTCATCATAAGTTGGGATCAACTTGAAGGCAGTGCATTCATTCATTCAAGTTCAGACACTAACAGAGAAGGTTAATGAGGTTTATTTTATTCTATAACCAGGTTGCTAATGTTTTCTCCTGTCTAGAAGACTATGGCCATGTTCGCACCATACATTTATTCCACTATTATTCCCCTTTAAACAGTCTTCCCTCAAAGAATCCTGGGAACTGTAGCTCTGTGAGGAGTGAGTGGTTTAACAGTCAGTCCCTCTTCACAGTCAATTCTGGGAATTGTAGCTCTATGAGGAGAATAGGGGTCTCCTAATTACTCTCGGGACCCTTTGCAAACTACATGACTATTTAAAGTGGAATAATAAATGTATGGTGTGAATGTGGTCCATAGCTGACATGATCCCAAATTGCAAATCAGTTAATACAATGTACAGTACTAATTTAAGTACTTATTCAAAAAGTTTATGATTATGATATGGTGTCTTTGAGTATAAAACATTATGTTGGATTTGTGTGAACAAAGAGAGAGGAATAAATGTAAACAGTACCAATATACTCAGTTTGACCATCCATATCTATTTATTTATTTATTTAAAATATTTCTATCCCACCCTTCTACCCTACAACAGGGCACTCAGGGCGGCTACAATAAAATAGGATACATATATAATAAAATACACAATAAGATAACAATAAAACACAAATTAAAATGTAAATTAAATTTTGTAAAATATTAAAGTACATAAAATGCATTATGCATTCATATACAAACATACATACATGTATATATGTGCATACACATATAAAAGCATGAGAGTAAAAGAACTTAAAAGATAAAAAGCTTTAAACAGTGTCAGGCTGACCCGTCAGTCCCAACCAAAGTCTCTCCGGAACAAAATAGTTTTTACAAGTTTCCGGAAAACCAGGCTCTTCTACCACATTTATGTATCCAGTGGTATGTCAGGAACCATAAGAGCATAAGAAATAAGGCTACGCACAGCCCCCCTGTGTGCCTCATGGCTTTGATATGGGGGGGGGGATCAGGCCAGCCTCCTTGAGTTGACCTGGGGACCACCATCCCACCCCAAAAGCATCCTGAATAAGGTTGGGGGTGGGGTTAATGTATAATTATGATTTTAAAACCCTAATTAAACATATAGTTGGGAGCAGGCAGCCCAACAGTGACAGGGGTCTATTCTGCAGGGTGCTGTGATATTCCGCCTGGATTAGTGGAGGCACTGATCCGGGGGGGGAGGCATCCCAGCACCCTGCAGAATCTATCCCTCTGCTGAACAGCTGTTGAGTGGAGGGGACGATCCTGTGTGGGTGATGCTCAGCAAGTGACTTTCCTTTAGGAAAGCCACTTGCTCAGCAGGACCCGCACCATGCAGAATAGCCAAGGGATTGATCCTGGGGGCGGGGTGAGGTATCAGGCAGGCAGAAAGCCAGGCCTACCTTCTCCCAGAAGACAGAGCTGGTAATCTCATGTAGGACGGTCTTTTTGGGAGGTTTGCATGGCCTGCCAGGCTCTGCTTGCCTGATGCCCCACCCTGACAGCCAACCTGACCCATAGCAAACCATCGCTATCTGAATCTGACTTCTCAGATGCCCGAGTACCTCCGAATAGGCCCAGTTTGGCTCAGGCCTTGGCAGAATCCAGTCCAGAACCCTAATAAGAAGAACCTGGACCAGGCCAAAGGCCCATCTGGTCCAGCTTGATCTTCTCACAGTAGCCAAACAAGTGCCTATGAGAAGCTCACAAGGAGAACCTGAAAATGAAATGAATGTGTCTTGCATAGCAGTCTAGCATGCCCTATGCATTGATGTGGTACTACATGGTAATAGAAGCCAAGATGTATTTCTTTCTAATGATGTTTGATAAATAGCCATGCTATGCATGAAATGTCATGTGTGAACTGGAGTTCTGTGGAGAATGAAAGTAGCTAGTAGGACCTTCAACAAACGTTACAGTCTTTGGGCTGTTTTGGACCCTTTTTGTCAACCTCAGCTCTGCACATACAGGCACACTGATTCCTTGCTTTTGTTTCTCAGTGGTAGAGCTGGCCCTACCATTAGGCAAAGTGTGGTGGCTGCCTCAGGTGGCAGATGATGAGAGGCGGGAAAAAGTGACAAGATATTGGAAGAAGCTTGCCTGTGCCTCCTAAGCTAGCCTGCTGCTCTCAGGAGGACACTGCCCCATTGCCAGTACCGAATAAGATTCGGCTGTCAATCTAATCATCTTCTGTGTATGAAATACAGGTGTTCTCTTGTTCAAGCAAAATGCCTTGGGTTGGCCCTGCTGCGTGACACTTGGCTTCAGTCTGGCCAGCACTCAACCAGCTGAATTCAGTATAGAAGGAATAATTTTAGGAATTTTGTTCCAGTGCTTTTTCATGTACCAGTTAGATAATTATAATTCCTATCTAGAAGGCAAAGGACAAATACGTGTGATCTTCACCTGTAATAGATGGCTCCCAAAGGTTGATTACAAGGCAATTTTGTCCCCATTCATTTATTACTTCATTTTGGGAGCACTTGCAGCTACATATCTTAATCAATACACAAATGAATAGGATCATTAAGAGATGAAATGAGTTCAGATTATACTGTATGCCTCTATTCACTGTGTCTTTGTTCTACAAAGGGTACAATCTTATATACACACACATGGCAGTAAGTTCCATTGAACTTAATAATGCTTCCTTCTAAGTAGGCATCTATAGGGCTCCACTGCAAATGCCATTTCCCATGATATACAATGAAATCACTCCTGTGAGTCACTTTCACTTCTTACAATGTATTGATGGAACAGGTATTGCATGTAATAGCTTAGGGGCAAGCCCTTGAGCATCAGGCAGCATTCTGGTTTAAGCATCTGTCCCAAAGCTAGAGAGTAATATGAATGAACAAAATCTTTTTCATAAGTGAGACAGACTTATATGCTTCTTGAATTCCATCACTTGCATTATGGGAGAAAGCTAACCTTTCCTGCTAATGCTTCCTGTCTTATTTTCTCCCAGTGTTTTACAAGTTAAGAACATAAGAAGAGCCTGCTGGATCTAGCCCAGGTTCCTGTTTTTAAAGAAGCCATATATGCCTTTGGGAAGCCCACAGGCAGGACCTGAGCATAAAAGCACTCTTCCCTCCTGTGGTTTCTAGCAACTGATATTAAGAAGAATATTGCCTCTGACTGTGGCCAGTCACTCTGCCCAGTGACTGACAACCTGTATTGTAAATTAAAACTAATGCTAACATTACATATTTGTAACTGATTTAACTTTTATTCTGATGTATCCAGGAGGCCTGAGTGGATTACTATTTGCAATACATTAACAAGATGGAATATCAGGTACTTGTGTAACATGAAGGTTGGCAAGAAATAGGTTCAGGCCTGGTTATGGGACTGAATTGGCCTTGGTCCTTGGATAGATGACCTTTATCGGGAGAAGGACAGGGGGACTGCGACCCTGTTATTCTTACTTGATTTCTTAGTGACTTTTGATACCATTGACCATAGTATCCTTCTGAGCCAACTTGGTGAGATGGTATTGGGAGGCACTGTTTTACCAATAGGTTCCAATCCTATCTCCAGGGTCATTTTCAGAGAATAGCATTGGGTGGATTGTATTTTGGCCCCTGGCAGTTGTGCTATGGGGTGCTGCAGGGTACCATCTTGTCCCTGATGCTTTTTAAACATCTATATGAAGCCCTTGGGAGTGGTCATCAGAAGATTTGGGATGTGGTGTCAGCAGTATGCTGATGATACCCAGCTCTATTTCTCTGTGACATTTGAATTGGGAGAGGCCATGCAAGCCCTGACCAGGTGTTGGGACTCTGTGATGGGCTGAATGCGGGCCAATAAATTGAGTCTGAATCCTAGCAAGATGGAGGTACTGTGGGTTGGTGGTTCCCAAGTTCGGATGATTGGTCAGTTGCCTGCTTTGGATGGGGTCGTACTCTCTGGAGGTGCTTCTGGATCCATCTTTGTTGCTAGAGGCCCAGGTGACCTCAGTGGCTAGAAGTGCCTTTTACCAGCTTTGGCTGGTAAGACAGCTGCAGCTGTTTCTGGACCAGGATAGCCTGACCACTGTTGTCCATGCACTGGTAACCTCCAGGCTGGATTACTGTAATGCACTGTATGTGGGGCTGCCCTCAAGGTTGGTCAGGAAGCTGCAGCTGGTACAAAATTCCACAGTGTGACTGCTCACTGGGGCAGGGTATCACCAACATATTACCCTGCTGCTGAAAGAATTGCACTGGCTGCCCATTAGCTACTGGGCCAGGTTCAAGGTTCTAGTTTTGGTGTACAAAGCCCTATACAGATGTGTAGAGTGCTTTAGTGTTTTGCTGTCCTGGGTTCCTTCTGGGAGGAAGGGTGGGATGTAAATTAAATAAATGTTCTCTTTTGTAAAAAGTAACTTTGTGTTTGTTGGTTTATTCAGTATTGTAGGGAGAATTCTTTGTCCTAACTCTCACTGTATTTCTTTTGTTTCATAGTGTTAGAGCAGAGGTGTGGTCAGCTATGTTAACTGTCTGGAGGATTTTTGCTTCTATGCCTATTGCCTACCCTCCCTCCTCCAGGATTTTTGCTCTGTGTACATTGTCAGTGGATAAAATGTGTGATCAAAAGCCATGCACTTAGCATGATTCACACAACCAATTCATATGATGATTTTAATGGGCTACACTTGCCTTCTACGAACTCTCATCCCCATCAGTGGGATCTACATATGTTTAAAAAGCTCTGTGATGACAGCTGACATTTCAGACAATCAGGCTAATGTGTGATAATTGCAATAATCAAGTAATCCAAATGCATCATTATTTCAAGCAACTGAGCACAATCCAGACCTTCAATATGTTTTCCTTCTATTGCATTTTGATACCACTATATTTTTCATCTCTTACCAGTCTGTCAGCCTTTTTGAATAAGGGCTGTCTGCATTTCTTGCCCCTTCCACTTCCCACATTTTTACCTAAACAATCTTTGTTGGAACTCTTTGCACATTTCTGTGTTTGTTTTCAGAAGAACATGTACTCAAGTGTTTGAACTTGTATTGCACTTTGGAATTCAGATATTTTCACACGTGTTCCAAATTAGTCAAATGAGCCAAAACACCTTCACTGTCCTTCAGACTAAACTGACAAGAGGACAGAAACAGCAATATTTTTGTAGTCACTGTCTCTGCTGCTTCCTGAAAACAGCCAGACACTGCTGATAGTGATGAATGATGATGTTGTTTTTAGAATGAAGCTCAGTGTTAATTTATATGAAGTCAAAATATTCAATGCTATATATGAAATAAGCAGTAACTTTTTGAAGCTTAAGCATTCATTCTGCCTAAAGTACATAACTTAAGAATATCCCTGCTGGATCAGAGTGAGAGTTGCCTATCTAGTCCAGCATCTTGCATCTTACACTGGTTAACCAGGTTCCAGTAGGAAGGCCACAAGCAAGACATCAAGGCAAACACCCTTTGCAGCTGACAGGTGATGAATGGGGTAATTAAGTGAAAGGGAGATTGTTTTGGAACAGGATCTGGGGGAAGATTAATTTGGGATAAGTTAATTGAAGAGAAACTGATGATCAGGGAACAGGGCACAAGTTAATTGAAGAAAATATTTTATTTTGGGTAATATGGATGGGAAATGAGTTGACTTGCCTTCTGTGAAATTTAAAATCTAGGAATTATTTCTGAATTTTCATATCTGCATATATATTAGCATATGCAAATTTGTACTCTCTTTTGTGCTCTTCTTTGGTAGACTATATCCTCTCTTGTTGATATAACCAACAGCAGAAGCTATTGCCTTCACATCCTCCTAATGGACTACTTGGGGCAACTCATTGACCACTGAGGAAAACAGGATTCTGGACTAGAGGCCTTTGGTTCTGATCTGCCAGGGTTCTTCTTACATTCATATGTTGTTACCTATAAGATCAAGGCCTTGACAATGAACCAGTATCACATAGTGGATTTTTCCCGAGGATGATATGGGCTCAGGTATCTAGTTTAGGAATGAGACTGATCCATAACTGTGAAGCCAAGTTGAAGCCAGTTCAAAATCACCACCAGATATGACTGGGCCCTTGGGCACCAGACTGCCCTGGACTCAAGCTATCATGCTCCCCAGCACCTTATCTCGATGCAGGCTGTGCAGGCTCCGATAGGCCTGCCTGCCCCATCTACCTCCTGTGTCACCACATCAGTGTGCTGCATGCACATGCCTGCCATCACCCAAGATGGCAGTGGGGGTGTCAACCCATTAGGATGTTTCCTGGAATGGTGGAGTTCCCACTCTGCGGTCTGTGGCAGTGTCTGGCTGCTGGGCCCCACGATCTGATGCTCACATGGATTGCAGAATGGAAGCTCCACCTTACAAGCCTAAGAAGGGCCCCCTAAGGGATGCAGTGGCCTTTGGCCAGTGCCCAAGTCAGTCGCCTGCTGGTGCCAGACCTGGTTAGTACCTTAAGCAAGCCAAGGTATTGACAAGCAGGTAGCAGAATAGGGGGGCGGACCCAAGAAGAAAACCCAAGAAGAAAAGCAGGAACAGGACATGACACCATAACTGCCAGATTTACCCCAAACCACACCCAAAGGGCAGCACTTGTATACAAAGCACACACCTGCAAATGAAATAGCTTTATATATGGAATACAAAATGCACAACTGTAAATGGCAAATTGCAATATTTTAATTACAAAATTGCTATGGAGGTACATACATTGAAGTATAATGAATATAAGGATTATACTACAAACAAAAACTTCTATTGAAATAGTTAAAAATATTAAATACTTATTGATGGGTGTCCAGTATATTCCTGTTTTGAAAATCGTCTTCAGAATGAAAACAACTTCTTGAATTCCATTCTATAAACTGTGAAAATATTAAGGCAATTCTCATAAGACGTCAAACAGCACCCGCAATAACAAACAAGTGCTTGTGTGTATCTATATGTGAACAATTCATTCAATTAATTTACTAAAATGGGGGATGTCCACTTTCTAGCTGTAAGCACTCACTGACTCTGATAACTCACCAGTCCCTGACAATAATAGTCAAGAGGAAAGTCATTCCTGGGATGTTTGTTGTATCTCTCCAAATGAAAAAAATCATGAAGTTTTTTCAAACAAAGAAATTGCTGAAAACCAAACAGAAAACCTTAATAGTTTTGTAAATTAAAGCTGAAAACCAGACATATTTGAAGAGAACAACATTCCAAACCTCAAGGCCAAAAGGCTAGCTCAACTCTAGTGGCATCCAATTATTCTGTAGGTGAGTGCAAGAGCTCTTTACAGTTACCTTAAAGGCACCTTTAATCATAGGAACATCAGCTTGATAATTCAACAGGTTGATGTCACCCAAGAACCAATATACAAATGAAAATATAGAAATGGTCGAAGAATAGAAACCAACTCCAAACTGGCATATAATCACTTAGGGTGACTAAAGATGTTGATTTTTTATACAGCAGCATGTCTCATGATGAGGCCCATCCAGTTGTTGAGAGTGGATTCATCTATCAGTCCCTGCTCTGCTGCTGTCCTGTCACCTTCCATAGATTTTTGTACATATTGTCTCTTTCTTGAAACAGGTATGCTAGCTTGGGGTCCCACACACACACACAAAAACATTAAACTCCTGCACTTTTACTATAACATTATGTAGTTATCTGAAAAGGCCTTTCAAACATAACTAGACATAATGACCACATCTCTTTTCCTAATGCAATGTACTATTAGTGGTAAACTCCTAGTTAGCCAAATTATACTGTGGGTTCAAGTGCTCCACTTTGTAAGCTATCTTTCTGTTGAGAACTTGTGTATAAATCAATATGTGATCAAAAAAACCAAATGGCCAGATTGCCTGAGAAGGTTGTGGACTTTTCTTCATTAGGGGTTGCTCATGCTATAGTCGTGAATCTCCTGCATTGGTGGGATGGTGGTGGTGGTTGTTCTAGGGGGTGGATCTTCTGCATTGGTGGGGGTTGGTCTAGATGGACTGGAGGTCTGTCCCATCTCTGTGATTATATGGTACTAGGGATGGGCAGGAACTTCGATTCAGTTCACATTTCAAGCCACATCGATCAAATCCACACTTTCTGAAACAATATGAGAACAGAAACATAGCCATCCTTCGAAATTCGCACTTATTTAAATGTTGCTATGTAGTCTGAAGCGGTGTTTACACTTGCGGTCAAGGGTCGAAATAAGAGATGGACACAGAAAGGTGGGTTGATCAAAGGGCCACTTTATTAAACTATAACAAACCCCATAAACTAACCTGCAGAGGGGAAACCTAGGTGAGGGAACTTGTCTATAAGCAAGCCGTCGCAATACAGCTATTGGGCAACCAGCCCCTGCTGAGGCAAGGGTAAGCCATTCTGCTTACTCCTTACTCCCACCACACCTGTAGGTGAGCAGGGGGGGCTTCCCACATCACCACTCCCCAGGGCCCTACAGCTCTGGGTCGATGAGGTAAGTAGGCCCCAAAAGCAGCCCATATCCTGCCCTCGGGCCCTACAGACCTTCCTGGAAGGTCTCTGGAGCCACCAATCACCTCCAAAGGTGCCAAAGGGGGCCACCTAGCTGTCCTTACCTACTTTCCTTCCTGCACCTTGCTGCCACAAAAGGGGGACAATTTTTTATTTAGTCCCTGTTCACCCCACTGCCAAAAAGCACCACTTGCAGACACCTCTGCAGGTCATCTAAAAAGATGTTGTTCCCTGCATCTGTCAGTGAACTCCACCAGCCCTATAAAGCTCAACCCTAGAGTGCGGAATATGGGGGTGATGTAAAGCCAACCCCCCGTGAGCCAGAAGAGCCAACTGTATCTGTCGGCTGACCTTCTTATGTGCCTTATCAATCCCCCTCGGGTCCCTCAAACAATGCCAAACCCTGCGAGGGAGTATGTCTGACCATATCTGATGAACAATAGGCCAATGTTGCCTAACAAACTGCATGCCCTCGCATGCCTGAAAACTGATGCCCTTGCCCTTAAGCAATCCAAGGTCATTCCCTCCCAAGTGAATGACCACAACCTGTGGAACTATCCGCACCAAACCTTGCTGGAATAACATGGATAGGAGCCCATCCCAGTGCATCCCTTGCCGGCCAAGCCACTGAACCATGGCCCACTGACTGACGTCCAGCTGAGAACCAAAACATGACTTTGTGGCCACAGATTAGGATGCACATCTGCTCCATCCCCATCCAGCAACCTGCCAAAAACAAAATAATTGCAAACAGTTAGGCTCCCACACCTCCAGGCTTGTCAAAGGGGCAAATATAACTGTTATATGCACCAGATTTCCACCTTCCAATGGCCTGCAGCCTCACATGTGAAAACTCAAGACCAGCTGCTGTGGAGGCAGCTCCAATCCTGAAAGAGTGAGTCCCATAACCCGAGGGGTCCACACCCAGGCACTTAAGCAGTAGCTTGGTAAGTGCCCCAAACTGAAACTTCCTGAGGGGAGACCCCCCTCATGAATAAATGAGTAACCCAGCTCTGAGCCCTTGGCCTCCAAAAAACATTGCTATGCCCTCACAGGGCAGATGTCTGGTGATGGGGAAGGGGACAAAACCACAGTCCAACCTTTGCACCCTTGGTCAGTCTTGGACCACTGTAACGTGATATAAGCACAACCACCCCTTCAAAGTAACATCTGACCACAGGAGGGTGCGCAGAGAAGAGTGCAGCTTTGACCCAGCAATCACCTCTCCTATGCGGAAGGCCCCAAAAAACAGTGTGAGGGCCTCTGCGTGAAACAACTGGACTTCATAATGTGATGAGCATATATCAACCCATTGGCCTAATAGGCCCATCAAAAGGTTGGATGAGAAAGGGTGGCAGGGATGGAGGATAACAGGGCACTCTCTAGCCCACCTGGCTAGCATACAGTGGACCCTAAAATCCTCTGAGTGGTCCTGAAATGGTCCTGAATGGTCCTGAAAGGCCCCAGCCTTGGCCATAAAGGAAAGCCCCACCAGCTTACCTTGCAGTGTCCTGACTGATAGGCCCTTCCTCCTGCCTTCCACCAGGAATTCCAACAGGTGATTCACCAGAATAAGCCACCCTGGTGTGTAGCCCCTGCTAGCCCTGAACTCCTGGAGCTCCCTACCTGCTCTCTGATGGCTGGTAAGCATGCTAGGTGCAGTGAACAGGCTTATTGCCCTCTATGTCTCTGCTCTCCAATCTCCCAAAGCATAGGTGGCACAGCATCCGGCTGAGCCCTGGCCAGCAGCTCCAGCTGTCGAAACCTCTCCATCTGGTTCCATGACATAGCATCAACAACACTTTGTCAATGCCTGTTACTTGCTGTGCCCAGAAAAGAACATTAAAACATAGACACTGGAGAACCAAGGCCTGGACAAGACCCATAACCCTAGCATTCCTGGATGTAAGGGAGATGATAACCTGGACAGTGGCCATGCTATCACACCAAAAATGGACTGTACAGTTCTGCAGACTCTCTGCCCATAAATAGACCACCACCATAATGGGAAAGAATTCAAGAAAGGTTAAATCCCTGGTTAACCCCTCCTGAATCCAGGTCTGCAGCCAGCACCCATTACACCAGGGAGAGCCCAAAACAACCCCGAATCCAAAAGCCCCTGACACATTAGATTGAACTTGCAGTTCTGCCTCCAGAAACCAGTCCACTCTCCAAAAGGATACCCCATTGAAATCCTGCAGGAAAGAGGAGCACACAGCCAGGTAGGTGCGTAATGCTGTAGTAACTCTCAACCTGTGGTAGGGCCTTGAAAGCCCCAGCCTGGTGCAATAACCCTGCATGCGAAGTTCACATGTCCAGCCAGCTCCTGGAGGACAGAAAGGGAAACCTTCCTATCCCCTGAAACCTCCCTAATCTTGACCTGCAAAAGGTTGAGCTTCTCTCTGGGCAGCCTGCAGCACTGAGCCCCAGAGAATCTCAGTACCCAGGAAGGTTAAAAAGGACTGGACCCTCCATCTTTTCTGTAGCTAAGGGAACTCCCAGTTCCCTAGCCAGGCCATAAAATTGTGACATCAGGTGCTGGCATTCACCCGAACCTGCCCTACCCGCGAACAGGAAGTCGTCCAGGTAGTGCATCACTGCATCCAAGCCTACTCTTCTGCTGACTGCCCACTCCAAAAAGGAGCTGAAGCTCTCAAATACCACACAAGAAATAGAACAGCCCATAGGTAATGCTCTATCCACATAGAATTGGCCTGAAAAGGCATAACCAGCAGCTCTCAAAATCCACTGGGTGTACAGGCAGGAGATGAAAAGCAGACTTGATGTCGCACTTGCCCATAAGGGCACTTCTGCCGCAGGTGCACACCATGCACACCGCGGCATCAAATGAGGTGTAACGTACTGTGCACAGACTATCTGGAATAAAGTCATTCACTGTCTGACCTCGCAGGTATGACAGGTGGTGAATCAGGTGAAATTCCCCAGCCACCCTTTTGGGGACTATGCCAAGGGGGGACACCCTGAGTGTAGAGGTAGGGGGTGATGGGATGGGGCAAAGAACCCTACCTGCCTGTACTTCCTTATCAATCTTCCCTTGAACAATTGCCTCCATGCCCAGGACAGATTTAAGGTTGCAGGCCATGAAGGCAGACCGTGGTCCAGTATAAGGGATCCGAAAGCCAAAAGAAAAACCCTGCAATAAAAAACGTGCCGCCCCAGCCACTGGGTAACCAGCAAGCAGGGTCTGCTAAACCTCCAGTTTAACTGGGGAAGGACCCTTTTCCTTGAGCAGCTCCTGGTGAGGGCTGCTTCTTACCATCTTGGTGGTCCCTGGTTCCACACCTAAATAACCTGCCCAGAGGGCAGTTCGTGCATGAGTGTGAGGCACCACATATTGAGCGCTTGTGCCTGCAATGGCAGGGATTATGAGCACAGAAGCTCTGGGAGCTAAATGCCCAGCATAGCAGTTGGTGTTGAACCCCCTGCCCCACATTCAAGTGGGGAAGGGTAGCAGTAGACTGCTTGCTCAATAAGTGTCCACTGTCACTCCTATCCCCTGTTATTGCCCGGGCCGCTGCCATAAACTGCAGCCATAACTCTGGCTCCTTCTTGTCCCATGGCAGGGCTTTATCAAATACCACCCACATACGGAAGGCCTCATCATAAGATAGCCATGCCAGGCCCACAAACTCCGTATAGCCCCTATATACTATATCCAAGTACAGTAGGGCCGCACTCATACGGCAGGTTAGGTTCCAGACCCCCGCCGAAAAGTGAAAACCACCGAAAATTGGATCAGCTATAGCGCGGGGGTCTGGAACCTAACCCGCTGATCGCGCAGGAGGAGGAGATCAGCTATAGCGTGCTACAGCTGATCTTCCGCTCCTCTGGCGTGATCAGCTCGAGCGCAGGAGTCTGATCACGCCAGAAGAGGAGATCAGCTGTAGCACTCTACAGCTGATCTTCCCCTCCTCTGTGAGATCAGCTGGAGAGCAAGGAGCTCCAGCCCCCCTCCAGCTGATCGCCCCGCTGGCACCGTATTAGCAGAATGCCGAGAAGCAGGGCACCGAGAAGCGGGGCCCTACTGTATTTCAGAAGCAGCGACCCCCACTGTGGCTGCTTTTCTATTACGACCCCTGCATAAATCAGGTAGGCTGGCAACCAGTTGGCCCACGTCCACTCAACCTTCCTGTGCCTAGGTCTATCCTGATCCTTTTCTTTACCTTTCTCCTTATCCTTGTTAGGTGGTTCCTGGTAGAGGAGGAAAAACAGCTCCATGTACTCCCCACACCAGATGTTTTCTTTCGTTGTAGGGAGCAGGTGGAAGCCTAGAATTACCGATGTTTCCCCAAAGGAGATGGCCCCAGAGGCAATTGACCCCAGCGGATCCTCCGCTGCCCCTGGAACAGCTGTTGAGGAAGGCTGCTCAGCTGCTGCGGGTGCAGTAGGCTGACCCCCATCTATGGCAGATAGTGCCACAGTGGCAGCCTGCCCTGCCACTGTGGATTGCCATACTTGATTACAGGCCACCAGAAGCTGAGCCTGGTGACTGCCTTGAGGGCCTGCCACTCCCTGCCCAGCCTGTGGTGCGGAAATTGCCACAGCTCCGGCAGGCCATGAAAATGGCCACCCCTGCCCTGGGGCCCATGGCACCCATGGTGACAACCCCCAACCAGGCCACCCACTCCCTTGAGTGGGCAGTACCAACTCACCAGTCACCCCCATCAGCCCTGCCACCACAGCTGTTTGGCCTTCCCCAGCCAGCGATGCGGACAAGTCTCCTTCAGGTGCAGCCTCTGCTCTATCCATCCCAGTTGCCGCAGAAAGAGTCGAGCATTCAGCTGTGCTAGCATTAAAGCGACAGCACTATGATTAGCACTTTTCTGATGAACACCTGTACCACTAAAGAAATATGGGAAACCGAACTGAGTTGTGAAATCGAGAATGAGATCTGGACGGGTATGTGGTTAAAATTCCCATTTAAATCAGTGGCCTCATCTTTCAAGGAAATGGCTTTAAAATTGTTCAAAAATGGTGCATGACTCCTGCACTTTTAGCACAAATCACTAACTTGGGGGACCCCTTCTGCTGACATGAATGTGGGGGACGTGGCTCATTTATGCATATGTGGTGGGAATGTGATAAAGTAGCCAAGTTTTGGTCTCTCATATATACAGAAATTCAGAGAATAACTGGACAAAAAATAATATTTACAGTAGAACTGGCTTTATTAAACCTTTTTTCAGAGGGAAGGGGACGCCTGACCACCAGGAATGCCCCAGCCCGAAAATGCGGCCCACTCCCTGCTGCCACTGTGCTTCCTTCCAAAACGCCACACAAAATGGCACCGTCCATGTATGGCAAAACAAAATGGCCACTGCTACTCTTCCAGGTCTGCACTGTTCTTTCCTCCTCTCTAAGCTATTGCACACCAAGAGAAGGACTAAGGGGGTGGTACGGGCTTAAATAGGCCCTGATGCCCCATCCCCCTGCAGCATGCAGCACATGCACGTGTGCAACATATGACCACTGCCCTCACTTATGAGGGTGACCAAGGCTTTGAACTCTGGCCGCAACTACGCCCCATCTGCCCAGGCTGTGCTGAGGCTAGTGGAGCAGGACAAATGCATATATTAGGGGAAAATGTGCATAAAATGATTATAAGAGTGAAAATGACATAAAAATGCATTGATGAGACATTGCTTACAAAAATGTATACTTAGTCAAAACTGCCTACAGAAATGTGTTTATTCTGAGAAATCCATACTAATATGCTGGAGAATTTTCAGGAGGATTTATTTTTTAAATAAAAAGTTCACAAATTACTGCAGAAATGTGGAGAACTGAATTTAAAATTAGAAAAATGATAAACAGAGAGAATCAAAACTGACAGATCTTTCCATCCCTAGAATGGCACTCTAATAAATTTCCAACCACTGTGCTTCAATCCCAACTTTTGTGAAGTGCTAAATGATGCCAGCAGTAACAGCTTGGATTTCTATTAAAATTACATTTCCATTAAATTTCCAGGAAGGAAAAAAAAACACTACAGCCCTAACTAAATTCCAAAAACTAATCATTTAAAAAAACAAAAATTCATTCTTTATTGCGCTAGTAACAGAATCCAGGATGGTGGTGTTTCAAACCAGGAAGGAATGAGAGCTATATATGCATCTGTAAAATGTGGAAGTCTTTAAATTGAATTTAAAATAACTAGAGACACATTCAAAGCATTCGTACCAACTGCCAGAGAATGAAACACATTTAGAGGCTAATATATTCCCCCATGTTAAATTTTGAAACATGATCTTGCTTTGTTCCTTATTAATTTGTGCTCATTTCTACTAATGTGGAATACTATTTGTGATTTGCCTCTTTCTAAAAAGGAATCATGTAAATAAGTCATCATTGTTATTTGCCTTCACAACAAAGTGTTCCCTTCCTCAAAACATTCTGATTGGCACAGGTCTGATGAAACAAATGGATCGTGTTAGTACAGTACTCTTTAGTATATTGCCTTTTGCACAATTGTCAAATTACAGAGAATTTAAAAAGGAAAAAATGGGGGATATGCTTAGGAATGTGTGTAAAGATATTTTGCCCTCATTGTACCTTAGAGAGTTCATTCCTGATATTCCATCAGAGTCTTTAAGATGAGATTTTTCTGAGCACAATATCCATCCTACAAGCTGTGAACAATTTCATCAATTGCCATTGTCTGAGTCATAGCATTTTCTAGAAATGATGTAAAATATTTTTGTCTTTCCTGCCTCTTAATAGGTGGCATTAAGCATTCATGGGGTACTTTTCATTTACTGTTGTATCATTCTAGGCATTTAATGTAATGATTTTAGGTTGCAATCACATGCACATTTCCCTGGGAGAAAGCCCCCCCTGAATGCATAAGCAGGACTTACTTCTGAGTAACTATGAACAAGATTACTGTGTATGTCTTATGAACAATTCTGAGCCTAATGAACCAGCATGCAATGAAAAAGAAATAAATGCAACCTTGACCAGAAAGAAACATTCAACATGAAAAACCAGTTCAAAACACTTTTTTTAAAAAAAGTATAAACTTTTCTCAAGACATGTTAACTTCATTAATGGTAATAATCCTATGTGTCTGTGTTCAGTTAGCTCATCTAATGTACTAGTTTGACAAATAAATTGCACCCATAGGGACCCAATTGGAATTTGTGGGTTTCCCAATCCGACAGGAACACACAAACTCAAAAGTTGTTTATTCAGTGCAATTAAACTATACTGTTCACACAATCCAGCTAATGTAGAAGTCTGACAGTTAACGGTTCACATGCGGCACGCAGCCTATCAACAATGTTTTTGTGACTTGGAAAATATACTTTATAACCTCCACAATCTATGAAACCCATTTTGGAAATAACAGAGCTTTTCAAAGCATGCCGTGTGGCATCTTTTTGCACACACAGGCCAGGAGAGGATCTGTGCATAATAAGCCTGCTTTATGCATGGATAATTCTTGCTAGGGCTGCTTTGGGATGCAAAACATTAAATGATCTTTGGACAAACAGCTGTTTTCACAGTGAGTTATGTGGTTTATATATTTCTATCCAGGAGTAGAAAACAAGGCTACATATATTACAACGAATTTCTTCTCATTTAAAATGAAAGAGGCTGTTTCTTTTGAAGATCTAGATTAGGTGGGTTTTAAAATATATATATTTAGTATACCTGATTTTTTATTTCATATCTCTCATTCTGCTGTTGGCTTCTCTTATTTCTTCTTAATGAAATATCCAATTTAATGACAATTGATAATTTAAACCAGTTATCTTGAATTGTTAGCTTTAGCTGTCACTTCTTCTCTAGAGGTTTCAACTCTTGCATTGACTGAGAGTGTTTATGCTGCTGACTATATTTAAGTTTTAGTATTACATATGTTCTATATCTTTCTGAGGCTTCATTTATCCTGTCACTCCAGGAAGCTTACTATCGGATATTTTTTCACAATTTGGAATTGGATATTTGCCATAATCAATATCACCTCTTCTTCTATGCCATCTCAGGCTCTGCTTGCTTTTTGACATAAGTAGATCTCCAGACGTATCTGTCTTAATATCTTTAGCCTGTCATTGGCTAAATAGTCATGAAAGGTACATGAAGGTGAATCAGAAAAACAAGGTACCACACTTGTAACAAAGATGAATACGTTAACATTCTTTTCCTTTTTTAACGTAAGGGAAGGTACTCATTCAGAAAATAGCATGTTTCATCTCATATCGGCCCTATAGCTATAAGCTTAGGGATTGGGGAGAGTGTAAATTAAATTTCCTTAAGTATATTCATTTTCACAACACACTTTTGAAGTGGCCATTATTACTTTAATTTTACAGATTCAGAATTAATGGTGAAAAACAGTGATTATGTCTAGATGAGCCAATGACAGAATTTGAACTAGGTGTTTCTAGACTAATAGACCATGATCTTATAGGCACCCATTAGGAAATCTTTTCCAGCCAGAAAATGTAGCTAGTTAATTACTGAGAAGATGGAAGAACCATATCTGTACCTGAGGAATTTAATGAAGTGCTGGATATTGCTCAGGAGAATCTTCATGGTGAAATCAGGGTTTCTGAAGTGTGAAATACCTCCTGGGGAAAAAAAAACCCTCTAGACATACCTTCATTTTATTTTTTCTTCTACTTTGTAAACTTTACCACAATGATCTGCCCAGTTGCTTTGGTGGTGGAGAAATGCTTCTCGATCTTCTGGCCTAAACAACTGACTCTCTCTCACCATCCAGTGCTGAGATGAAGCACTGGATTAATTTTCCTCCTCTAGTTAAGAAAAAGTAAGAAAATCTTTCTATGTTGCTTGCTTTTCTACAGTGCACTCGTATGCATGTTTATGGAGGTCCTGTTGAGTTCAATGAAGCTTTCTCCCAAGTAAGATTCATAGAATTGCAGCCCTTCGGTGCACTGTCAGTATGTTTCTTCAGAGGTTAGTCCTATTGAGCTTAAAGGTGCCAGGTTATGCTGCCTAGTAATGGGGTTTTGGATTCCATCCTCAGTCGACTATTTAATTACAAAATGTTGATCATCACAGAATATTCAAAATACACAAATAAAAACATAGTGTTATTAAGATATAACTTATGCTACAATATTGTATCCCAGACATAGCCAACATGGTGCCCTCCAGATGTTGCTGGACTGCAATTACCATCAGCCTCAGCTAGCAACAGCCAATGATGGTGGGAACTGTAGTCCAGCAATATCTGGAGGGCACCACTTTGACTACCCCTGCTCTAGCCAATTATCTGGGGGTAAGCCCCATTCAATGTAATGTATCTTAATGAGTAGACATGTAAAGGATTGTGCTGTGTTAGTCACTTATTAAAAGAAAAGAGAACATGTTGCTGACTTGCTAAGAAGCCCATATATTCTTGTAATAAACTGCATATATTTAGGCCAATCCACAATATGAAATAGATTAAAGTATTTCAGAAACCTATTTTAGGAACACCGTGTGTAATTTTTACCCCTCCCCTTTGAACAGCATGTTACAAAATATTTTTGAAACTCTCATCAGTTTGAAAATTAAATACACTCAGTTATATGACGTTAGAGGAGAAAAAATGTCTGAAAAATGTAAGTTCAAGGCCTCCTTCGAGTTTTCCAGCTCTGATTCCTATGTTTAGAAAGCATTTAATCCTAATATTTTGCCTTAACTTGATTGTCAATCCATCTGTGAATCACCATCAATGTTAACTATTCAAAAACATAACTAATCTGAAAGGCTGAGCAATCAGTCTGTTGACCTTCATGTAGGTAACAACTTTTTTTTTTTACTGCTATTCTGATAAAACCGAATATTTAACCTGGAAAATGTCATAGTGTTATTTTCAAAATATGCCACTAGTCAGGCTTCCCTGGTTCACTTAAAACCTTACTGTCATCTCATCTTAATGCAATCTTATCAAATACCTTAGTGCTCTTCTATCCAGTATATGCTATCTCTTCAGTTTCTCTGAAATGAAAACAGTTAACTCCTCCTGGTTTTGTTCAGCTAGCATCTGACTACCATGACCCAAGATCAGGGCTATTTCTCCCCCATTTAGATTGGAAGTAATGGAAGGAAGTTTAGTGAGCAAAATATAGCAGCTATTAACTTTTTGACACTTCTTATTTTGGGCTCTTATTGGTTTCAGCTTCAGATCTGAGTATGATATCGCATGTAGCCTGTTGATCCATGGCCATAAGCCTTTTGGAACAGCACTGTCTGTTTTTTGCAGGTCAAGCTTATCTTAGCCTTTTCTTTTATAAGTTCATGAAAGTTCAGCTAAGCCATTTGTGCATTTTGAGATCCCATTTCAGTGCCAAAATAACGCACTGGCACAAAGATAGGATTGTCTCAGCATATGTGAGGAAATATGGCTGCCTACAACACACCCAATCTTGTCTGATCTCGGAAGCTAAGCAGGGTTAGACCTGGTTAGTACTCGGATGGGAGACTTCCTGGGAATACTGGGTGCCATAGGCTTAGAGGAAGGCAATGGTAAACCACCTCTGAATACCTCTTACCATGAAAACTCTATGAATATATATATATACACACACACACGTAATTGTGATTAACAAAATGGAGTTTTTTATTGAATTACCAAAACTTTATATATATATATATATAAAGATTCATAGGGTCACCTTAAGTTGTAACACATATAACAACAACAACAAACAACTTACCCATATAATCATGCTGAAACAATCTTCTAAGTACTGTGGATAATATTTTTTCTTCCATTTGTAATTTCAATTACCAAGTCATTTATCTCAATCTGTCTAGCAAATATAGATGCAGGAGGTAAGTAATTTAGAAGAGGCAAAGACAAATGACAAGAATGTGGCTCCCTTAAAAAAAAACTTATGTAAAACTCTTTTTCATCTCTTTCTAGCATTCATAGTGAATGATGGTTTACTTTCATTTCAGAAGAAGATGTAGCTGGAAATGTCTGATACTCCCTTTTCAGAAGCTATGAGCACATTATTCAGTTACATTATTCTACCTGATATTTCTCACTATTTGCATAATAACATATACACTTAATTTTTTTCTTAGAGCAAGGATGGGAAACTTGTAGCCCTCCAGATGTTGTATTATGCCTCCCATCATCTCTGACCATTGGACATACTGGCTGGGGCTGATGGAAGTTGGAAGTCCAGTGATATCTGAAGGACCACTGGTTCCCCATCCCTGACTTACACTATATTTATGAAGTTATATGCATTACTGTATATGTTCTGTGAGGGCCAAACTCTATGTTCCCATAAATACATAGCCTGTGATCTATGTTTCTTTCTGCTCTTCTCCTAGCAATAAAGTTACACTGCTGGTAGCATTATTATGGTCTTTGTGATGCTTCAATGTACATATATCATACTATTTACGGTAGAGCTTGGTATTAGGTTGTATATGGTAAAGAGTTACTGAAGGGAGAGGGAGGGAGGGAGGTGGAATGTTTGTGAATGCTGTGTGCTATCTGGTTGACAGAATGAGGTATGGTGGTTTTTATATATGTGGATGATAGCTGACAGATAAGGAATAGTTCTGATAGGGCTTGGGCTTGGGATAGAGAGGGAAGGTTTTACTTGTAGTATTTGAGACAAACTAAATTATTGTAACATGAGAAACAAAAGAACATTAATCTGTAATCACATGCTAAGTAGGTTAAAACTTTTCGTGTTTATATTCAAATATGTTCTTAAATAAATCTGTTTAGTTTAAAATCATGTCTGATTCTTGGCCAGTTATCACAAAGAATACAAGTGTCTGTCTGTCTGTCTAATCTAATCTAATCTAATCTAATCTAATCTAATCTAATCTAATCTAATCTAATCTAATCTAATCTAATCTAATCTAATCTAATCTGTAAGTGTCATGCTTACAAAAGGGGAAGCTTCAGTAACCTGTGGGGGCAGGGAGCTCTGGTGACCCAGGGGGGTGGGGGAGCAGCTCTCGTGACCTGTGTGGGCAACAGCTCTGGTGACAGTAGGCAGGGTTGGTGTGCAAAGCAAGCAGGGGCACTAGCCCCTAGTAATGACATAATGATACACCGGAGTTGGGTGGGTTGAGGCTTTCTGGGTACTTGAACAGTGAAAATCAGAGGCATTGCTCCTGGTAAAGGCAGGTTATGTTCTGAGAACCCCTTTGAATTTGTCTGAGTGGAGGGGATGTTATTTTATGATGAGGTCAGATAAGCAATAAGGTTTGACACTAGCTGTGCTATGTAATGTGGCTTTATTAAACTAATAGATTATACTTCAGCATTACAAATAAGATTTTTCATTGCAGAAAACAGTCTACCAGTCTCAGCTATGAGGATGGCCCCCTCCCCTATATTACAGGGAAGTGGGCCTCCTAGGGTAGTTCAGCAGCCCCCATGGCTTCCACAGAGTCTCTACCATTGATGTGTGATGGTCTGATGTCTGCTGTCTCTCCAGTCTCTGTGTATTTATAGGCAGAGAATTGACTGTTACAGACCATTTTCTAGTATTGTAAATGGCAAATAGGTGGCACTGTCTGATGCAGCAGGACTCTTCTTATTAGTTGTCCAAATTATCAGGAGAGCACCAAGTTGGGGAAGGCTGGTATTCATTTATTTAACTTATACTGCTTCATACTTCATCAGAAGAATCTATGTGGTTTACATATCCTAACAAAAATAATCAATAGAAAAAATACAATACACATTCCACATTCAAAACAAAACAACATCACTACTACTACATTATTATTTTTATTATTATTTATTTTAAGCAACATAATTAAGCAACAATACGTCTCTCACAAATCCCATTGAGTTCAGTGGGGCCTACTCCCAGGTTAGTGGGTGTAGGATTGCTGCCAGAACTAATTGTGGAGAAAAGATAGATGAACTATACCAGCCAAGGAGCAGACTCAAATCATGCTACACATTGTCCAGCATGGAGCCCCCAATATAGACTCCTAAGCAAAACTCAAAACCTCATTACTTACATGCCTTGATGTTTCAAGAACCATAACATATAAATAATGATAGTTTTGAAACATACGCTAAATGTTCTTACTTTAAAGCAATATTTCTTTGGAGTTGCTTAGTCTTGAAAACATTTCCAACTGCTGACCCAGCAAACTGTGGGTGCTAATTTGAAAAATTAAAATGCAATTTAAAAAATTCTGTAGCATATTTAACATAGCTTTCTGTTGTAAGTACTGTAGCAGTTTTCCACTACATTATTCTGAAGTTGGCTACATTGTATTTCAGCTGTATAAATATGCAGAGTATATTCTAGGACACATTGAGAATGATTGCCACCACACCAAAGAAGACTCGTGACACATATATGGTGAAATGTTATATTTATTAAAATATAACACATAATCAATCAAATTCAAATCAGCCAATTAATGAATATCAAATACTTTGGGCAGGTGAGGCTCAACCTATCTATGAGGGTATAGACCCTCCAAACCAGGAGGCAAGTCAGTCACATCGTCCTGCAACTCCCCAGTCAAGGATGTGGGAAAACTTCTCCCTCCTTGCAATTGGAGTCAGGTATGTGGTTCCAACCTCCGCATCCTGGCCCCGCTGTACAGCCATTCACCATGATGTGCAAGCCAGTCCCACGTGGACACTCCCCAGATCCACACCAGACATTACGCCTTGATTTTTCACCAGGAGGTGCCCTTTACCAAAATGCCTCACCCACCTCAATTTTAACCCCAATTACCTCACCTGCCCGAATTTGACGCCACAAGAGGGGATCAGCTGAAGCTTGGTCCCCTCAACCCGAAGAAAACAGAGCCCCCAAACCCAACCTATAATCCTCCAATAGTAAATAACACCCACTCTCCGAGAGATGGACACCATCATCCCGAAACAAATGCGGAGAATGAAAACGGATCCTGTCATGCAGGATGTAAGCCCCACCTAATGACAAAACCAAATTCCTAACCTTCTTATTCACCCACTTTCTGGATCTATCGATTCTGTTAGGGTGCTGTGCACCCCTCCAAACACGCCTCACCAGCATATCAGACCACACTATAACAAGGTCCGGGTATGACTGGATGAGTGCATTGAAATCCCATGTGATCTTGAGCAGCAGATCCATACCTGGCCGCTGCACCAAGTCATTTTCACCCAAATGAACCACCAGCACATGGGGCCAGTTAGTTGATGACATAATACGACACACCAAAGGCATGAGCGCATCCCAAAGCATGCCCCTCTGAGCCTCCCAGCCCACCGTTGCTCTAGCAGAAAGCTGCAGCTGTGTCCTGGCAAGAGTAGAGAAGGCCCTCCGATGGGCCCAAAATAAAATCGAGTGCCCACACAGGATGACCCTCGCAGGCACTGGAAGGCTCAGCACACCTAAGAAAAGGAAGAACAACACATTAGAATCAATACCCGTTATAAGACTTAAAAGCGGAAGAACGCCACCTTCCTATCACCTGAATATCCTCAACGCTCATGCTCACGAGGGCAGCGGCCGTAGCCGCCCCAATCCAAAAGGAATGCAGCCCATAAACTCCAGCATCGTGACCACTGGCCAACAAGGCCCGCTGAACAACAGCCCAAAATTGAAATTGAGTCAGGGCAGAACCATCCACATGTATAAAGAGGTAACGCTGGCCCAATGGCCTGATAGACAAAAATAGACGCACTGCAGCAACTGGGCACAATTCAGGAACCTGGCAAACATTCAATGAAATAATACTGCCACAGCCCTTTTGATCAGTCTTAGAGACTCGAAGGGAAAGCCTAACTATGTCAGCACCTAATGTGCAATCGCCAAAGCAGAAGGCTCGGTAGGACACATCACGCTTCGAGGAAGACAATACTTCACTAGGGCGAAAGGCACCATAGAACATCATCAGTGTTACTGCGGCAAACAGGTGCGACTCATACGGCGATGAGCACATAGACCTAAATAATGGCAGGATCTGAAGGAGAACATCGGGCGTGATTGGCCTCCTTCGGTCAGCGGGCCTGTGGGCGGAATGCGACCAACCCTGAAGGACCTTTCTGACCCTAAAATCTACAGAATGATCCTGCAATCCTCTTGCCTTAGAAATGAAGGCCAGCACAGAGAGGTGTCCGGCGATGATAGAAACAGAATTATTTTGCCCTTTTAAATATAACATAAACTGCAGCAAATGTGATACAGGAATAGGCCATACAGAAAGCAAAGCACTACTGGCACGAAAAGCCTGGAATGTTCCAAGAGCACGCTGATATGCTCTCTGAGTGTTGGGAGCAAGGGCAGAGGCTATGGCGGCCCCAACTTCTAATTCCCAAGGCTCCACAGGAAGAAAGGGACTGGGACCGAATCCTGAGCTGCTTCTGGTGCCAGTTCCCGGAAACGTGCCATCTGTAAGCGGGAGAGAGCATCAGCAACACAATTCTGTAATCCCGGAACGTGGCGAGCTACAAATAATATATTAAAATGCAAGCATTGCAATACAAAGGCCCACACCAGGCGCATCACCTAAGGCGATTTTGAAGTCTGGGTATTGACCACACACACTGTGGACAAATTATCACACCAGAAACGCACAGTGCGATTTTGGAATGCCAAAGGCCAAATATAGACTGCCACCACAATTGGGAAGAATTCCAAAAAGGTCATGTTTGAAGTAAGCCCAGAAGCTAGCCACTCCGAAGGCCATCTCTCAGCGCACCACTGAGATCTAAAAATTACACCAAAACCAATGCCACCTGCAGCATCGGAATGTACTTGCAGCTCCGCTTCCAGTAATAAGTCCTCACGCCAGAAGGAGAGGCCATTGTAATTATCCAAGAAAGTAAGCCACAGTTTGAAATCCTCTCTCATTCCCAGCGTGACCCTAATAAGATGAAAACGAGAACGAACTCCCTTCATAGCATCACAGAGACGACGAAGGAATGCCCTACCTGGCGAAATGACTTTAGAAGCAAAAACTAAATGACCCAGAAGCTCTGGCAACTGAGCAAGTGTGACCTTTTTCAAAGTCAAAACTGAGCGCAATCTGTGCCTCAATGTGAGCAACTTATCCTGAGGCAGACTGGAAGACTGGTACTGCGTATCCAAAAGAATCCCCAATATGAAAGGGAAGTAGAAGGGCCCTCAGACTTTTCGGGAGCTAAAGGGACACCCA
This sequence comes from Rhineura floridana, assembly GCF_030035675.1. Taxonomy (NCBI): domain Eukaryota; kingdom Metazoa; phylum Chordata; class Lepidosauria; order Squamata; family Rhineuridae; genus Rhineura; species Rhineura floridana. Next base: position 80,555,953 of record NC_084483.1, read on the forward strand.
ATTGCATAGTTAACTCCTCAAAAGTTCGCATCAAATGCAGACAATGAGAAGTGCCTGCAGGGCCAATGAACAAAAAAATGTCCAAATAATGAGCAGACAAGGAAGAACCAGCCCTTGTCCTTAAGGCCCACTCGAGGAATGTGCTAAAAGTCTCAAATGCAGCACAGGACATGGCGCATCCCATAGGCATCGCCCTATCTACATGATATTGGCCTTGAAAATGAAAACCTAATAAATCAACATCGCCAGGGTGCACTGGGAGCAATCGAAATGCAGACTTTATGTCACATTTTGCCATCAAAGCGCCCTTTCCAGCCTTCCTGACTACCTTAACAGCCTCATCGAAGGAAGTATATCGAACTGACGTATATAATGATGAAATACCATCATTAACAGAGGCACCTTTTGCGAAAGACAAATTATGAATAAGGTGATATTCACCTGGCTGTTTCTTGGGAACTATACTGATAGGAGAAATCCTCAAATTCGACAAGGGAGGGTAAGTAAAAGGGCCAGAAATCCTATCAGCAGCTATTTCTTTCTTTATTTTTTTGAGAACTACAGGAGCCAGAGCCAAAACAGAAGGCTGGTTGGCAGGGGAAGTGGGAACCCTCGGGCCTTCGAAAGGAATACGAAAACCCTCTGAAAAACCATACCAAAGGCATCTAGCTGCAGATCTATTGGGATAGCTATTCAATAATCTTGCTAGGGGAAGCAACCTAATAGGGCTACTGGCCTTGCGACGTACTGCCGCTGTTGCTGGATCCACGTTTAGGTTGTTGTTGTTCCCCTGATCCCCTGCAAGCCGGACGGGCTCTCTGGCAAGTGGAACTGGGGTGAGTGCCACCGCAGAGTCCACATGCATGCCTAAACCGACACGGGCGCCTGTAACAGCGTCCAGTACTGTTGAAGGTCCAACAGACCTGAGGGGATTGAACCCGCTGCCAGCCCTGGCTGGAACTGGAAGCTGAAGTCTGCGCATGCACCAAAAGATGCCCACTATCGGCTCTGTCTCCCAATGAGGGTCTGGCTGAAGTCATAGAACGCAGCCAAAGACCAGGATGTTCAACATCCCAATGAAGCGTGGGGTCCAAGGCCGCCCTTTGCCTAAAATTCTCATTGTACCGCAACCAAGCAGTACCAGAGAATTCCCTAAAGGCCCTATGAATGATGTTCTGATATTTAATCAGGGACATGGCCCTGGATGGATAAACCTGAGTCATCACACCCATATACACAGTAAACGCATTAAGCCAATTAGGCCATATGCGATCAACTTTCTTTCTTATTGCTACCTCACGCTCATTCAGATCTGAACCCTCTTTGGGCTTTATTTCAGATTCCCAAAAAAGGAGTGTGAATATATCAATATATTCACCACGCCAAATCTTTTCCTTAGTGGAAGATAGTAAGTGATCACCCAATGGTAGGGAAGTATCACCCTGTGGATATACACCAGAAGGAAGAGGCAGCGGAAGAGCAGATGTACTAGCTGAAGCCACGGACGGCAGCCAGGGTGTTAGTGCCGCAGTGGGCCAAGGAAACACAGGCTGCTGTGGAACTAAGACACCTCCCATATAAACTAGAGATTGCTGTGCTCCACTTAGCGCCTGAGGAGCTGCAGGATACTGCTGTGTCTGCTGAACCTGCGTACCTGAAGAATGTGATGGTGCAGCAAGAATGTGATGGTGCAGCAAGTGGAAAATGGAATCAACACCAACAACGGAAGAATGGTTATTGAAATTAATGGACTTAGTAGAGATGGATAAATTGACATGCTTACTTAGAGAAAAATCGACAGATACATTTCTTAAGGAATGGTGTGACAACTCCCTATACATTTCATTACAAGGTTTTTGGGTGGAAACTACAAGTGCATGTAGTCCTGCTTTACTAGATCCTAACTTGCTCGCTTTCCCAAACAAAATACATCCTTTCACTCCAAGGTGTTTGCAAGGGGACACACAAAATGGTGGCAGAATAGTGTTTTCTGTCAACAATATTTAGCTCTAACACACATCAATCTTCAACACATTTCAGTGAAAGCCAGTCCCATTGATTTCTACAGAACTTTCTTTCAAGCAGATCTGCTTAAGGTCCAGGTGTAAGGCACACTGCTTGATCTGCTTTTGTCCTGTACAAATGTTCTTCAGCTTTCAAAGTGTTTCTCTTCTTTTTCCTCCATCTGCAGCTTTCAAATTATGCCAGTCACACTAGAAAGCTTTCCATTTATAAATGCTAGTGGGTATTTTCTTCAATAATGCTTCAGTAAATACATTTAGAGTCATTTTCAGAGATATTTGGAAGACTGCAGACCACTCAATAATTTGTTATCCCTTTCAAGAAAGCAAACAGCCTAAGAGCATTGTAAAATACAATGTTTAGTCTTCTTTGAACTTGAAAGTGTCTGGAAAATGGCATAGTACTCTACGAGATGTTTTCTTCCTTTTATAAGCATAAAGCTTTGGAATATAACAGCTCAGCATTTGCTGAAATAAATGGGAAAACATTCTAAGGTGAGTGCTGTCTTATGTTCCCATACTGGGCTGTTTTGGGTGTGTATGTTTGAATTTCTGGGAATACATGTTCAGACTGAAAGAATATGTAGAAAAGGGTTGAAGAACCAGTGTTGTAAGCAGAATTTTTATCTATACACACATGAGCAGCAATTCCCTTCAAAACAGTTCTGAGATTTCAGTTCAACAATGGACACTGATGTTTCAAAAATGAAATAAGCTGTCAACAGTAGCCTATCCATTGCTGACCAATGAAGCAGCATCTAAGTCCCATGGGATGATATGCATTAGTGGTCAGTGGGGCAGTGGCTCTCACATGACTTCCAATTGCCTGTATTCCTGTTGCTTACCAGGAGGTAGAGGGGGAGGCAGCAGCACAGTTGTCACTGAAATAAGCATAAGTTCTTTGGAATTAAATACTGTGTTACTTTTTTTGCTAAAGAAGAGGGACAGCAGGTTGTGATGTGCAAGGCTTTTTTTAATTAAGAATGACAAAAAGATGGTCTTGTGATTTGCTCCAGTCAGTATCATAACTATAAACGTAAACCTCTGATAACCGGAACTTATTCCCATGAGCAAAATAATGCATATTAAATTCCTCAATTTAAGTAGGTGCTTTTAACTGTTTTATCCTTTATATACATGCATTTGTTTCTTTTGAAGTCATTTTGATATTCTATAGTATTCACAATTACAACCTACCGCTGTTGTGCTATTCCTATTTCAAGGCTAGATCCCATTTTCTTTTAAACAGAAATAATCCATAAACATATTTTGCAAAAGTAATGTTATTTAATATAGCAACACTGTTAAACATTTGCTAGGAAATGCAGAAATTCATCCTTTTCTCTTGTGTTAAACTACTGTTTGTTATGAACTGGCAACATGTAATGATTTTATAGAAAACATGTACTGTATTTGTCATTTCATTGACGTTGATGTTTTAAGCGATAAAATGAACAATCAAGCAATGAAAGGGCTTCCTCTTTAAAATGTCCAATAGAATTATGAGCCACTTGCAGTAGTTCAGCCAAAGACAAGCAAAGCTATCTCTGCCTTTTCATCTCCCAGTTGGTAGCTCAGTAATCACTGCCCTGAACCTCCCCCCCCATATGCAGACATAATGTACCCCAGACTGGTTGGGGGTGCTAAGGTGAGTGAAACATATTATTATTATTCACTAATTGGCAAAAATCCTTGTGGTTTAAGAAGGTACCTATAGCCCACAGATATTTCTATCAAACTTTAAAAAGCAGGGAAATTGGGCAGCTATATAACAACAACAACAACAACAACAAAACAACAACAAAACAACAACAACAACAAGATTTATGTCCTGCCCTTTCTCACAGTAGGAGCCTAAGGTAAGCAGAAGCACTTAAATTTGGTATAAATGCACCAGGGGAGCCGGAGATCTGACCTCCTTTCTGAGATATTGGACTGCCCTACACATTTGTCAATATGCAAACATAATTTGGGTTGATCTTTCACAATCCAATCCACTTCCTGTGTAGCTTGGAAGACTTTGGTAATATGTGCCTCTTAGCATATGGTGAGTGGTAGCAACACCTGCCATCTCCAAAGATGGAGAATTACATTTTTGTATGTTTGTTGGTATTCTTCTTTGCTTCTTTCCTGTGTTACTTCTGTTTCTACAGCAAATCTAACCTAGAAAATTATATTGCTCTCATTATTCATCCTAGAAATCTGTGTCAAATGTATTTTTATTAATTTCAAAGCCTTTTCATTGATCAATGTCAAATGTTGGTGAAATCAGCCTTTTGTGTTTCAAACTGGAGATTATGTTCTATTTCTTTTTGGGGTGCATTAACAGTTGAATCTGAAACTGCAGTTTGATGTAAAATCAGACTGATTACAATATGTTGCTACTTAAGCAATGACTCTAGCTGTTGGAAAAAACAAGCTTGGCCTGCCCAAGATGTGTGTTTTTGGCCTGCTATGTTTAAACCACTCTACGTAATGGACAATTAAAAACATAGAGCACACCTAGAAATTTGCTAGAATATATTTCAGGTCCCACTGTTTTATCTCGTGCAAGCAAATACTCCTCATGTCCATTGGAAACTATTCTGAAGATTAGTCAGTGTTATTATTCCACAATTATTTTTGGAGCTTTTTAAGTCTTGCAAAGTGTTGCTATACTTCACATATTGACAGAAACAGAAGCAAAAGAGAATGCTTTACTATAGGAAACTTCACTAAGATTGCAAAGTAAATCAAGCATATTTAAAGTTACTATCTGAACTATATCAACTGTCTTTAATATTGTTGCTTCCTCCCTCCTAAAACAAGATCAGCACAGCACATGCCTTGTTTCTGCTATTTGGGCTGATTGCAGGTGTTGCCACCACTCACCATATGCTAAGAGGCACGTTATCAAAGCCAAGCTACACAGGAAGTGGATTGGACTGTGAAAGAACAACCCAAATTGTTTTTGCATTTTGACAAATTTGTGGGGCAGTCCAATATCTCGGAGAGGAGGTCAGGTCTCCTGCTCTCCTGGTGCATTCACTATAGCTGCCCAATTTCCCTGCTTTTTAAAGTTTGATAGAAATATCTGTGGGCTATAGGAACATTCTTTAACTGCAAGGGTTTTTTTTCCTATTAGTGAATTTCTCTGCTTTTTATTCCGGGAGGTAAGAAAAGTTTGCTGAGAATAGATTGATCATTTGCATGCTGGTTGAGTTCAGTGGGATTTACTCCTCTGCAATCATGCTTAGGATAGGTGAAACTGGCCAGAGGGGATGGAGAGGGGAGGAGGGGGATGGGAGCAGTCAGAAGGGGGATGGGAGGGCAGGTTTGATCATTTGCATGCTTATTGAGTTCAATGAGATTTACTCCTCTGCAATCATGCTTAGGATAGGTGAAACTGACCACTGGGGATGGGGAGGGGAGGAGGGGGATGGGAGCAGGCAGGAGGCGGATGGGAGGGCAGGTTTGATCATTTGCATGCTTATTGAGTTCAATGGGATTTACTCTTCTGCAATCATGCTTAGGATAGGTAAAACTGACCACTGGGGGATGGGGAAGGGAGGAGGAGGGACAGGGGTAGGGGAGGAGGAGGGAGAGGAGAAGGAAGGGCAGAGGAGGGGGATGGGAGCAGGCAGGAGAGGGAGGTCAGGTTTGATCATTTGGATGTTTATTGAGTTCAGTGGGATTTACTCCTGTGTAATCATGCTTAGGATAAGTAAACTAACCATGGGGAAGGAGAAGAAGAGGGAGGGAGGGCTGAAGTGAGCAGGGGAGGAGGAAGAAGGAAGAGGGGAGTGGAGGAAGAAGGGAGGAGGAAGGGAGAGTGTTTGGTTTTTAAATGAAATAAGAACAGTATGTAGCCCTATTTCTCAGCAAAGTATAAATACAACAGCTGATTTGAGAATAACCAGTCCCTCACCTTCTCGCATAAATATCAGTTAATCAAATAACTAAACAGAGACAATCTTCTTAGGTAAAAATAATAAAAGAATATTTACTCACAACTTTCATATGTTTAAGAAAACATAGGCTCTAGCTGAGACAGAAATAATCTGTAGTCTCAGTCCAGTTTCAGTCATTGGTGAGGATGCTCCTGGAAGGAGTGTCTGCCTGCTCCCTCTGCTAGAGGTTAATGGAGAACATGCAGAGATCTCAATATCCCTAGACAAAGGAGGGGGAAGAAGAAGGTAAATAACCCTGCCCTTTAAGCAAGTTGTTGTTGTTGTTGTTATGTGCCTCCAAGTCGACTACGACTTATGGCAACCCTATGAATCAGCAATCTCCAAGAGCATCTGTCATGAACCACCCTGTTCAGATCTTGTAAGTTCAGCTCTGTGGCTTCCTTTATGGAATCAATCCATCTCTTGTTTGGCCTTCCTCTTTTTCTACTCCCTCCTGTTTTTCCCAGCATTATTATCTTTTCTAGTGAATCATGTCTTCTCATTATGTGTCCAAAGTATGATAACCTCAGTTTCATCATTTTAGCTTCTAGTGATAGTTCTGGATTAATTTGTTCTAATACCCAATTATTTGTCTTTTTCGCAGTCCATGGTATCCGCAAAACTCTCCTCCGACACCACATTTCAAATGAGTTGATTTTTCTCTTATCTGCTTTTTTCACTGTCCAACTTTCACATCCATACATAGAGATCGGAAATACCATGGTCTGAATGATCCTGACTTTAGTGTTCAGTGATATATCTTTGCATTTGATGACCTTTTCTAGTTCTCTCACAGCTGCCCTCGCCAGTCCTAGCCTTCTTCTGATTTCTTGACTATTGTCTCCATTTTGGTTAATGACTGTGCCAAGTTATTGATAATCCTTGACAAGTTCAATGTCCTCATTGTCAACTATAAAGTTGCACAAATCTTCTGTTGTCATTACTTTAGTCTTTTTGATGTTCAGCTGTAGTCCTGCTTTTGTGCTTTCCTCTTGAACTTTTATCAGCATTCGTTTCAAATCATTACTGGTTTCTGCTAGTAGTATGGTATTGTCTGCATATCTTAAATTATTGATAATTCTATCTCCAATTTCCACACCTTCATCTTGGTTCAATCCAGCTTTCTGTATGATATGTTCTGCGTATAGATTAAATAAATAGGGTGATAAAACACACCCCTGTCTCACACCCTTTCTGATGGGGAACCAATCAGTTTCTCCATATTCTCTCCTTACTGTGCAGAGTATAGGTTGCACATCAGGACAATCAGATGCTGTGGCACCCCATTTCTCTTAAAGCATTCCATAGTTTTTCATGTTCTACACAGTCAAAGGCTTTGCTGTAATTTATAAAGCACAGGGTGATATTCTTCTGAAATTCCTTGCTCTGTTCCATTATCCAACGTATGTTTGCGATATGATCTCTGGTGCCTCTTCCCTTTCTAAATCCAGCTTGGACGTGTGACATTTCTCGCTCCATATATGGTAAGAGCCTTTGTTGTAGAATCTTGAGCATTACTTTACTTGCATGGGATATTAAGGCAATAGTTTGATAATTACTGCATTCCCTGGGATCCCCTTTCTTTGGAATTGGGATGTGTATGGAACGCTTCCTGTCTGTGGGCCATTGTTTAGTTTTCCATATTTCTTGACAGATTTTTGTCAAAATTTGGACAGATTCAGTCTCAGTAGCTTGTAGCAGCTCTATTGGTATGCCATCTATTCCTGGTGATTTGTTTCTTCCAAGTATTTTAAGAGCAGCTTTCACCTCACATTCTAAAATTTCTGGTTCTTCATCATACGGTTCCTCCATGAATGAATCTGTCATCCTGTCAGCTCTTTTATAGAGTTCTTCAGTGTATTGCTTCCATCTTCCTTGTATGTCATCTCAGTCAGTCAGTGTGTTCCCCTGTTGATTATTCAACATCACTACTCTTGGTTTAAATTTCCCTTTCATTTCTCTAATCTTTTGGAGTAGGGCTCTTGTTCTACCCTTTTTGTTGTCCTCTTCTATTCCTATACAAAAAACTATTGTAATGCTTCTCTTTGTCCCTACGTACTAGTCGCTGTATTGTTGCATTTAGAGTTCTGACTGTGTTTCTATCTCCTTTTGCTTTTGCTTTCCTTCTCTCCTTAACCATTTTAAGAGTTTCTTCAGTCATCCATTGAGGTCTTTCTCTTTTTTTAACTAGAGGTATTGTCTTTTTGCATTCTTCCCTGATCATGTCTCTGACTTGATTTCATAGTTGTTCTGGTTCTCTGTCAACTAAGTTTAAAGCCTCAAACCTGTTCCTTATTTGATCTTTATATGCTTCTGGGATGTTATTTAAATTGTATTTTGGCATTATGATTGCTTTGTTGGTCTTGTTTAGCTTTACTCTGATTTTCGATACGACCAGTTCATGATGTGTACCGCAGTCTGCTCCTGGTCTTGTTTTTGCAGAAAGTATGGAACTTCTCTATGTTCTGCTACCAATGATATAATCAATTTGATTCTTATAAAATATTTTGTAGTTGCCTGATTGAAAATGTCCCATTCCCGTCCATTTTAGTTCACTCACACCAAGTATTGTAATGTTGATGCGTTCCATTTCTTGCTTGACAATTTCTATTTTTCCCTGGTTCATGCTTCTCACATTCCATGTTCTTATTGTACACACCATACAACTCTGGACTCTCCTTTCGCATCTGTGCACATTAGCCTCTGGGCTTCCTTTTGGCTTTCACCCAGCTGCGTAATTAGTCACAGCGCTACTCGTACTTGTCCTTTGTTCTTCCCCAGTGGCTCGGTGAGTGCCTTCTGACCTGAGGGGTCTCATCTTCTAGCACTATCTCATGTTGCATTTTGGATACTCTGTTCATAGGGTTTTTGTGGTAAGAGATATTCAGAGCTGGTTTACCATTGCCTTCCTCTGAGGTTGGATGCATCTTAGTCTGGTGTCTCAGCTTTGACCATTCTGCAGTGGGTGCCCCTGCTAGGAGTCTAGGCTCTTGGTCTAGACTCCTGATGGCATTGCTCTTAGCTTCTTCAACACTCTCAAACCCCCTCACCAAGGTGTGCATCCTAGATGGGGTTAAGCAAGTTACATCATGGTAAACAAGCATATAGCATGGTAAACAACCAGTACTGGTTAGAAGGAACATCTCCCTATCAAAGGGGACGGCATGCAAGCTTGCTTATTCCAACAGAGAGGAGAGGGGAAGGGGGGAGGGGAAGAAGAGAGGAGAGAGGGGGAGGGAAAAATAGGTTTGATCATTTGCATGCTTATTGTTCAATGGGATTTACTCCCATGCAATTATGCTTAGAATAGGTAAAACTGACCATGGAGGAGGGGAAGGGGGAGGGGAAGGGGGAGGGGACAGGACAGGGAAGGAGAAAGGGAGGGGAAGGGGATTGGAAGGGGAGGGGGAGGGAGGGGCGATGGATGGATGTTCACTAACTGCAGCTTTTGGACCAACCTCAAGGGCAGATCCAGATAGAGTGCATTGAAGTAACCAAGTATTGAGGTTACCAGTACATGGACCACTGTGGCCAGATTATCCCCATCCAGGAACAGCCACTGCTGGCATACCAGCTTAAATTGGTAGGAGGCAGTCTACCCATTGAAGCCACTTGAATCTCAAGTGGGAAAGATGAATCAATTACTATGCCCAGACTATGATCCTGCTCCTTCAAAAGGGATGTGACCTGATCCACAACAGGAAAATGGGCAATCTCCCGGATCTAGGAAGCACCCATTCCGAGGGCTGCTGTCTTGCCAAGATTCAGTCTCAGTTTATTGGGCACTGCATCCAGACTCAGGGCTTGTATATCCACTTCTGATTCAGATGGTAGAAAGACAGAGAGCCGAGTGTCATCAGTGTACTGAAGATATTGTGCAGTCCTCCAGTTATCTCCATCTTGCCTGGGAAAGGCTGCCTAAACAGAAGGCGTAGAGACAAGAAAAGCAAGGAAGTTCTTTTTTTCCCCTGACTTCAGTTTTCCCACTTTCATTAAGTGTACATACCAGAGTGAGAATGTGGGATATGGAGATACCTTTACCAATTGATTCATAACTTAATCTGCACTGACATTTTGATGTTCTCTTCTTACCTTAATCCGACCATCCAAAAGCACACCCTAAATTTGGCCCTCTGCAGAAAACCACCCTTAAAGTAATACTGCTGTTGGTCAATCAATTACCAGTTACTGTTATTAGCATATCTTAAGGACTGGAAACTCTTCTTTTCTTCCTGCCCTCCTGCCTGCCATCTTTTCTAGGAGAATAATCATTCTAGGGAAATCTGCTCTAGCTATCGATATCTGGAGTTTATTTAGTTTTTTTTCAGTATCTATGCATATCCCTATGTCTGAAAAATATATGTGTTACTGGACAACAATTTTGCTCTGTAGGACTTTTCTTCCCTTTAGAAACTGATTCTGTTTTTTTTTTAAGTTGACTTTCTGTTCTTTAGTGGAATGGATATCAAAGAGCTCCTATTTTCTATTTGGTGATCAATATTGTACTTATTTGTACCATATACAAACATTTTGTTACATTACCCAGAAGCCCCGAAGTTCTGAACTGGAGACTATAATGATCTTCTAGGAGTATTTGTCTATAAATACATTTAAAAAAACTATTATCAAAAGGTCATTCTAGTTACTATGCAACCTTTTCCCTTTGACAACATCTATCAGCTGATCCTGGGCATTCATTTCAACAAATGTTGTAGGTCAGTATAGATTAAATGCTGTTTGGGTAGCAAAATAGCTTGAAAAGCCTCTGGCAAAGTTAACACACACACACACATACATACATGCACACAACTTGGAACAAGCTCTGGCATTATTTGTGCAATAGCCTATTTATTTATTTAAATATTTATAAACCAAAGTTTCACATAAGATATCACAAGGTGATATACAATCTAAAAACACAGTATTACAGTAAAAGCAATTAAAATATATCAAACACATCAGTAAAAGCTGTTTAGCGAAGAATCTCAGGTCTGCAAGGCCTATCTGAATAATACTGTTTTTTAGAAGACATCTAGAAATGAAAAGGGATGACTCCTGCCGAAACTATATTGACAGGGAATTCCACAGGGCAGGGCCTGCCACACCGAAGGGTTGGCCCTGGTAAAGCCCAGCCAAACCTCAGAGGCATGAAGGACCACCTAAAGTACCCCCTCAGAAGACCTCAGTGATAGAGGCAGAGTATAAAACATCTGGCAGTCTTTAAGGTACTTGGGACTCAAATTGTTTAGGGCCTTGTGAATAAACATCACAAACTTGAACCTGGCCCAGTAACAAATTGGTAACCAGTGCAGCTCTCTCAGCAGCAGAAAAACATGTTTCCAGTAGCATGCTCGTGTGAGCAGTCTGACCAGTAGCTGGACAATGGCTAGAGCGCAGGTGGTAAAAGATGTGCTGTGAGGCTAATTGGGCACGAGTAAAAACATCATAACTGTTTCTACTGTATGGGGCTGAGGATGGTAAAGAAACCCACTTCTCTGCCAGCATCATATCCTCAAGAAGCTGTCCAGTGGAGCTTTTCCATGGGGTCTATTGACATCAACTCCAGGAAATGGAGGTTTAGGCCCTTTGGAGTCCCACTGTGAATTGTTTGCAAGGCACTTTGAAGTAAAGTTGCTCACCTCTATGGTAATCTTGATGCCCTGTTCACATCTAAAGTAGTCCCCAGTGAGATGTCCAGTGCAATATCTGCTGCAACTTCTTGGGATCATTTTCAGTTGATGTGGCCTGATGATGTGGACAAAGCACTTATGATGATGCAGCCAGCAATGTATCCTCTTGACCCTTGCCCTTATTTATTTTATTCATTTATTATTTAATTTGTCTCCCGCCCTTCCTCCCAGCAGGAGCCCAGGGCGGCAAACAAAATGCTAAAAACACTTGAAAACATAATAAAAACAGATTAAACAAATACATTAAAACAAAAAACAGCATTAAAATATTTTAAAAAAACAAACAATAACTTTTAAAAAGTGTTAAAAACATTATTAAAAAACATATTAAACAATTCTAACACAGACGCAGACTGGGAAAGGTCTCAACCTAAAAGACTTGCTGAAAGAGGCAGAGAGTTGCTCCAGTGCTGCTATTTGTTGGCATAGTGTGTGGGAGTGTGCTGGTATGTTTGGTTTTGAAAGGATGTGGATGTATATATGTAAGTGTTTTTGATGTGAGTGTGTGTGTGTGTCTGTATATTGTTTTATTATGTGCCTAGGAAAGAGGCTCTTTCACCAATCGGGGGGACTTGAGGGGGCCCCAGTTAGTGTAGTGACGGGCAGAGGGAGGTATGGCGCCGTGCGTAGGACGTGCCAGGTAAGGGGAACGCGGCCCAGACATGTAGTGGCTGTGTCGTGTTCTGGTCCTTCTCACACCCACAGGGTTGTTGGTTGTCCTCTCAGCCAACTCTCGGATCTCCAGTTGCTGCTTTTAAATGCCAGATCAGTACATAACAAAACCTCCCTCGTCCATGACTTGATTGTGGATGAGGCAGCCGATCTGGCATGTATAACCGAGACCTGGGTGGGTGAGCAGGGAGGAGTCAGTCTTTCCCAGCTTTGCCCACCCGGGTACTTGGTTCAGCATCATGGTAGATCCGAGGGTCGGGGAGGTGGGGTCGCCGTGGTCTATAAGAGTTCCATCTCACTCATCAAGCACCATGTCCATGTAGTTACTGGTCTGGAGTGTTTGCACCTTGTGTTGGGCCAGAGGGACAGACTGGGAATCTTGTTGGTGTACCATCCACCTTGCTGCCCAACGGCTTCCCTAACTGAGCTGACGGAGGTGGTCTCGGAGGTGCTGCTGAGGTCCCCCAGATTATTGGTACTGGGGGATGTTAACATTCATGCCGAGGCTACTCTATCCGGGGCGGCTCAGGACTTCATGGCCTCCATGACAACCATGGGGCTGTCCCAATATGTTAGTGGCCGAACGCATGTGTCGGGGCATACTCTAGATCTTGTTTTTGCGACTGGACATGGAGATGGTGATCTGGATGTAGGGAGTTTTTCATCTATTCCTTTGTCATGGACAGATCACCGCTTGCTGAAGTTTAGACTTACAGCGGCCTTTCCCCTCTGCAAGGGTGGGGGACCTATTAAATTGGTCTGCCCCCGGAGACTAATGAATCCTGATGGTTTTCAGAGGGCTCTGGGTTTTTTTCTGGCTGAGAAGACTGGCGCTCCTGTCGAAGCCCTGGTCAAACTGTGGAATGCGGAGATGACTCGGGCTGTTGACACGATTGCTCCTGCGCGCCCTCTCCCGTGTAGAGCTCATGCAGCTCCATGGTATACTCCGGAGCTGAGAGCGATGAAACAAAATAGGAGACGGCTTGAGCGGAAGTGGAGGCGAACTCCCGACGGATGCAATTATGCGCTGGTAAGTGGTTCCACTAAGCTGTACCTAGAAGCGGTGAGGGTGGCAAAAAAACAATACTTTGCTGCCACCATCAAGTCATCTCTTTCCCGCCCAGCGGAGCTTTTTAGAGTTGTCTGAGGCCTACTTCATTCTGGCTCTCAGGACATGGTAGAGTCATCGCTGTAATGAGTTTGCTGGACACTTCCAGAATAAGATCCTACACATCCGCCGGGACTTAGACTCCCAGTTTGTAGCAGTTGATCCTATTGAGGCGTCCAGAGCGCAGTCTTGTCATGTTTTATTGGATGAGTTTCAGTTGGTTCAGCTCGAGGACGTGGACAAAGTACTTGGACAGGTACGTGCAACCACTTCGGTACTAGATCCTTGTCCCTCTTGGCTTATAAAAGCTAGCAGGGATGGAACAGTTGGCTGGGCCAGGGAAGTGATAAATGCCTCTTTACGAGAGGGAGTGGTCCCTGGTTGTCTGAAGGAGGCAGCAGTAAGACCACTCCTGAAAAAACCTTCCTTGGACCCAGAAAATTTCAACAGCTACAGACCAGTAGCGAATGTTCCATTCCTGGGCAAGATCTTGGAACGAGTGGTTGCTAGCCAACTCCAGGCGCTATTGGATGAAACTGATTATCTGGATCCATTTCAATCGGGTTTCAGGCCCAGTTTCGGCACTGAGACAGCCTTGGTCGCCCTGTATGATGACCTATGTTGGGAGAGGGACAGAGGGAGTGTAACTCTGCTGATTCTCCTTGATCTCTCAGCGGCTTTTGATACCATCGACCATGGTATCCTTCTGGAGAGGCTCGCGGAGTTGGGAATTGGAGGCACTGCTTGGCAGTGGTTCCGCTCCTACTTGGCGGGTCGTCTCCAGAAGGTAGTGCTTGGGGAACATTGCTCGACACCGTGGGATCTCCAATGTGGAGTCCCGCAGGGGTCGGTTCTGTCTCCCATGCTTTTTAACATCTACATGAAGCCGTTGGGTGCCGTCATCAGGAGTTTTGGAGTGCGTTGTCATCAGTACGCTGATGACACACAGCTCTAATTCTCCTTTTCATCCTCTTCAGATGAGGCTGTCAATGTGCTGAACTGTTGCCTGGCCGCGATAATGGACTGGATGGGAGCTAACAAACTGAGGCTCAATCCAGACAAGACTGAGATGCTGCTTGTGGATGGTTTCTCTGACCAGGTGGTGGATACCTACCCTGTCCTGGATGGGGTTACACTCCCCCTAAAGGAGCAGGTTCGTAGTCTGGGAGTTTTTTTAGATCCTTCCCTGTCACTTGAGGCTCAAGTGGCCTCGGTGGCTCAGAACACATTCTACCAACTTCGGTTGGTAGCCCAGCTACGTCCCTACCTGAGCAGAGAGGACCTTACATCAGTTGTACATGCTCTGGTAACCTTGCGATTAGACTACTGCAATGTGCTCTACGTTGGGCTGCCTTTGAAGACAGTTTGGAAGCTACAGCTTGTCCAAAATGCGGCGGCCAGAGTAATGAGGACCAAGTGGTCGGAACACATAACACCTGTTCTGGCTCACTTACTTCCAATATGCTTCCAGGCCAGATTCAAAGTGTTGGTTTTAACCTATAAAGCCCTATACGGCGTGGGACCACAATACCTGTCGGAATGCCTCTCCCGATATGAACCTGCCCGGATACTGCGCTCTGCATCGAAGGCCCTCCTCCGAGTCCCAACTCATAGAGAGGCTCGGAGGGTGGTGATGAGAACTAGGGCCTTCTCAGTGGTGGCCCCCGAACTCTGGAATAGTCTCCCCATTAAGGTGCGTACGGCGCCGAAGCTGCTGTCTTTTCGGCGCCAGCTTAAGACCTGCCTCTTTTCTATGGCCTTTTAATTTAATTTTAAAATATTATGTAATCTGATTTTTTGCACTTCATACGTTTTTGTAATATTTATTATGCACTTTTTATGAGATGTATTTTGTATTTTCTGTTGTACATTGCCCAGAGAGCTTTTGCTAGTCGGGCGGTATAAAAATTTAATAAATAAATAAATAAATTCAAAAGACGCCGAAAAGATAGCAGAGATGGTCCTGTCTAATATTCAAAGGGAGGGAATTCCACAGGGTAGGTGCTGCCACACTAAAGGTCCGTTTCCTATATTGTGCACAACAAACCTCCTGATAAGATGGTATCTGCAGGAGGCCCTCACCTGCAGAGTGCAGAGATCAACTGGGTATATAAGGGGTAAGACGGTCTTTCAGGTATCCTGGTCCCGAGCTGTAGAGGTCTTTGTTCACCAAAACTAGAGCCTTGAACTTGGCCTGGTAACAAATAGGCAGCCAGTGCAATTCTTTCAGCAGCAGGGTGACATGTTGGCAATTCCCTACCCCAGTGAGCAGTCTCGCCGCCACAGTTTGCACCAGCTGCAGCTTCCGGACCAACCTCAAGGGCAGCCCCACATAGAGCACATTACAGTAATCCAGCCTGGATGTTACCAGTGCGTGGACAACAGTGGTCAGGCTTGCCCTTCTTGGCTTCTTAAAGCTTGCCGAGGGGGGTTGACCAAGTGGATCCAGGGTGTGGTCAACACATAATTACAGGAGGAAGTGGTTCCAGCCACCCTGAAAGAGGCGGTGATCTGACCACTCCTGAAAAAGCCCACCCTAGACCCATTGGTTTGTGACAACTACCACCTGGTTGCAAATACCCCCATTTTAGGGAAGGTGATTGAATGTTGCACCCCGGGTGCAAGAGGAGTTAGCTCAGGGAGAGGAGTCAGATGAGAACAAGGTCCCTGGGAGCGTTGGAGGGGGGAATGCAGTCAGCCCACAGGCTTCCTCGGCCAGCCCCTCCATTGAGGCAGTTCCTGCTCCACCTGTGAGACCCCTGCCTGAGCCATTCACAAGCGACCCCTTGCACGTGCCAACCATGCCCCCACTAGAATCTTCATCTGGCAATTCAAATGCTTCCCTGACAAACAGCTTCCTGCTCCCTGAAGTCGAGCTGTCACCTAGTGAAGCCCTGTTGTCAGATGGGCCGTCAGAGGCTCACCCCCACTCACCCCGCATGAGACGGCATGAGAAAAGGGATCTTGAGAGGGTAGAATTTTGGAGGAGCCATTGTTTAGGGGCGAAGACGTTCCCTACTTAAGCAGGTGCCCACCCAGGTTTCAGTGCTGATTCAACTCTCCCCACATGCTGCAGAGACTGTTTAGGGAGCTTAGCTAGGGAAAGTAGTGAGCTAGAGTAGACATGTTTATGAAGCACACTGCTTTGGGTGTAACCATCACTCTAATAAAAAGAGAATTAAATCAAGACTCACCTCCATCTCGTGTCTTGGGCTCTGGGCAGGACAGTGAGAGGGTTGTGGTGCAGCAATTGCAAGGACTCTTGGATGAAACAGATTATCTTGACCCATTTCAATCTGGGTTCAGGCCTGGTTATGGAACTGAATCAGTCTTGGCTGCCCTGATGGATGACCTTTATTGGGAGAAGGACAGAAGGAGTGCAGTTATTCTTACTTGATCTCTTGGTGGGATTTGATACTATTGACCATGGTATCCTTCTAAACTGACTTGGTGAGATGGGTAACGGAGAAACTGTTTTACACTGGTTTCAATCCTATCTCCAGGGTCATTTTCAGAGAATTGCATTGGGCGATTGTCTTTCAGCCCCCTGACAGTTGTGCTGTGAGGTGCTGCAGGGTATATCTGGTCCCCAGTGCTGTTTAACATTTATATGAAGCCCTTGGGAGTGATCATCAGGAGATCTGGGGCAAGGTGTCAACAGTACGCTGATGATAACCAGCTCTATTTCTCTGTAACATATGAATCAGGAGACACCGTGTGAGCCCTGGACAGGTGCTTGGACTCTGTGGTGGGCTGGATGAGGGCCAGTGAACTGAGTCTGAATCCTAGCAAGATGGAGGCGCTGTGGGTTGGTTGTTTCTGAGTCTGGATATTTTGTCAGTGGGCCTTCTTTGCTGCCCTCACCACTGCACAGTAGGCACCATTATGAAGTTTTACTCATGCCCGATCAGCCTCATGGCATGTCTTTCGCCACTTGCACTCTAGCCATTATCCAGCCTGTTTCATTGCCTTTAGCTCACTGGTGTACCAAGGTGCAAACTGGGCTCTGCAATGCTGGAGAGGGCGCTCAGGGGCAACCTTGTTCCTTGAGCCATCTGATCTGGCCACAGTGACACATGCCTTAGTTACATCCCATTTAATTACTGTAACGCGCTCTACGTGGGGCTGCCTCTGAAGACTGTTTGGAAACTTCAGTTGGTGCAACGTGCTGCAGCCAGAATGTTAACTGGGGCTGGTTACAGGGACCATACGACTCCCCTGTTACAAAAGCTCCACTGGTTGCCACTCTGTTTCCGGACACAATTCAAAGTGCTGGTGATGACCTATAAAGCCCTATATGGCTTAGGTCCAGGCTATCTGTCAGACCGTATCTCCCTATATGAGCCTGCCTGGGCCCTGAGATCCTCAGGAGAGGCCCTTCTCTCAATACCTACGTCCTCACAAGCACGACTAGTGGGGACGCGAGATAGGGCCTTTTCAGTGGCTGCCCCAAGGCTTTGGAACTCCCTTCCTAGGGAAACAAGAATGGCCCCCTGCTTGCAGTCCTTCCGTCGGCAAGCAAAGACTTTTTTATTTCAACAAGCCTTTGGAACTGAAAGCTGTTAAGGACAGGGCTTGAAGGGTGCTGCATTATTGTTGCCTAATTGTATTATTTTAAACTGAGTTTGAATTATTTTAACTGTATGTATGACTGGTTTTAATACTGTAAATTGTTTAATTTGATTTTAATCTAGACTTTTGTATGTTTTTAATTATATGTGTGCTTTTATCTGGAAGCCGCCGTGAGTTCCAGTTTTGGAAAAAGGGCGGGATAAAAATAATGATAATAAATAAATAAATAAATAAACCTTGTGAAGAGCCCATTGCGCCTCACTGTTCCACAGCATGACAAGGGCTTCAACAGGGTCACCTGCCCTATCTACTGGGAACTCCCCCAGGGCATTCAGAAATCCTGTGGATTCCATTAGTCTCAGTGGCAGACCATCTTAATCTATCCATCACTCCTGCAGGGGAGGAATAGAGCACAAGTCTCAACTTCACCAAGACGTGGTCTGACCATGACAATGGGGTGACATCCACCCTCCCTATCTCCAGACCACCCCTTCCTGCATCCGGAGCAAAAACCAAGTCGAGGGTGTGCCCTGCTGTATGCATTGGGCAGGTGACAACTTGAGACAGCCCCATGGTCATCATGGAGGCCATGAAGTCCCTAGCTGGAACACTTGAGGCAGTCTCAGCATGGACATCGAAATCACCCAGGACTGTCATTCTGGGCTCCTCCAATACCACAGCCGAGACGGCCTCTGCCAGAGAAGCTCCTGGGCAGCAGGGTGGATGGTACACCAACCATAGCAGCAACCCTAGTTTCCTGTCTCCTTGGCCTGACACTAGGCCCTCACAGGCCCTCACAGTCGGCTCCAAGACAGAGTGGTTTCCTGGTGACAGAGATGGAAGTTCTGTAGACCACAGCAACTCCTTTCCCCATCCCTGCAGCCTTTACTGGTGTTACACTGAGTATCCAGGTTCACAAAGCTGGGTCAGATCAACTCCTCCCAGCTCACCCACCCAGGTCTCAGTAATAGACACCAAACTGGCACCTTCATCCATGAACAAATCATGGATGAGTGTGGTCTTATTGTGTACTGATCTGGCATTAAACAACAGCTCACAGGCCAGTGGGCACAGCAGATAAGCAATGAGGAACCCATCCATGAGAGAAGTGGGAGTGAGGAACCCTCGTTTTCTGTGGTAGTTTACCCCCCCCATGGATATACCTCTATCTACCCTTGATCATTGAAATTGGGGTGGCATCACCCATGTTCCTCCTTACTAAGATTCCTCCTAAACACTTGATATGGACCCAACAAGAGCCCACCAACAAAACCTACCTGAACCAGTTATCCCAGTATGCCTCTGAGAGAATTGGGAACAGTCAGACCCACTCAATATCTTTCACACAGGGCACATCTACTCCCCCTTGTCTCACATCCAAGGAGGACCAGCTTTCTGCCAATTACACTCTCAGTCTGAAGGCATCTGGTGACTCTCTCCTGTCTTTCAGTTTACTGCACAGACTCTCACCCTGCACAGGAACTATATGTGCACCATATGCCCTCCCCACTACCAATCTCCTCTAGATTGTTTTTTTTAAAAAATAGAAAGGGGTAGCACCCTCACCCTCGAGACTCCCTAAGGGGCTCCCCAAGGGCAGCTGGGCTTTTATGCCCCCTGACCCAGCCAGGAGCTGATGCAAGAGGCTGCAAGAGACTGCAGCCTCTCTCTGGAGTCAGAATCAGGCAGGGGGTCCCAGTCCTTGCAGCACTTATGAGGACTTCAGCTGTCTCAAGAGGCAGCAACCCAGAGGAGTGAGCAAGCAAGCACCCAGATGCTCAGGTACTCACTCACAGGGCAGGTCTCCAGTCCTCTAGTGCTGCAGCTGTTCCCAAGGACCCAACGGGCAGCCAGGCTTTTGTGCCCCTTGACCAAGCCAGTTACTGATGCAAGAGGCTGCAAGATTGACTGCAGCTTGTCTCTGGAGTCAGGGTATTACTCTCTTGAGCAATAATACTCAAGAGCCATTGACTGCAATCCTCAGCTAGGCCATGTCGGCAAGATTCCATTTTTCTGTCTCCGATTTATTAAATCTGCATCTTTTACTTTGGAGCCCAAGGTAGGGAAATCATGCTTGATAAGTTTCTTGCAATTTTTCATCGGTATTGCTCAGCTGGGAAACCAAAGTGAATATTAGCAATATATTTCTTAAAAGCCTTTAAAGTCCTCTAGAACAGAAAGTTTGTTCTGTGTATTTGTATGAGAAAGAGAACAGTGGAGAAATGGAGTGAAAACACAGCAAAGGGAACAGCCAAGTTTGATTAATATTTGTTGAGCTCATTTAACTTGCCTGAACCTCTTTTTAATCTCTTCAACTAGAAGCATTTTTGAAAATGTTGCTTGATTCTGTAATCTCTCCCCATTCCTTCCGCTTTCCGATAAATATTTACAGACGAGCATGCTATTAAACTAAAGTCATAAACTCTTCCCGTGCAGTGTCAATTCCCAAGATTCATGTCTTATGCATTAGTAATCCAGTTTTTCACAGTTCAACTTGCAGGTTACTCTATTCTACCATGAACAAATTTAACGGTGTTATAGTTTTGTCTCCCTGTCTGGGCCATTTTGTGTAAATCAGCAATAAAAGAGATCCTGGATCAGATGTTGTTTCCTCTAGAATCCCATGATACATCTCTTCCAACTGGAATTTTTAATGCAGCATCTCATTCTGTGTGTTTGGTTAACACTCTGAGACCACCGGTGCCATAATCTGTTTCATTAATTTCACTGTCTTAATCCTTTCATTATTTGTTTCAGCGTTCACTACACTGCATGGTTTTTCATGATTCCATTTTTAATTTATTGGATTATTATTATTACATTTATTCATCGCTTCCTACAAAAAAAGTCTCTAAGCAACTTACCTGTTATTCATATTTAGCAGGGTTTTTTGTGATTAGAGTTCTCTGTTCATAATGAAGAAATGATTGTCAGGTGTATGTGTGTGCATGTGTAGGTGCGTTGGAGTGTGTGTGTAAGTCTGCACACTTTAAAAAATATGCCAAGGAGATACAAATGGTGAAATCATGCATCATGATCATTATTAAACATTTATAACCCACCTTTCATCTCAGAGGATCCCAGATGAGATTGCTGCAATATGTTCTGTATCGGGCTGCCCCTGAACAATATTCATAAACTACAGTTGATTCAAAATGCAATGACAAGACGTACACTACATGACATGTATCATTTAATAACTCATTAGGCAACTTCTCTGGCTCCTAATAGGCTTTCAGTCACAATGCAAGGTGATGGCTCTGCCCTTCAAACCTCTAATGCAGGGGTATTCAGATGGGAATTGGAGTCCAGAAATAGCGGGATGGCCACAGGTTCCCCACCTTACTCTAAAGTGTCTTTCCTTACTTTGAGATGATAATCAGAGGCCTTTCTCCAGAATTCCCTGCTGTCTGATATCTGGCTGGTGGTTACCAGAGAGAGGGTCTCCCTAGAAGAAAAATAGAAAGAAAATACATTTGTGTAGTTTTCAAGGTGGTATCAGATACACATCATTATCCATGGTATGAACATTTCCACCTCTATTGTCTCTATTTAATATTTTTGGGGGCTTTTGAACTGGTGGTTCACTAGAGATGGGACAAAAGCAACTCATGCTGTACCAGCACGTTTGTTTGTTTGTTTATTATATTGCTTTTCTGTCTTTCCTTGCTTGATGTCTTTCCTGAGCCAGCTGAAGACTTCTGATTTCCCCAGGCCTTTGATAAATTTTGTGGGATAAAAACCTACCCTGGAAGCAGTTTTCATTGTGTAATTTACACATACGTAGACCTAAGATTGTCAATATAAGTAGACAACAGGGTTGTCACCTGTACAACGTCCCCGAATTTCAGCCAGTTACCACTTACCATTTTTCCTCTGGGAACAAAAACCCACTTGGGGTATAAAATGTCCCAGAAATGCATTGAATTTTGCCATTGGGGTGTATTTATAGCCTAGCCAATATTAGCAGATTGGGGCAATAAAACAATCCATGGTTTTCTCATAGAAAAAATGGTCTGAGACAGGTCAAATTTTCCCTTCCAAGCAAAGAAGCTTGCAGTCACATGACAAAGCAGTAAAGAAACTTGCAATCACATCTCCAAGGTGCCATCATTTTAGAAGGACACACTTTTAGCTACTGGAAGGAAAAAAAATGGCTTCTACAAGCAAAGTAAGTTTTATTTTACAAATCAATGGGGCAAGTAATAAAAGGAATGTGGTGCTTGGAGTCTACTACCGACCACCCAATCAAGGAGAAGATGAGAATGTAACTTTTGAAAAGCAAATTGCCAATGTTTCGAGGAGGCATGATGTAGTAGTAATGGGGGATTTCAATTATCCCGATATCTGTTGGGAGACAAATTCTGCCAAACACGGCCCCTCCAAGAAATTTCTGACTTGTGTTGGAGATAACTTCCTCCTACAGAAAGTGGAGGAAGCAACCAGAGGATCAGCTATCCTGGACTTGATTCTAACCAATAGAGATGATTTGGTTGATGAAGTGGCAGTTACAGGAACTCTGGGGGAAAGTGACGACACCATACTTGAATTCTTGATTTTAACAGAAACAAAAGCTGAGAGTAGCCATACGCACACCCTGGACTTCAGGAAAGCTGATTTTAATAAACAATTGTAAGTATGGTTCTACGGCAAGCCACCCTAATGTGAAAAGGAGTCCAAGATAGGTGGGAGTTTCTAAAAAATGAAATTCTAAAAGCAAAATGGCAAGCAATTCCAACAAGGAAAAAGGGGGGGAAACAACAGAAGAAGCCAATGTGGCTTCACAAAAAGCTTAGAGCTGACCTGAAAACAAAAAAGGACACATACAGGAAGTGGAAAGAAGGCCAGGCCACAAAAGAAGAGTACAGGCAGGTATCACGGAATTGCCGGGATGGTGTCAGGAAGGCTAAAGCTGAGAATGAGCTGAGGTTAGCGAGGGATGCTAAAAGTAACAAAAAGCTTTTTTCAGGTATGTCCATAGTAAAAGACAGAGAAAAGAAATGGTGGCACAGCTACTCAATTAGGATGGCAAAATGATAACAGATGAGAAAGAAAAGGCAGAAGTGCTCAATTCCTACTTTGGCTCAGTCTTCTCCCAAAAAAGGGTCTATGACCCTCCTGGGAAACATGAAGTAGAATGGGCAGGACTGGAGCTTGAGATTGATAGACAAATGGTCAAGGAATACTTAATCACTTTGAACGAGTTCAAATCTGCAGGGCCCGATAAACTGCATCCTAGAGTATTGAAGGAACTGGCTGAAGAACTCTCAGAAATGCTGTCTCTTATCTTTGTGAAATAATGGAGGACTGGTGAAGTGCCAGATGACTGGAGTAGAACTAATGTTGTCCCTATCTTCAAAAAGGGCGAGAAGGAGGAACTGGGGAACTACAGACCAGTCAGCCTAACATCAATCCCTGGAAAAATTCTGGAGCAGATTATAAAGCAATCAATCTGTAAGCACCTTGTGTTGGAATGTATGAGGTTCAACTCCAACTTGATGGGTTGAGGCAGCATGGGGTTAATAAGGGTAGCTAGAGAGCTAGACCTCTTGCTGGTTGAGGCTATACCTATCCCTTTGATCCTGCCATCTCTTCCCTTCCTGCTAGACTGATAAGCAACAGGATGTTTGATCCCAGTTCCTTCCCACCTTTCTCTCTGTTCTCTTTCTCTCAAGAGGGGAGCAGACATCTTCTCTTTGTCTCTCCTCTCAACCAGGATGAGGGTGAGTACTGGGATCAGTGCTCATTGCTCCAGCATAGCCAGTTAGCTAGATATAGAACTCTTTCCTATCAAGCATGTACTTCCAGAATAAAGTAGTTGTTTCTTATTTTAAAGCTTAAAGTCTCTGTCTGACTAATTTGCAGGGAAGGTAGAATCTTAGCAAAGATTCAAACACACACACACACAGCTTGCTCAATACTCTCCGTTCCGCAGCTCTATGAAACTCTGCTACGCATCTCAATAGAGAGAAATTCTGACACATTGAAAGCAATGCAGTGATTACTAGGAGCCAACATGGATTTATGAAGAACAAATCTTGCCAAACTAATCTTATCTCATTTTTTGATTGGGTAACCTCCCTTGTAGACTGTGGGAATGCTGTGGATATAATATATCTCTACTTCAGCAAAGCTTTTGACAAAGTGCCCCATGATATTCTGATTAGCAAGCTAGCTAAATGTGGGCTGGATGAAACAACTATCAGATGGATCCACAGTTAGCTCCAGAATTGTACTCAAAGAGTGCTTATCAATGGTTCCTTCTCAAACTGAGCGGAAGTAACGAGTGGGGTACCACAGGGCTTGGTCCTGGGCCCGGTGCTCTTTATTAATGACTTGGATGAGGAGGTACAAAGCATGCTTATCAAATTTGCAGATGATACAAAGTTGAGGGGCATAACTAATACCGTGGAAGACAGAAACAAAATTCAAAGGGACCTTGATAGGCTGGAGCATTGGGCTGAAAACAACAGAATGAATCTGGAATTGGAATTCTGATCTTGGAATTGTCTTTGATCACAAGCTGAATATGAGCCAACAGTGTGATGTGGCTGCAAAAAAGGCAAATGCTATTTTAGGCTGCATTAACAGAAGTATAGTTTCCAAATCACGTAAAGTACTAGTTCCCCTCTATTCAGCACTGGTTAGGCCTCATCTTCAATACTGCGCCCAGTTCTGGTCTCCACACTTCAAGAAGGATGCAGACAAACTGGAACAGGTTCAGAGGAGGGCAACAAAGATGATCAGTGGACTGGAAACAAAGCCCTATGAGGAGAGACTGAAAGAACTGGGCATGTTTAGCCTGTAGAAGAGAAGACTGAGGAGAGATATGATAGCACTCTTCAAGTACATGAAAGGTTATCACACAGAGGAGGGCCGGGATCTCTTCTTGATCATCCCAGAGTGCAGAACACGGAATAATGGGCTCAAGTTGCAGGAAGCCAGATTTCGACTGGACATCTGGAAAAACTTCCTAATTGTTAGAGCCATGCGCCAATGGAACCAATTACCTAGAGAGGTGGTGGGCTCTCCGACACTGGAGGCATTCAACAGGCAGCTGGACAGCCATCTGTCGGGAATGCTTTGATTTGGATTCCTGCATTGAGCGGGGGGTTGGACTCGATGGCCTTATAGGCCCCTTCCAACTCTACTATTCTATGATTCTATGCAATCAGCAAAATATTATGAGGAGAAAGAAAATAGTTCCAGATTCTGGCACAGTTAGATGGAGGGCTTTGGCCATGTTCTTTTTGATTAACAAAACAAATGAGTACCAAACAGAAATAAACTTGTCAGTCTTTGAAACCCAAGTTATGCTTGCCATAAAAGGGATAAACCATACTTTATTATACTAATATATCATTGGCTCCTTTCTGGTCTTTCCAATGTGCTGTTATCATTAATCAGGCAGCCATGAGCAGGTGACCACCAGAAATTTCGTGTTTGTACCTAAGTTTGTGTTTGCAATAATAATAATAATAATAATAGCACCAAGCATGGGAATCTGTCCTGAGAACTGGATCTCGTTGAAAACAGTGTTCCAAACCTTCTGAGCCCACATACATGACCATCACTTATGGTGGTATGTCCCATGCTCTGTACATCCTCTCCAACATTTAGTAATTGATAGTGTGCAGCAGATAAAGGACAACCTCACAGGAATGATGCAGTAATTTAAACATGGACTCTCATATGCCATGTAGTTGCCATGTAGATGCCATGTAAATTCTGGGTTTATTCCAGAAGATTCTCCAATCATTTATTTCCAATCTCCCTCCCATTTTTTTTGAGACCAGACAAATCTTCCCCATCAACTATGTTAAACTTAGTAGATAACTTAGAAATGATGCCTCATTTCCTATCTCTTGCTGCTAAAATGATATTTTCAAAAACAGAAAGCTGATTGAGCATTTGTTCCTTGATCTTAGCCCGAGAGAGGAAATTGTGTAGTTGCTGCCGTTGAATCCAGGTTATCGGCGAGTCACTCAAATCTGTGCAGAAATCCTACCCAGTAATTAGTCTATATTGAAAAAAAATGGAGATGACAGAATCCTTTTGACCTCCATTCATGCCATGGCATTTGTTTATGTTTATTGTAAAAGTCAGGGTGGAAGTAGAAAGAAGTCAGAGACAAAAAAGGTTTGATTAGCCTGGATCAATGTTATTGCCAGCAACTCAGGAGAACTCCCCATAAATTGATTCTCTGTTGCCTTGAATCACATTTGGTAAGTTTTCTAAATAACATTGCACTAAGCAGGATTCTTCTGAGCACAATATTTTCTATCTGTACTCACCTCTTTTTTAGTGCTGTCTAATAATCTTGTCTGTCTACACAGTAGGGCTTTTTTTATCCCTTTTGGGGGGAGCAAAATAAAGGATTCTGTATCGTTTTGCCAAATCCTAAACTGCTTTTCAGATATCCTTATCAGGATTGTGTGAAAAAAGAAAGGTAGTTTAGGAAGGGCATTCATTTTCACCATCAGCTTTCCCCACCCACTCATATCTCTCTTGTTTGCCTTCCAGGTTGGTAGGAAGTTAGCCAAGAAAAGTCTATTCAGATTCCCGTGAATTTGAACTCCTAAATAATTACATTATTTAGGGGGGATTCTGATGCCTAATGTGTTAGAGAACATCTTTTGGTCTCCGGGTGGAATGTGAAAACACAAGACCTCTGGTTTGTTATAATAAACCTTTAATCCTGAGACCAATACATTTTTTCTAATTCTCTTATAATGTGAGGTGCTTCTGTCAGTGGGTTTGCAAGCATAAGGACCATGCCATCCATGCACATGCTTAACAAGTGGGATTCATTTCCAATATATATTCCATTCATAATAGGATTGCTTCTGAAGCTTTGATCCAACATATCAACAGTTAATGAAAACAAGAGAGAAGAGAGGACACTCTTTCTTTGTAACCCTTTGAATTATAATTTGTTGAGAATCCAGTCCATTTACCCTAATTACTGCAAAAGAATCACTATATATTTTATCTAAAATCATTAACAATTTAGGACCAAAATTCATTTGATTTGCAATTTCTTTTTAAAAGCGCCAATTTACACAGTCAAATGCTTAAAAAATATCAGGGGATAAGAAGGTGAGAAGTAATGCATTACATTATTTATTTATTTATTTATTTTATTACATTTTTAGACCGCCCTATAGCAATAAGCTCCCAGGGCGGTGTACAGCATAATAAAACAGGTTAAAATACAAGTGG
Organism: Rhineura floridana; assembly: GCF_030035675.1. NCBI lineage: Eukaryota > Metazoa > Chordata > Lepidosauria > Squamata > Rhineuridae > Rhineura > Rhineura floridana. The sequence goes on from NC_084483.1 coordinate 80,583,167, forward strand.
ATGTAAATACAATACACAATAAAACATAATTAAAAATTTCCAATTTAAAATTCAAATTTTAAAATTTTTAAAACGCCTGGGCGAAGAGGTAGGTCTTTACCTGGCACCGAAAAGATAACAAAGAAGGCGCCAGGCGTATCTCATCAGGGAGGGCGTTCCATAGTTCCATAGTCCATAGTTTACATTGCCTGATTGCATTTAAAATTCTATGGATGGGATCAGCAATTTGCCTAGATAGAATAAAGGCTGATTGGGCTGCCTGAATCAACTTGTAATTGTTAAATTGATTCTTTTATTACTGTAAGGACTGAAGTAAAAATGTTATAATCATGGTTAAGTTGGCTGGTAGGATTCAACATATAACATTTTTAAAAGACTTGTGTAAAACAACAATCTTTGGATGTTTTCAGGAGTTAGGGAGTGGATCACACTCCATTAAACAAATGCAACATTTTAGAGATAAGAAGATCTTTATAATGGTTGTAAAATTCATTAGTAAATCCATCTGGTCCTGGTGATTTGTTCAATTTCAATGCATGAAAAACTTCCTTAATTTCATCTTCTGTGATGCATTTGCTAAGACCCATTCTCTCTCTCCTCCTGTTAATTTTTGATATGCAAACCTGATAATATTTAGTGACAACCTCAGGGTCTGTGTGGGTTGTTGTTGTTGTTGCATATAGCTTCCTATAAAAATCTGCAAAGGTTTTATTAATCTCTCTAGCATCCCAAACGAGTTTCCCATTATTTATTTGCAATTTATTAACTGTTTGCCTACATCTTTTCTTTTTAATCTATTAGCCAGAAGTCTAGAACTCTTACTACCAAATTCAAGATACCGTTGTTTTGTGTAAACCATGTTCACTAGGGTTCTATAAATAGCTAACAATTCCAATTCTTTTCTTTTAAAATCCAATAATTGAAGCATTTTTGGTTTGTTTTTTTATCCAGATTTTTCATATTCCTCCACCAATTTGTTGATTTCTTCATTTAGGCTATCCTACTGTTGCTTGTTGAATTTTTTAAGTCCCACATAGTTCTTTTATACAAACTCTGTTGTATCACTGCCTTTGTGGCTTCCCATTAGGTGTTAATAGACATCTCTAGGGTACCATTTTACAGGAAATAGTATTTCCAAGCTTCTCCAATCTGGACAGTACTGTGCTGAGTAGTAAGAAGAACCAGACTGAATCTCCAAATAGGCAAGCCTTTTTCCAATTGCATAGTGTCAACTGTAACTGATTCTAATGGCCCCAACAGCAGAATCTGTGACCCATCTAAATGTGAGTGAGAACAGTGTAAAAAAAAAAGTAAACAAGTGATCTGCTGGATGTGCCTTTGCCCCAAAACCAAATTTCTCCAACAGACATAGGACCTTGAGTTTTGACCTCAACAAATTGTGCTTCCCTTTAACTTGAAGTTTATTCAGATGATATTTGGATAATAGAGCCAGATCCAACCCCTTCAAATTTAAGTTGAGGTCTTCCCCTAAGATTAGGTCTCCCATTTGAATTTTAGACAGCTTCTTGAGCAGATTTGTGAGAAATCCAATTGTTCTGTGTTCGGTACATAAAGTGATCCAATTTTAAGAGGCCAGGAGCCTTCCAACATAAATACTCATTATAAAAAGGAATCAACCTTCTGTGTCTTTCCAAATCTTTCTCATTTCAAAAAAGAGACCTGCTTTGAAGACAATAGCCACCCCTCTTACTTTGGATGAGTCCACCACCAGGAATCAAAATAACTACACTTTAAAAGTATTTCAGAGATCTTTTGGCAGTGTATTTCCTGTAGAAATGTAATATCAGGTTTCATGTCCTTCAAATATCTCACAATTCTATAATGTTTTATAGTATCTCCTAAGCCCTTACCTTAAAGAGTCAAATCTTTCATCCCATTAGAGGCCAGAAATTTCAGCCAAAGATATAGCTTGTGCCACCTGAATGTCCAGTTGACAGAACCTGTGCCAGTGAGATGTTTAAAAAAGCCACCAGATTCCCAAACCCTCCCTCTGGATGCTCCATAACCCTCTCCCAATCATTATCCCAACTCTTCAACCAACAAATCAATTAAACATCCACTATACAACTTCTCTGGTCTGACCATGTAGAGGCTGTGGTGTACAGATCTACATCTATGCAAATGTCATAGACCAACTGGGAATACTACCAATTTTATCAGGGGAAAATACCACATTCAGTTCCGCAAGTTGAATAAGAAACAATTACATCATTGCCTCTGATCTGTCTCCCTTCAGGAATAATGCAAAAAAGATTTAGGATATGAGGAGTTTCCCTCCATCCTCCCCACTCCCATGACCATGTCTGAAACTAAAATACAAAACATGCCAGTAGACCCCTTTGTTATATTAGCAACACAGAATGACATGACCAAACCTTCAGACAAAGAGTCTCAGAGTACCAGACAAACACTGTTCAGACCTTTAGTGTGGCGGCACCTACCCTTTGGAATTCCCTCTGCTTAAATATTAGACAGGCACCATCTCTGTTTTCTTTTCGGCGCCTACTAAAGACCTTCCTCTTTTAACAAGCCTTTTAAGTTGAGACCTTATCCCAGTCTGTGTCTTCGTTGGAATTGCTTTTTAATATGTTTTTAAATCTTTTTTTTAAAATAATATGTTTTTACACCTTTTTTAAACTGTTTTTAAAGCTTTTTAAAAATGCTTTTAAAGATGTTTTGTTTTAATATATTTTAAAGTCTGTTTTTATGATGTCTTAAAGTGTTTTAGTGCTTTTGTTTGCCGTCCTGGGCTCCTACTGGGAGGAAGGGCAGGATATAAATCAAATAATAAATAAATAAATCTACCCTGTGATGAACCGTATCAAAGTGGTCATGCAGGTCTGTAGATTCACCTACTCATACATGTTTTCGGGAAAAACACCGATCTCTGCCATGTTCCCAGCCTGAGTCTCATTCCTGCAACACATCTTCTTCTCCTTCCTCTTCAAAGTCTTGTTGAATCCCTTCAGGATACTCCAAGTTGCAAGCCTTCAGGAGGGTAAATGCTTCTTTCATAGTGCTGGCTGATAGAATTCTCCTGTTCCTGGAAAATGTTAGTCTAAAAGGGAACCTACATCTGTATTTTATTCCTGCCTGTTGAAGGAGGGTAATGATTGGTTGAAACTCCCTGCATTTCCTAAGCATTTCAGGGCAAAGGTCTTGCAGCACAATAATCTGTTTACCTCAAAAAATAGTTATTTAACCCTTCAAAGGCCAGCCAACAGTTCCTCCTGTTTTGCATATCTTGAGAAACAAACTTGCGTATGTGTGTGTGTATTTTTAGGTTTCACTGCCAAAGCCCTGGGTGCACATTCAAAGTCCACTGCCATTACAGCAGAATCCAGTAAGATGATGTTCAACCAAGCAGATTAGAAAGTAGCCATAAAGGTAGAATATTCTGCAGTCCCCTCCTTGAATCTGCAGTAGTGAAGGTTAAAGAGTTAAATTTAGTTCTCAGTTTCCTTAAGTTTGTTTCTAATTAACTTGTGTTTAAGAAGCAGTAGTTCTACCATGTTTGCCAATCCATTATCCATGTTCTCTGAGGCAGAATGTATGATATCGTCAATGTGAACAGAAAGATCTGTGATCTTATCTTCTAGAGGTTTAAATGATGCATGCAAGCTCTCATGACTACTTTAAAATTCCAAAATTACACTGCTAGTTCATTTTGAATTTGAAATTGGTGGTCCCTGCTTCTGTGTGGGCCACCATAGGGTTTTTCTGCATCCCAGGCATCATATTGTCAAGAAGCTGTTGCTTCGCTGTACTTGGGCTGTCCATGTTGATGGGTTTAAAATAATTTATTAAGTTGCCTTCTTTTTCTCTCAACATACTGGGCAGCATGCCCCATAGGGTCCCCAAACAATTCTGAGCAAACAGAGAATCAATTTAATGTTGCAGGAGGGTTGATTCAGGTGCATGGGAATACAGCAGAACAACTAAGTGGCCTTTTTGTGGCTTGGCCAGCCACGACCACCATTAAATAAACTTTTATTTTGTTTATTTTGATATTAATTTATTCCCCTTTTATAAATTTGTTTTTATGCATTAGCTATTTGATTATATTTTAAATATGTTTTTAAAAATCACCCTGTTGATATGTTAGACTAGTAGAGTATAAATCTAAATAATACAATCTGGCCATATAGTACATTGTACATCCTCATGGAGATTTCCCATTGTCGCTCGGAGCAACACACTCCAGAGAGATTGGGCCTTTGTGGGCACACCTTTAGGAGAGTCATGACAGCAGTCACACTGCACATGACTGCATGCAACACTGGCAGCAAGGGGCAGGGCTATACTGCACACTATTTAAGCATGGCTTACCCTTCCCTCTGGCCTCTTCAGTATTGAGCAGTGCCCACCCTCCCTGAGAACAGTACAGGTTTATCTGGTTGCCTTTAGAGGGACCAAGTAGGATTTTTTGCCAATTTATGTTTTAACCAATTAGTTGTTTTGCCTACTTTTTATTGCTGTCTCTCAATTTGATTTTATTTGGCTTGTTAAATAGGTTGTCACATTTTGGTGGGTATATGCAGGGATTGGTCAGGTTAGGGTTTTGGTGAGCACCCTTTGGTACCTTTAAGGTGACTGGTGAGACCCAAGACCTATCTTCCACCTGTTTGGGGCCTGTTGGCAAAGTATGGCTCACGTTTGGGGTTAACCTGTCACCCATCTGGAGTTGTGGGGCTGTGGGAGTGGGGTAATAGGGCTGGAAGGTCTCCCAAACCACCCCTAAGGGGGGTGGGGTGTATATCCCCCTTTTTACTGGGTAGGATGGTCCTCACCTATGCTGCTGGGATTCATTTCCCCACATATCCACACTGCAAATAATTATCTTTAATCCAAAATAAATGTGGCCCATGTTTCACCCAAACCTCACCTGTATCATGGCTCATTATTTTCAGGGCTGTGGTCACAAATACATCTGCAAATTTCTGCAATTTAAAAAAGCACAACATTTTTTAAAAAAGAAAAAGAAAATTGCCCCCAGTCATGAGGGTCTTCTTGTTTTTAACTTTATGGAGGTAACACATATCTCTTTACTATTACTCTTTACTATTTACTCTTAAACCTTTGACAGGCACCATCTCTGTTATCTTTTTGACGCCTATTGAAGACCTTCCTCTTTCAACAAGCCTTTTAAGTTGAGACCTTACCCCAGTCTGCGTCTGTGTTGGAATTGCTTTTTAATATGTTTTTAAATCTTTTTTTTAACAATATGTTTTTAACCTTTTTTAAAAGATGTCTTGAAAGCTTTTTTAAAAATGTTTTTAAAGATGTTTTGCTTTAATGTATTTTAAAGTCTGTTTTTGTTTGATGTTTTAAAGTGTTTTTAGTGCTTTTGTTTGCTGCCCTGGGCTCCTGATGTGAGGAAGGGCGGGATATAAATCAAGTAGTAGTAAGTAAATAGTAGTACTAATCTCCCTATGCCACATTTAAAAAAAAATAACCCCACTTTCCAAAATAACCATTGTGGGGTGTGTGATAATTATTCTGAATTGGTTTTATGATGATGCAAAACATGTCCCCTGTTTTGGTTCAGCCACCACTGATTCCATTGGATGCTTCAGTCTATGTACATGGAAGCACACTTACACCATAGACTTCTTTGAGCATGTCTACAGCAGACTGTGGAACACAATCCAGATTCCTCTCCCAAACTTGGGTGAAAGGTAAAATGGTGTCCATCAAAATGTTTTGGAATGGACTTTTATTTTGGAGCCCTCACTTCAAGCAACTTTTTCATTGACCCACAATTTCATAGTTCCCTTCACTGATCTTTTCATTTCATGTAAGTTGTGAGTGATTAATGTTGGGGACAAACTATATATTTAAGACAGTTGAAAGTGGTACAATAGAAGCACCTTTGCTCATGCTAAACACACATTTCTTTTGTCCCATCTACAGTCAAAACATCAGTATACCCGATGGAAAAGCTAACTCAGCAGAGAAGACAACGACTGGAGCCTAATAGGCAGGACACATTGCACATTAAATTATTTTTGTATATAAGTCATGTGGCTGTGAAAGAACATGATTGGTCATCACCTTTAACCCATGTAAGGATGTGTTTGGATAGCTTACATCAGGTTGCTTATGGAGTGCTTTAGGATTACTGCAATATTTGGATTTATTTGACAATTTGTAGTAACTGATATTGTTGAAATTAATATTTAATGTTCCCTTAACATTTCATGTGTATTGTTATTTGTGATCTTGAACATATTATATGAGCGATGATATGAAATTAATGGGTGCAGAACTTGGATAACTATTCATGCTTGTCAGCTTTCATAGGGTATTGAGTTTTCTTTTCTAATTTCCCCCCTAAAATTATTTTCTTTATTTTACTTAATTGGATTTAAATGAGATTTTTGTGATTATTTTCTTCTATAGATTTTCCAGTGTAAGTGTATTATTTATTTACTGATTAATGTAAACTAAAACTCATACTGTGAGAGTTGTATACTATAAAATTATAATAAAAATTATTTTTTAAAAAACCAGTACACCTTTCCCCAAAATAAAATATTTAACAGAGACGATTCTGGTGCAAGCGTTCAGACTATGGGCACCTATCCCTTTTTCACGCTACTTCCAACACAACAAAATTGTAATCTTTTTCAATTTCTCTAGTCCTGTCCTGAATGATGACTATTGTTATTCTCACCATTGTTGGTGAATTCTATGCTAAGCAAAAGCAACTTGAATGGACTCTACCCTATTGTGACCCTTAAACCAATACATTTTTTCTTATTTAATCTCCTGAAGTGCACTTATGAGAATTTTAGGGTGAAAAACACTTTTATAAATGCTGTCATATTCTTCTGTCTGCTTTTATTTCAAAGGATCACATCTGTGTAAGTGGTTCTTATAGCTAATGATCCTTATTCAATTTTGGTCCAACATCAGTGAGAATTAAGTCCATCAGCAATGCCATTGCCATGCACTCTTCTCAGAGACCTGAAACCTATATCACTGCCAGTTTTGGCTACAAAGTACAAGTTCTTCAAACATTATAGGCAGGATGTACATATAAACTGCAAATACTCTAGGTTTCAAAGCTTCTAAAAAGAATATGTGGGGATCATTTCCTTAGCTACAACTAATGTCTGAGGCCTTTCCAGATGATTAGATTTTGCGCATGAAATGGATATTAGCTTGTCATCTGCTATGCAAAATCGACACATTTCACCACAAGGTTGTACTTATAATTCAGGGCTACCATATTTTACAAGCAGTATTTTACTTGAGAAAGTGTCATGCTTCCATTAGATAGCACATCCATTGCAATTTGTGCTTGCAATGTCATTTGGATTCAGAAGTCATATTGTTACCTATTGGAGGGTGCATTGCATCAGAAGGTCCCAGGTCCCTGAATAAAATGATCAGGTGATACAATAACAGCTGATGTTAAATACCTCTTCCTGAAACCCTGGGGAGCCACTGTCAGTCAGAGTAGAGAGTACCAATATAAGGCAGATTCCTATGTTCATAATACTATAATATTGTTAGTGACATATAGCACAGTTCCCCAGTCCATTGCTCCCTTTATTAGGTGCTCTAAACCTATATCACTAGGACATGAAAGCTGTATCACATCAGTCCTGCTTGCACTTCCTCCCATTTTCACAGGCAAAACTGACTCCTCTTCCATACTGGCATGGTTTCAAGAACTTCTTTATTGTTATTGTTGCTGCTGCTGCTGCTGTTGTTATTATTATTATTTCATTTGTTAATCACCTAATACCAAATGGTCTCTAGGCAACTAACAACAGATTTAAAACATACATAAATTTAAACCAAGAATCATAGATAAAAGCAGACAATCAACAAACCCCATCAATTTGTTAAAAGCCATACATAATCATCAATAAAAACTTAAAACCTATCAAGTAACAAAAAGGAATAACTAGGGCTGATTCACATGGAGGTTTAATGTGAGTCTGGTGCTACTTGCATCCCCATTTAATTTGCATGGTTCACATGACGTTGCGGGCAATCAGCAGCTAGTTTTGCCCTTTAAATCGGTAATAACCCAATCCTCTTTTAATCTGAAAAGGGAAGGAAAAAACATCTCCACTTCATATCTCTAGTGCTTGCAGATGCTGTGCTGCGATGCTTGTAGGTGGGTGTGTCAATCATCCCCCTCTTCAAGCCCATTCCCTCCTCCTCCTGCTGGCTCCCATTCTGCAAGCCTGCTACAAACAGTGCTTTATTTTTCTTTCCCCCCTAACTTGTGCAAAAAGCACAACACTGTTCAAACAAATATTTGTATTTCAGCTGGATTGTAGCAGTGAAAATACAAATAATTGCATTCAGGGCTGGCTCCAGGTATGCCGAGGCCCTTGGGCACCAGCCTGCCCCGGGCCCCCGCACACGCTGCCGTGGATTGCACTGTTTGCCTGTTCCCTCGCTCTGCCTATCTTTCTGTCCTGTGTTTTGTGGCTGCACATGGAGTGCTGCCCTTAACCAAGATGGTGGCTGAGGTTTCTCTAAGGGGCTGAAGCCTCCACAGCCATTTTGGTTGATGGCATGCATGCATGCTGTGCACACGCAGGGCTGCCATCAACCAAGATGGTGGCGCATGCTTCAGCCTCTTAGGGAAACCTCGGCCACCATCTTGGTTACACAGCCACAAAATACAGGAAAGGTAGGTGGAACGAGGGAATGGGTGGTGCTATCTGCGGTAGCGATTTTGCTGCGGATTGTGGAAGGGGAGCGCTACTCTCCCACTCTAAAGAGGGGCCCTTCAGGGGCCCCTCCGGGCCATGGGGCCCCTCCGGGCCATGGGGCCCTCGGCCAGGGACCAACCTTGTCACCCTATAGAGCCGGCCCTGATCGCACTTCAGGGTTTTTAAAAATGAAACTTACTCTGGAACAAACTGAGCATGCTTGGTTGCCAAGGTAACCAGAGGAAGTGGTATTTTGACCTTAAGAGGGCATGGTCATTAGGAAGCCACGTGATTGATCCTTTCCCTTCAGTGTGAATGGAAAACAGCAATTGGAAGGTAGGAAGTGTGAACCTTACAAATCTAACGCGATGGCAAAAGCTTCATCTTTAATACAAAGCGTAGCTTGAGGGAAGAGGAAGATCTTTGCTTGGCACCTAAAGATGGATAGAGAATGTGCCAGGCATAACTCCCTGGGGAGAGCATTCCACAGCCAGGGGACCACCACTGAAAATGCCCGTCAGGGATTATTTATGCTGTCAGTTTCCTTGAAACCATGGTTCTAGTGCTTATTAAATCAAGACTGACCGTCTGCATGTTAATTTATAATTCCTAAAGTGGTACTTATTGCCGAGTAAACATGCCTAGGAATAGACTGCATGAAGACTAAGCAGTGGTGGGTAGATTGCACCCAAGTTAGTCATGGAATGAGCAGTCTGTCAACAAGCTGGAAGACAAATCCAGTAACCTAATATCAGACCTATATGAAAAGAAGGGAAGAAGAAAAAGTCCTAGCAGCATTAGAATAGTAATTCTACTGCATTAAAAACCCTTTAAATACTACAAATGGAACAATTTTGCTTTTCCATATTTCCAACCAATTCGTAAACATGAAGGAATAAAAGATGTTATAAAATGTTTTGTCTGGTGGCTTCCGGCAGACTTAATCATCCAGAAAATGAAAGCTATTTTATGCATCTTCATAACAACTCCTTCTTACAGGCACAACAGGAAAGAATGAAATGAACATAGCATCTGTTCTTAGGTTTAGACTTTTTTAAAAAGTGCCAAATAATTAGTTTAGGATTTTGAATCCCAGGAAGCAGCTCCATTTAGAATAATGGTAAGAATTGTGAAAAACACACGGCAAAAGTTCAGGTTTGGGTGTTTCAGAAACAGTTGTCTGGTATGCTTTAACTTGGATTCCTGCATTGAGCAGGGAGTTGAACTTGATGACCTAATAGGCGCCTTCCAACTCTACTATTCTATGATTCTATGATCACTAATTTATTGCAAATTCAGACAGAAAAGCGGTTTGCATATCAACATAGCTGGTGTTTAGAGCTGTTTGAATTACTTAGCTTTTTCTAGCACTGAGAGTGACAACTTTGAAGCAATCTTATATCCATACAGGAGATTTCAGGTTGTATCATCTAGCAAACCACCTCTGCATTATAATCTGGCTAGATATAGACAGATTTTGACACATATTCCAAATAGACATCGGAATGTTAAAATGGGTAATATGCCCTTGAGCTCCCATTGCATTGTGGGAAGGAATATTTCCAAAACAAAGAGAGCAAACAAAAAGTATATATTTTTGTGGCTCAGCAATTTCAGTGTGCTACTGCTTGCTGACAACAAGGAAGGGTGATAAACAAGCTCTTTCATGTGTGCATTATACTTGCCCAAAGGCATCTTTAACTTATGCTTTGGCCTCTTGCAAGATATGCAGTGTGCAATAATCCTTAAATAGCAGTGCTATGGCAACAACTCCACAGAGAAGAAAGATGCTCTGTGTGAAAGCAAATAATAGCATGATATCAGCAATATTGAAATCCAAATATTTACATCAGTTCTGAGTTTGGAAACAAACCACATTTTTTCTTTTTAGTGAACATGCAGCATATAGCTACTGAAACTGTGACTGATTTCAAGTCAACTATTGAAGAAATTTCACAATTGGTGCCTTCCACTGATGCAAGGCTCTTTGATACAGTGGAGGTTTCCAGGAATGGAAATGGAAAGGGTGTTGGTTTCAAATTTCCCCTTTCTCCTCCAGCTCCCTGTGCTCCCTCTCACATCAAGGCTGAGTTGAAACAGTGGCACTTACTGGATTCTAGTGGGATCCCCTAACCCTCTGGAGAAGATTTTGTGGGAGTGCAAAGGGCTGTAGAGGTAAGGGAGTAGCAGTGAACATTGCCTCTCTCTCTTTCCTGTCACAGAAGCATCTTCTGGATCAAAGAAGCTTTTGTGTGCAGAGGGACATAATTGGATGCAACCCACATTGTCTTTAACTATTTCCAGAGGGGTATTTATTTTATTTAATTGTAAGACGTTTACAGGCTGCCTTTAAGAGTAAAGACTCTCTAAAGGTGGCTTCTCTCATAAAATATTAAATGTGAACAATCAACATTATCTCGCACTAATAAAACCAGCAGTAAAACTAAATCAGCCCAAAGTGAAATGCCAGTGCTTTGCTGCCACCAAAGAATATAGCTGCATTGGACTGTTGCAGGCAAAACAACAAAAACATCTTGTGCCCCTATAAAGACCAACAAATGTATTATGGCATACACTTTTGAGTGGACTATAATCCACTCACCATCATAAACTTGTTGGTTGTTCACTTTGTCTATGTTGTGTATCCTTTTTTTAATTTGCTTGATAAATCTATGCAACACAGATCAGCCTGCCCTGGTGGGATGGCATCATATTCTTTGGGCTCATTCCCCATTTGGTTCAGAGGAAGAAACAAAAGGGGAGGATACCTTTCCTGGGGAACCATTGTCCCCCTCACTCCAGGAACTTCCAGGCCAGAGAACATGAGTTTACTCAGTGGCTGCAGAATCAGGCAGAAGCTGTTTAAGAATAAGGCAGTTCCTCAACGGGAATGGGGTTAACAGAAGCATCAGACCAACCAGCCCTCGGAAGGCCATAAAATATTATGCTTCCAGAACTAGGGTTGCCTGTTGTCCAGGTTTTGGTTGCAGACTCTGGATTCTTGGGGTGCTCTCCAGATCTCCGAGTGAGTCACTTTAATCTCTGGACTCTCAGCTTTCATATTTTTAAAAAATTAAGTTTCTATGTGGTCTGGTTCCCGAGATATACACCAAAATGTCAGCCGACCCCCTGCAACTTCAGTTAAATGAGCTCATAGCTGGCTGCTCTCATCCCGCTCTTTCATCTTTGTAGCCAATAAACAAAGTCAGGGTTGTGATTGACAAAGCAGTAACTAAAACCCTTTGCAAGTCAGAGATACCTAGAACCCACTGCAAATTCAGAAAACTGTTGTTTTTTCCTGCTTTTCTGAAAATCTCATCAATTGAGTAAGCATATAGCTTTCAGTCTTTTTCTCTCTTGTGTTCAGGAGTCAAACAAGTTTAAATTTTCCTGGCCTGTTGAAGAGGGCACTGTTTTGAAAACCTTCCCAATATGAAGCTTTAATCCAATGCTCTCTTTTCTGGGAGTAAAGCTGCAATGCTAATCCCACATACCCAGAGTAAACCCCATTGAATTCAATAGGACTTACTTTTGAGTAGACATCGTTAGGATTGTGCTGTAAATTGATGGGACATTTAAATGAACATAGCAAAGAATTGTGTTTGTGTTGAAAATCTTTCTCTCCCCCTCTAATCTTATTTTTAAAGCAATTAGGTAGGGCTTACATATGTAGCACTGCTTTTATTATGTAGGAAACACTGATTTTATTTTTTACAAAAATGTTCTGCAATGACCAACTAGTTCTGACAATTCCCGTCCATCAGCAGACCCCTGTCAGAAAAGACCTGGTATGGCTTCAAAGCCCCCCCCATTGCAGCATGGCCATGCACACTGCATCACCCAGGGGCAGGGGCAGGGTGGCTATTTAAGCCCTGTTCTGCCCTCCCTCAGCCTCTTTCTGGTCTTGCACAACACCCACCCACCCTCCTTTAGGGCAGTACAAGTTTAACTGATCTCCTTGGGGCCGGGTAGGAATTTTTAGCTCATTGGTCTTCGTTTACTGACAATTTTTTTGCCTACCCTGTACTGTTCTTCTAATTTGACTGATTGGCTCATCTTTATTCACCTAATCCACCTTATTTGTTGTCTGACCAAGTAGTTAGCCTGGCCAACCTCTAAATAGGTTGATTTGGTCATGTTTGGTGGATATGCATGGGAATTTCACAGGGTAGGGTTTGGTGAACATCTTTAGTTACCCTTTAAGGTGATAGATCGGATCTGAGGCTTGCCTTCAGGGTTGTGTGGCCTGTTGGCAGGATAAGGATCACCTTTGAGGCTAACCTGTAACACCCACTCAGAATGACCCTAAGGGGGTGTGGAGCAGGAAGGCCTCCCCAACCACCCTGTGGGGATGGGGCCCGGAGAAGGGGATTGGGCTTGGACCACCCCCTTTTCCACAGCAGGGTGTCCTAGCCTGATTGGGTAGGAGTTCGGTCCCACACTTTTCTCTGCAGATCATTTATTTTACAATCAAGCCTTAATTGGCTTTATTTAAATAAACATGGCCCTTTATTTACCCACACTTCACCTTGTCTTCCCTTTTCATCTCCCAGCTATGGGCTGCAATAAACTATTATATGGGGTGTATGTATTTTTACATCTCCAATGTGTGTGTGTGTATGGAGTCTTTCAAACAACCCTGTGAAGTAGGATTGCCGATTGGAAAACAAGGCAGCCCAAAACAAGAAATAAATCCCTTTAAAATCCAATACCATAAAAAGTATAAACAATTGCAAAACAGCTTAAAGTGGCATGATTCTGAATTTTGGGTTGGGTGAGCGTTCCTTATCATTTGAGGCTGTAGTTCTGTGCACGCTTCTCTGTTTGAGTAAGCCCCATTGCATACATTGGGACTTCTGAGTAAACAATCATAGGATTGCACTACAAATATATTTACAGGTTGTGTAAATAATAAACATCTTTGACAGTCATGCTTATATAAATATTTCTTCATACCAGGTCCCGATAAGTACTTGATTTCACACTATGGTTGTACATTATTACTTCCTCTAAATTTTAAGTGTGCTCTTCTTCCTTGGGGTTTTCATGGTTCCTCTCTGTTGTTTTCATCTTGAGGGGCAGATTAGGCTGAGAGATGGTGAGTAGCCCATGGTCATCCAGTAAACTTTATAGCTCATTTCCAATTAAAAAAATAATAATTAAAATGATTTACATGCAGGCAAAGTTTATTAAGTAGAGCCACACAATAAGTTCAAAGCATATCCAACTTGTATTTAAAGAGCAAGTTCCCCTAAAGAATCCTGGGAACTGTAGTTTCCCCCCTCACAATTATTGTTCCGACCATCCCTAACAAACTACCCTTCCCACAATTCTATGGTGGGGTTCATGTACTTGAAATGTTTGTTGAATGTGCTTTAAATGAATGATGTGGATCTGCCCTAGGTATGTTCTGCATTCATTAGTGAACTGAAAAGAACAATTTTAAAAGATACTTTTTTAAAACAGAGGAAGGGCTGTAGCTCAGTGACAGGGCATATGCTTTGCATGCAATGGTCCAAAATTGAGACTGGAATCCTGGAGAGCCAATGCTAGTCCATGTCATCAGTACTGAGCTAGATGGTACTAAATGCCCTGTGTTGGTATAAGGCAGATTCCTTTGTTCCTAAAAGTGGAAAGAGACCCAAGGGCCACAGTGACTCCAAAATGTATTTATGCATTTTATTTACAACATTTATATACCACTTTATTGTAAAAAATCTCAAAGTGGTTTACAGAAGGAATTAAAACAATAAAATTATTGGCAAAAACAGTTAAAGACAGATATTTAAAAACATTCAAAATAATGTATAACAAAACTTTATTGCATCTTAGCCATGAGCCTTTTGCAAATACATATACATAAACAAATACGGACACATATACAAAAATATACTTAAAAAAAGAAAAGAAAAAAGGTTTCCTATGGGTCTGTTAACCTATGAATAAAACACTCTCTCAAATTTTGTGCGGCTATTGCAAAATTTGCAACCGCAAGGGAAACTGACCTGGAGTAGTCCGATAAAAGTATATTGACCTTAACCTCATCGGGGTAAGATGCTATTGGTTCTAAAAATGGTTTTAAAATTTTTTGCCTAGGTTGTTCATAAAGAGGACAATGAAGCAAATAATGATCAATCTCATCAATGGCAGAACAGCCGTAAGAACATTGGCGTTGAGCCAGAGGGATGCCTTTGTACCTGCCATCGAGAAAAGCTGAGGGCATAACTTGAAATCAAAGAGCCGTAAAAGCTCTTCTGATTTTAGGTATGTCTAGAGTGTCAAGATAATTAGACATGTAGTGGTTTAATTTAAAACATGGGTACCAATGTGAAAAAGGCGCCATCATAATATAGGCTCGATCTTGGCCTGCATCATTCTCAAAGATTAAATTACGAAGGGCTATTCTGTTAAGATCAAGCACTTTGGATTGAGAAAGGTCGTATTTTGTAAGTAACTTCAGACATTCTGAGGCCCAGCCCTCAGAGTGCATTTGTTCTAGCCAGCATTGTTTAACCAGAGCTGCATCCTCCATTTTAAGGATTCTCTGCCAGAGTCTTAAATTGGCCAAATCGATGCGAACTGCAATTGATGGTAATCCCAGCTCGGCTCTAAGATGTGCTGCTGGTGTCCCCGATGGTAAACCCAAAACTATTCTCATAAATGCGTTTTGAGTAGGCTCAATTTGGTGACCGGCAGAGAGGCCCCACAATTCTGATCCATAAAGGATTTTTGGAATTATTTTGGATTTAAGAATTTTAATCATGGGTAGTACCAGTTGGCCTCCTTGCGAAAAATAAAACCTTCTGGCTAGGCCTAAGATTTGGGTTCCGGCTAATGACGTGGCTTTTATTTGTGTTGACCAGGAAAGTCTATTGGACAGGTGGATTCCGAGATATTTAAATGATGCAACCTGATCAATTGGGGCCCCATTTAATATCCAGGAGTTCTTGACTTTGGAGAATTTGCCACAGACCATAATTTTAGATTTATTATGGTTGATCTTAAGTTTATGTAATCGGCAATATTCGTCTAGTTTGCGGAGCATACGTCTAAGCCCAATTTTATTCAAGGAACAGATGGCCACGTTGTCCGCATATAAAAGGATAGGAACCTTTTTATTACCTACTGAGGGGGGGAAAAAGGAGGGTGAAGATACTGCCTCAACTAAGTCATTTATAAAGAAGTTAAACAAAAAGGGTGCCAAGAGGCATCCCTGTTTCACTCCCCTGGATACTGGAATTTTAGATGATAGGGCACCATTGTTGCCTAGGCGCACTTGAATGTTGTTTGATTGATATAAAGCCCTGATCAGCCAGAACAGTCTACGATCAATATTCGATTGGGCGAGTTTTTGCCAGAGGAGTCCTCTGTCCACTGTATCGAATGCCGCGGAGAAATCTACAAATGCTATATATAAAGATGGCCAAATTTTTCCCCTTGTTTTCCTTATCAAGTGATGCAGAATAAAGGCCTGATCAATTGTGTTCCGTTTTATTCTAAAGCCAGCTTGTTCTTCGTGTATGATTGAATTAGTTTGCTCCCAGTCATTTAATTTGTTTAGGAGAAAACGGCTATAAATCTTCGCTGTTACATCTAATAAACTAATTGGGCGATAATTTGATGGCTTTGAGGGGTCCCCTTTTTTGAAAATCGGAACCACTATGCTAGTGTGCCATCCCCTCGGGATACATCCTGTATTATTTATATTAGTAAAGAGGGCCGCAAGCAGAGGGGCCCACCAGGATAGATCCTGGAGCAGGAAATCAGGAGGTATCATATCCTCTCCAGGAGCTTTCCCAGCTTTCAGGGAATGCACTAGCCTCTCAATCTCATCAGTGGTAATCATAGGCCATAGCGGGATATCTTCTAGCTCTTTCGATATGTCCACAGTCTTAGTGAAAAAGGAGCTGCCGAAGATTAAACTAAAATGTGCTATCCATTCCTCTTGCATAATAGGGGGCAAGGATGTATTGTTCTTTGGATTGAACTTCCCTTGTAAAAGACTCCAAAATTCTTTCTCATGACCCAAACGCACAGCTTTATCTAAAGCGCTCCAGTTTGCTTGATAAAAGGCTAGTCTTTTGGCTTTTAAAAGGGATTTATAAGCTGTCCTCTGTAATATAAGCTGATGGAAATTATCAATTCGATTAGAGGCTCTAAAAATTTTAAGTGAAAATCCCTGGCTTTCCAATTTTTATTTGCGTTAATAACTATATCTCTCCATTTAATTCCATGTCTCAAGTTTCCCCTTGGCAGACTCTAGAACTATTTCTAGATGAACTACAATCTAGATATCCAACATATGAGCTCCTCTTAGGAGGAGATTTTAATGCTAGGATGGGAAAAAATAATTCATCAGTTGATGATTCTTCCAACGAACAGCAGGAGCATCTTTCATTACCTAATAGAAATGTTAAGGACCCTGTAACCAACAAACATGGTTTAGCACTCTTGCAATTAATTCAAAAATTCGATTTGATCTGTTTAAATGGCTCCTCCTTAGACATATCCAAAGGCTCATTTACCTATTTATCAAGCCAAGGGGCCAGTACAGTTGACTACTTTTTGGGCTCACACCATATAATAAATAGAGTTAAAGAACTTAATATATTATCGAGACCTGAAAGTGATCATCTACCTTTAAGGCTAACCCTTATACCTTTCGTTAAAAACAGTGCTAACTCAAAAAAAAATCTGTTACAGATTCTGTGCACAGGTATAAACGACGTAAATGGACACAAGCGATAGGGCTTCAGGCCCATTCCATTCTGTTATCAGATCCATTCCTATATTTACAACAGATAGCCATAACAAATTCTCAGAACGCGATTAGAACATATGATCTATTAATTGATAAACTTTGCCCTAGAATTACAGCTATAACTATGACTTCGGCTTCATTCCAACCCAAATCGTGGTTTGATAAAGAGTGCAGTATGTCTAAGAAACAGCTAATCAGACAAATTCAAAATAATGAAACCACCAGTGAGTTAAAAACAGATAAAAACATAATAGCTTCTACATGCCTGGGTAGGCTTGCCTAAACAAGAATGTTCTTAGCAGGTGCTGAAAAGAGTACAATGAAGGTGTCAATAGGCAGGGAGTTCAAAGCATAGGTGTCACCACACTAAAGGACTGATTTCTTACAAGAGCAGAACAAGTACCTTGTGGCACCCATAGTATGGAAAGCACACCTTGAATTTGGCCTGGTAGCAAATTGGCAACCAGTGCAGGTTTCAGAGCAGAGGTATTATGTGCTGATAGGGTCTCACTCTTGTCAGCAATCATGCCACAGCATTCTGCACTAACTGCAGCCCCTGGGTCAAGTTGTGCTGCATGGGGATTTCTGTGACCTTAGCTGACCGGCTGCCAGGATTTTTTTAGTTTTGGTTTTTGGTTAGGAATCCTGACTGGTTGTGGGATGCTGAGTTTTCTGCCTTACTCATAGGATTTTTTTTATTGTTGTTATGGTATTGCATTTAGGAAATCATTTTTATTTTTCTGTTTGCATTTCATTTACCTTTAACCTCACTCCCTTACATCCATAGAAGTAACAGCAGTGGTTACATGCTCTCAGCTCAGCCCCCTTAAACCCAGTGATGGTGCACCTTGTTGGTTGCATGACAGGTTGTTTCTTGCCCAGTAGTGCTAAAAGAGAATTCACATACTGGGAAGTGTGGCTGCAATTGCTGTTGTTCCCAAGCTGCTGTCTATGAAGGTAGATCAAACCATGTGTGTTTTCTCTCTGACAATTATTGCTCACTGGAATTGGCTTGGCTGTCAGGCTGAGTTTATAGCATCCCACAAGGTAGACTGAAAGGGTTAGAGACAGGGGCGTCACTACCGGGGTGTGGAGGGTGTGGACTGCACCCGGGTGACACCCTGAGGGGGTGACACCTAGAACCGCCCTGCCCCGTGCCGTTGGCCGGCAAAGGAGCCAAGAAGCGCTCTGGGTCGGTGCAGCCAACTCCTCCTCGGAGGCAGGCGGGCGAGACCAACAGCAGGCACCCACCCTGGCGGTGAAGCTGGGACGGCCTTCCACCACCAGCCTGGAGAGCGTGGTGAGTGCGTGCACGCACGCACGTGCTGGAGGTCTGCACCCCCCCACATTCCTGCTAGTGATGCCACTGGTTAGAGAATCTTCTTACTCTTATTTATTTCTCAGGCCTCTTTCGGAAGTGAAGGGTCAAATGTGTAAAGAAGTTTGGAGCAGCCATGTTACAAGGTAGGGGCAGGACATTCCAGATAGGGGGTTGCCAACCCTCCTTGGATATGGATATCTTTGCAGAGGATCCCTAGTCAAGCTTTACGAACAGCACAATCCAAACCATATCTACTCAGAAGTAAGTCCTATTGAGTTCTATAGAGCTTAGTAAGTGTGTTTAGACTTGTAGCCTTCAGGGGCATCCATCTTTACTCCTGAGTGCTCCCATCTAACATCTCTACAACACTAGGCTCCTTTCTTCCTACAATGGCCTTCTGGTGACTGGCCTGGCCTGAGGTCACTTAAACCCTTCTTGCCAGAAGCAAGTGAGCTAGATGAAATGTTCCTTATCCAGGATCCCTAAGCAGGTAAGAAAGAATGGTCCCGTCACTTCTGCTGGACCTGGAAACACCCTCATTTAGCTAACATTTCTATCTTAATTTCCAACCAGGGAAATGTTTTTGTTTGAATTGTATGGTCCAAGCAACTGTGGTTGATGCTTAATGTATCATGCTTAATATCGCTAGGGCCTGCCCCTGTGACATCACTAGGGTCCACCCCTGTGACATCACTGAGGCTCATCCCTATGACCTCATTATGGCCCCTTCCTGTAATATCACTACGACCTGCCCCTGTGACATCACTAGGGCCTGCCCCTGAAATCTCAGGCTTTGGGACACTTCTGACCTGGCAATCCTAGTGCGACTGCATTTGGAATACTATGTAAAGTTCTGGTCACATCTCAAAAAGGATATTGTAGAGTTGGGAAAGATTCAGACAAGAGCAACCAGAATGATCAAGGAGACAGAGTAAATCCCCTATGAGAAAAGGTTGCAGCATTTGTGGCTTTTTAGTTCAGAGAAAAGGCAAGTAAGAGGTGACATGATAGAAGTATACAAAATTATGCATGGCATGGAGAAAATGGACAGAGATAAGTTTTTCTCATGGACATCCACATTAGAATGTTAGAAGATTGAGGACAGACAAAAGAAAGTACTATTTTACACAGTGAGTGAAACTATGGAATTTGCTCCCACATGAGGCAGTGATGGCCACCAAACTGGATAGCTTTAAAAGAGGCTTAGGGTGCTTTCATGCTGCAGTTTATTCCATTATTCTGACAGTTTCTTACCTGTTAATTTCCGTGTTATATTTGTCCTTTCACATGACGCACAAGCTAGCTTCGGAATTCTGGTGGAATCTCGTGGAAGTTTAGAGCTAATTTCAGTGACAAATGATACCACAAATAATCTGTTAGCAAGGCTGGGAATGCGGAACATCGTGGGAGTTTTCCGCTAGTTACTGCTGCTCATGTGACAGGCATCCCAGCATGCAGTGTGGAACAGAAGGGGAAAATGAGCGGGAGCCACCTTAAAACAGAGGGGGGAAATGAGGACTGGGACCAAAGAAGGGTGAAGGGAGATGTGTTATCAAGTGCTTCCCCATCCCACAGTTGACTTGAGCAGCCGCAAGCTCTGGTATAGTCCAGCCAACATGGGGAGAGCAAGGGTAAAAGGAGCTGCCTCTGTGAACTCCCAACTGCCACTGAAGCTGGTGCCGCCACCCGTAGCCCCCAAAATAAAAATTAAGAATAAGGAGAGCCACCTCCGTGAGCTCCTGGTGGCCGCAATAGCAGGCGCCGCTGCCCCCCCAACCCCCAGGGCCGCCTCCACCAGCCTCGAAAACCAAGTTGGGGGGAAATACACGAAACCCCCTAAAATAGAAAAACTCTGCTCTGTTCATTGTAGCTCTGTGTGTGTGTGAAAAGCCATTGTGCAAAATGCCGGTACAACAGGCACTGCAGTGTTAAAGGTTTTTTAGAAACTGGGACAGAAGTGCTTCCTTTTTAATCAGTTAAACTAACACAATCAGCCCCATGTGTGAAAGCAGCTTTGGACAAATTCATGGAGGATAAGGCTATCAGTGGTTACTGATCACAATGGCTATGCTCCGCCTCCACAGTTGGAGGTGGTATGCTTCCATGTACTAGTTGCTGGAAACCACAGGAGAGGAGAGTGCTTTTGCGTTCAGGTCCTACTTTCATGCTTCCCATGGTCATCTGGTTGGCCACTGTGAGAAAAGGGTGCTGGGCTGGATGAGCCACTGGCCTGATTTAGCAGGCTTTTCTTATGTTCTTATGTTCACAGCATGCTCTTTATTGCAACATAATTTATACAATGTTTTTATGTGTGCAAGGGGTATGGAATGGACTCACCAATAAGTGATTGTAAAGCTGAGGAGGATTTGTGTTAAAGCAAGTGGCTAGCTGTGTTACAGTGGACCTGCACAATGATAATGCACTTGGCTGGGAAGCAAAATAGAAAGGGGGTAGGGCAAGGGCTCAGTTGAATTTTAGCTTCAAAATTAGGAGCTGGGCCCCATGCTACATGTCTTTCAAGGCACTGTAGCTATATTGTCCTGTCCTAGCTTGGCTCAAAGCTCCGAGAGGAAGCTAAGATGAAGCGTGGCACTTATTGGAAGGGCAGGGTCATGCCCAGAAGAGCAGAATCACATCTGATAGAGCAAAGTTACAACAGGCAATCTAGAATCATATCAGTCATAGCAAAGCACCATCTGTCAGGCCCTGCCTAAAACTCCTTGAAGGATAACTGTGATTTCGGCTAGGGTTGCCAGATCAGAAGAATCCCAAACCCTGAAATTTGGGGGGCGGGCCCTAGTGATGTCATAGGGTCATGCCTGAGTGATGTCATGGGGTGGGCCCAAGTGATGTCACGGGGTGGGCCCAAGTGATGTCATTAAGCATGATACATTAGGCATTAACCACAGTTGCTTGGTGCATACAATTCAAACAAAAGCATTTCTCTGATTGGAAATTGAGATAGAAATCTTAGCTAAAAGATGGAGCTAGGTAGGGAACATTTCATCTAGCCAACTTGCTTTTGGCAAAAACAGTTTAATGTCCTCAGGCCAGGCCAGTCACCAGAAAACCAAAACTAAAAAAACCCTGGCAGCCAGTTAGCCAAGGTCACAGAAATCCCCATGCAGCACAACCTGTGCTCTCCTGGCTGAAATACAAGAGGCTCCTCTTGCTGATTCCTCCCCCTCCCACAGCTCCCCATGCCACACTGTTCTTGAGGGAACCCTAACCCTCCAGACCAGATTTTTTTGGAGGTACAGGGGAAAGAGGCATTGGCTATGGTGGGACTGTCCCAACAGTGGAGTCCCGGTGAAAGTGTTCTTTGAGTGCAGTGTCCTTTTTCTACAGAGAGTGTCCCATGAGCAGAGTTCTGCAATGGAAATTAGAATGGATCAAGTTCATTGTTTCATTTTTTATGCTGGATAGATAAATTCTGAGATCATAATCCATAGTAAGTGGGGATGAGAGCTAAACATAAATATTTAGGGCAACAAAACCAAGCTTTCCGTAATATAATTTATAAATGTGTTTTAATGACAATAGTGCAGGTTGAGTTTTAACATTCTGAGCAGAGATACAGTCTGTGAAAATAAACATGAGACACTCTGTATGGTGGCTGATCACTAATTTACCTCAAACCTGCATTTCAGAGTTTGATTAGCTTTTTCTCTCCTTTAGCTGAGTATCATGGTTAAACACGTTTTAAAGAGGTTTAATTAAATCCTTTACTTAAGTTTAGCATGTTCAGTATGAGTTGTTTTCTGCAGTTTTTCTTATTTTCTAGTTCACTGAAGTCTAAATAAGTTTAAGGAAATCTATATTTCAGGTGTCATAATGCCGACTATTGTTTAGCACTGTGTTTTATTTTCTTCCCATTTAATATGTTTGACAGTCAGTCTATTTTATTTTGTTGAGCTGCTGTTGTGAGGAAACAACAGTCAAAACTTCAGAAGTTGAAAAGGAAAGGTGGGTTTTGTTCATCTTAAAAGTTGTTAATTTGGAAGTGTAAGTAATGATTCCTCTGCACCTTTTCCAGCTCTATAATATTGTTTTTGAGATGTTTTGACCAGAACAGTACGCAGTATATACATCATAAATTGATAGAAAAATATGCCACACATAGAATAGTAGAGTTGGAAGGGGCCTATGCGGCCATTGGGTCCAGCCCCCTGCTCAGTGCAGGAATCCAAGTTAAAGCACAACACTGTTATCTTTTCAGTGCTAGGTCAAGACTTTCCTCTTCTCCCAGGCATTTTAGCATGTGTTTTTAAATTACTTTTTAGAAATGTGTTTTTAAATTTGTGTATCTGTTTTTAATGTTTCTAATTGTTGTAAACTGCCCAAAGAGCTTTGGCTATGAGGTGGTATACATATGCAATAAATAAATAAATAAATAAAGCAAGCATACCTGACAGGTGGCAGTCCAACTGCCTCTTGAATGACTCTAGTGTTGGAGAGCCCACCATCTCCATCAGTAATTGATTCCATTGTCATACCACTCTAATAGTTAGGAAGTTTTTCCTGATGTTCAGCTGAAATCTGGCTTTCTGTAACTTGAGCCCATTATTGTGTGTCCTGCACTCTGGTGTGATGGAGAAGAGATCCTGGCCTTCCTCTGTGAGGCAACCTTTCAAGGACTTGAAGAGTATTTTCTTCTCAAGGCTAAACATGTCCTGTTCTTTCACTCTCTCCTCATAGGATTTTGTTTCCAGTTCCTTAATCATCCTTGTTGCCCTCCTCTGAACCTGTTCCAGTTTGTCTGCATTCTTCTTAAAGTGCAGTGTCCAGAACTGGACACAGAACTCAAGATGAGGCCTAACCAGTGCTGAATAGAGGAAAACTAGTATTTTACATGATTTGGAACTGTACTTTTGTTTATGCAACCTAAAATAGCATTTGCTTCTCTCTTTTTTGCAGCCACACTGCACTGTTCTCAGCTTGTTCTCAACAACAGTTCCAAGATCCTTCTTATATGAAGTATTGCTGAACCAAGTATCCCCCATAACTGTGTATTTGGTTTTTTCCCCCTAGGTGTAGAACTTTATACTTATGCCTGTTAAATTTTATTTTGCTGATTTCAGCCCAGTGTTCCAGAGCCTATCAAGATCACTTTGAATTATGTTTCCGTCTTCTAGGGTATTATTCTTCCCAATCTTATGTCATCTGCAGATTTGATAAGCATTTCCTGCACCTCCTCATCCAAGTCATTAATAAAAATTAATAAAAATGTTGAAGTGCACTGGGCCCAGGACCGAGCCTTGCAGTACCCCACTCATTACCTCCCCCAGTTTGAGAAGGAACCATTGATAAGCACTCTTTGAGTATAACCAACTGTGGATCTACCAGATAGTTGTTCCATCCAGCCCACATTTAGCTAGCTTGCCAATCAGAATATCATGGGGCACTTTGTCAAAAGCTCTGCTGAAGTTGAGATATGTCCACAGCATTTCCAAAGTTTATCAGGGAGGTTACCCGATCAAAAAATGAGATAAGATTAGTTTGGCAGGATTTCTCGACAAATACATGTTGGCTTCTAGTAATCACTGCATTGTTTTCAAAGTGTTTACTGACTGACCACTTTATAGTTTACTCCAGGATTTTCCCAGGGACCGGTGTCAGGCTGATTGGTCTGTAGTTCCCAGGTTCCTCCTTTTTGTTCTTTTTGAAGATAGGGTCAACATTAGCCCTCCTGCAGTCATCTGGCACCTCACCGATCCTCCATGATTTCACAAAGATAATGCACAGTAGTTCCAAGAGTTCTTCATATACATTGATGGGGGCTGAACTAGTGGTGATGAATTGGGAAAATTGATTGCTTTAAACACCATATTATTTGACTCATGAATTGTTATATTGATTGTTCTCTAAATGGCTTTGTGACCATCTATGATGAAAAGTAGTCTATATATATATTGTAAATAAAGAAATAATAAATTAAAAAATATCGGGATCATTGTGTATGACCATGTTCACCCAATGTGTGGCAGCTGTGAAACATGCAAATGCCATGCTAGGGATTGTCTTGAATGGAAAATGATCATAAATCAAACTGCCAGTACTGTAATGCCTCATACAAATCTGTTGATATGCCCCACTTGGAGTATGTATGTATGCATGTAGAGTATTTATTTATTTATTTGATTTATATCCTGCCCTTCCTCCCAGTTGGAGTACTGTGTATAGTTCTGGTTGCCACATCTCAAAAGAGTTGAAGAGCTGGAAAAGGTACAGAAAAGGAAACTCGGATGCCCTGATAAGTGATAAACAAGGCTGTGTTTTGTGAGTGGCTTTGGCAAAGGATTTGTATAAGTTTTATTGTTCTGACTGATAATTTGGCAGAGTTAAAAAAAACCACATGGCTCCACAGCTCCTCAGGAAGGAGATACTGTATATTCTCTGAAACGCATAGAGCATGTAATAATAATCTACATAGCACCAGAGCTTGGCTGCTTTCACACATGGGGCTGGTCGCATTAGTTTAATGGATTAAAAAGGTAGCACTTTTATCCCAATTTCTAAAATCCACTTCACAATGCAGTACCTGTTGCGTTAAGGAAGAGCAGCTTTTTTAGCCGATATACCGGCATTTCACGCAACTGTCTTTCACATAGCTTGTTTTCGTCCCTCACCCATGAGCACTGTTCCCCACTGTGTAGCAGGTCTAAGATCTCGTCCCATCGCCATGAAAGTCCTCTCCCTTTAGGATCTGACTTTTTAAATTGTTTTAGTTGTATCAAGACTGGGGTGTGTGTGGAAATGCTGCTCTCTGCACCAATGCTGGAACACCGGTACAACATTAATCAGGCAAAAAAAACCCCATACACCCTGCGTGACTAAAGGGTGGGAACACACTGCATGCTGGGATGCCTGTCATGTGAGCAGCTACAGCTAGCAAAAAACTCCTGCAATATTCCGGGTTCCAAGCCTTGCTAATGGATTATTTCTGGTATCATTTCTCACGGAAATTTGCACTAAACTTCCACTACATTCCACTAGAATTCTGGAACTAGCTTGTGTGTCGTGTGAAAGATCAAATATAATGTGCAAATTAACAGGTAAGAAATCGTCAGAATAACGGAATAAAGTGCAGTGTGAAAGCAGCCCTTGTCTCCTTTTGTTTTGGCAGAAAAGAACAACCAACCTGATCAGGGGATGAAAAGTCTAAAATATTTGGGGTTGAATTTATTAGGGCTGTACACCAGCTCCGGCTGAATCACTGATCCTGAACTGAATTGGGTCAATTCACATTGACTCAATTCAGTACACATCTGGAATGGAATGAGACATCCCCAGATCACCCCAGGTCAGATCAATTCACGGCTGTCAAAAGGAAGGGTCTGGTGGGGAAAAATGTGGAGGAAAGAGCCTTCTTCTCTCCACACATGTTTAATAATGGTTTTAAACCCTAATTGAAGACTGTGCAAAATGCCAAGTTTGGTTTGGGGCTCAGATCTGGGCTGGGTCAGCCATGTCATCTCAGGTCAGATTGGGGCTGCTCTGAAATGCTGGATCAGACCCCAAATCAGATTGAGTGGGGCCATGCACAGCCCTGGTACTCATTTATATATCCCTGCTAACAGCGGATACAGCATGTGCATCTGACCAAGTGGGTTCCAGTTCTACAAGTTTATGCCATCAGCATAATCTGTTAGTCTATATGCAAAATGCTCTGAGACTCTATCCTGTTTGCCTCCTTTTAAAGAATTTTGCACGTTAGAAGTCCCTTATTAAATTATTAACAAAGAGTAATTTGATGTATGAATCAAACAAAAAGTGTCATTTTCTTAGCACCAGATAAAAGAACTTTCTGCAAAGATTGATACATGTATATGAGATTCTCCCTCACCCGCTCACAGTATCTTGGAGGTATGTTTGAAACCCTTGTATTGCTGATAGTAGGCTACAGCTCTTGTACTAGAATAAATAGCATATAGTAAAATAATGAATTACATTGTTTCATGCAACCTTGAACAAAGTAGTTTTGGGGAAGCATAAATGCCTTCATACAGCTGTTTAGAAAGGCTTAAGGATGGTGTGTGTGTGCATCTGTGCCTGTTTTTACATTTGATCAAATGCTGGCAAGAAGATGGGAAGAAAGTAGAAGAGGCCCTCAGGTACCAGCTTTGCTTACTGACCCCGACAAAGTCACTTGTCAAACTGACAAAGACTGCTTCATATACAGAGAGGGAAAAATAGCCCGTTTAATGATTGAAGACTGCATATGGCTGTCACACAGGTGCTGACTCACATGCAATAGACTAAAAATCCTGCCATTCGATTCCCAAGATCCCATAACACTTTTAGCTGCTGATGGATAGAGGTGAGGGGTGAGGAACTTTCACACATGTCACTTTGACCTGGAGGTCTCTCATTGAAATAAACTTGTTGGTTGTGAGCTGTGTTTATATTCATGAGAAGCTGTTTATTTCTTGACAATTCATCTTCCCTTATGGACAATCACCTCACTCCAGTGTAGTAATTAACTCCTGCATGTTTGTTCTCACACCTCCAGTTAACATTTCTGAAGAGTTTCTGTATGAGATTCCATCATTTATAAATATGCATATTATTTATCAGGCAAAACTGGGAGAGAAATGTACCACCTATCCATTAAGATGTCCCATTGAGTTCCATGGAACTCCCTTCTGCGTAAGTGTATGCAGACCCGCAGTTTTAATTGTAGTATAGTGTGATTTGATTGTTGCTGAGTCCATTCAAAGTGTAGAAATCATAGTCCATTAATGTATGAAATGGAAATGGACTGCCTTCAAGTCGATTCCGACTTATGGCAACCCTATGAAGAGGGTTTTCATGGTAAGCAATATTCAGAGGAGGTTTACCATTGCTTTCCTCTGAGGCTGAGAGGCAGTGACTGGCCCAAGGTCACCCAGTGAGCTTCATGGCTATGCGGGGATTCGAACCCTGGTCTCCCAGGTTGTAGTCCAACACCTTAACCACTATACCACACATACTTGTATATATATCACTATTATAACTATAGATAGTTATTTGCTGTAAGCAGTTTTTTGAATCCCATTGGCCTAGTTTAAGTTTTATTTATTTATTTAAAAGTATTTCTAAACCACTCAATATTTCAAAAATCTCTCAATGCTATGTACCATATTACAGTTTTAAGTTTTTTTAAAATGTTTTCAAAATGTTTTGTTTTCAATATGTTTTCTATTGTTTTCTTGCTTGCTGTTCGCTGCCCTGGGCTCCTTTGGAAGAAAGGTGGTATATACATCATCATCATCATCATCATCATTATTCCCCAGATAATCTAAATAAACTTATAGGTCTATACAGGGACGGCCAGTTTTTCAGGTAACTTTGTCCCAAGTTCTTCAGGACTTTATATGTTAATAACAATACCTTGAACTTGTCCTAGTAGCTGATTGGCAGCCAGTGCAGTTCCCTCAGCACAGGTGTAGGGTGTGCGCATCCAGGTGCTCCACTCCCCAACTTGACTGCAGCGTTCTGGACCAGCTGCAGCTTCTGGAACAATCCCTAGGAAAGCCCCACATAGAGCTTTACTATAGTCCAATTGATAGTCTGTATATATGGAATAAATAAATAAGTAACTAAAAGGCTTCAGTGACCAAACCTTACGTTACTTCACATTCCAAACCATTTTCAGATGACGAGCCATTTATGACTATTAGATCTTTTCAGCATCTGCTCAGCCC
This sequence comes from Rhineura floridana, assembly GCF_030035675.1. Lineage (NCBI taxonomy): Eukaryota > Metazoa > Chordata > Lepidosauria > Squamata > Rhineuridae > Rhineura > Rhineura floridana. Next base: position 80,611,637 of record NC_084483.1, read on the forward strand.
ACTCTAAGTTACAGTACGGGATTTTTCAGTTGCTTTAAGCCTGAGTACGATTTTTTTGCCTGCCCATAGATTGGCCATGTCCAGCAGGTTTCTTGCATACGGGATGCTGTTAGGCAGTAAAGGTATAGGGGCAGGTGTAACTAAATACCTTAACAGATCACATTTTGGGTAGGAAGGTGTGGAGAAATTAACTGGAAAAGATGGGAACGGGTGAGCACCCTTAGGTACCTATAAGAGTGATGGATGCTTCCAAAGCTGTTCAGGTTGTGGGGCCCATAGCCTGAATAGGGATCATTTCACATGTTAACCAGCCTCAACTGCCTGAAACTGTGGAGTCCCTGGAAGGAGTAGAAGCAGGAAGGCTTTCCTACTCACCTTAACAGTAGAACCCAGGCAATGGGGCTATGCCATGTCATGCTCTTTGCCACCTTTTAGCTCACTCAAGTCAGAACACTTTGACTAGCTTCCCACAATGTTCATTTTACCCTCCAAAAGTTTGTAATAAAAAACGTAGCTCCAGTTCAGCCCATTTCCTCTATCTTGACTCTTTATTCCTGGTTCTGGTTGCAATTCAATCTTTCTGAATTCTATTATGAACCAGCCTTGTAGTCAGCCTTCCTTGTTAGATGGGGCTGCCACATTTCTATGTGGAGCATTGGGGGGGGGGACAGAGGCACATAGCATCAACCAAACCTCCACCTCACTGGTGGAGAGGACGTGAGAGCCAGGCCAGGGAAAGGCAGTGACCTTCTACCTCAATCCTCCTCCATGCAGAGAGTATGTGAATGACATTTAATCAATGAAATTTAATCAATGAAATTTAATCTGTTGAATTGTTTCACCGTTTTTTGAGGTTCCCCAGGAATACCAGATCCAGAAGCTTGACTCTGCATGTAGCTACCTTTGGTCTGTTCCTGTTCACCTTTGGTCTGTTCCTGTGATCTGAGTCTTCATGACCTGAACTACTTTGGTAATGACAGTGAGCTCCCAACTCTTGGCTTTGATGCTGCATTAGGTATCTCAGTTTTAGATTCTGCCTTAAGTAATTATAGGGTGATTGTGATCATGAGAAATCCATGCCCAGTCAGGGAAAGTCTTGAGTGAACAGACTTTTGGGAGCTCTTCTATATGAAGCTTTTGTTGTGTACTCATCCTGTCTTATTCACTGGATTTTTCAGAGTCCTAATCTTAAATTTCTCCTATTCTTAAAAAAAACTGCCATTCTTTAAATTGAGGTTGTCATTGTCTGTCATGTCACAAATTTTAAAAATTTTCCCCCAAAAATCCTACGGGGGCAAAGTACAGCTCTGGGGGGGCAGTGCCCCTTCCCCTCCCTGGCTGTAGGGCTTTTATGAACTGACATGATCCACAACACATGGACTACTGTGCAGCAGGAGCAGCTTGCCTGGTGGAGCAGAGCGACAACTATAGTCCCAACAGATTTATCTGTTTTGACTACAATTGAGTGACAAAAGTAAATCCCATTATCTACCTTCAAATGAAAGTTAACATTTTCCTTTGGAAGTTGAAGGAAGGATTGGCTGGCCCTATGACACAGGTGTGGACAGTGTTCTATTCTCCTGCCCTTTGAAGTTAAAGCAAAATCTTGAAAACACTTCTAGTAGACTAGAATCTCACATAATCTGCCCTTTACTTTTCTGTATCCAACCCTGCTGTCAGTGTATTTAACTTTATACTTCTCTCTCTCCTTTGGACCTTGATTTTCAGCTTGTATTCTGTCTTTAATAGAGCGGCTCTACTGCTTTGCTATAAAGAACATTTGCCAGTCCTGTTTGTTTATTGATACATGAGCCATAGACCAAGGCATAAGAGAACTGTTGTCATTTATCTTAGAACATGAACAATATGAATCAAGGATGGTAATACTTAAAAGCAAATTGCCAGTCTGTGCTGACATAAGATTACGGAAGTTTTTGTGTTGCACAGAATGAATCCTGCACAAAGTCCTATTACAAAACACTTCCTTCCCCACCCACTCAGTGCTTCCCATGACAACTGATGTGTCAGGATTAGTATATCAGCTGCCTAGAAGGATTCCCACTTATTCCCACACATAGTACACACATAGTAATTTACATTATTCGTTTCAAGCACCCAACACTAAATTGTGTGAATTATTTAGTATTTCATCTGTTGGGAAGGAATATCTTAGGCCTTGAGCAGATGAACATTGCTGTGCTTTTCATGTGGTTACTGAAGAGACTCATTTGCAGTAGAGACATCAAAAACATTTGGGTAATTAAAGTTCAGATAAATACAATTTTCTTAATGGATGATTTATAGAACAAGAGGGACAAACGGTGAATTGCATTAATAAAAGTTTAGACTAACCGGCCATTTTGGTGAGACAGATTCAGCTGTATCTTATCACCATATAAGTAGCATTATTATACCCCTGATTATGTTATCATATTTCCAAGTGTCATCAACATATTGATATGCTATTAATTTTTCAGAGGTGGTCTGGCTTTTCCAAATATATTGCTTGACAACATTCAGCACAATCCTAATCATGTCTTCTCAGAAATGATTTCAGTGTGGTTTACTCCAAGTTAAGTAGGGTTGGGATTGCAGTCACAATTATATTTCATAACCACATAAAATATAGATAGGTGTCTGATGAGTTTCCTGTGTTATGCTTTACCTAACATTCTTTCTGGAAATTAATCTGAACTAAGAAATGCCTTCCCATCTTTCCATCTAATACTATTGAACTATGCTTGTTACATAGTTACCTTAGAAATGAAAAGAAAAACAGGTACTGTGTGTTATAATGAACAAGAATATGAAGAATCATCTTGGTTCACAATATACATTTTAACAAAAAGCTAGCTCACTTTTTGTAACAGCAAGTTGAGGGACTTAAAAATAAATATCTCTTCCCAAGGAACTTTGGGAATTGTAGCTCTGTGAGGGGAATAGGAGTTACTAAACAACTCTCAGCACTCTCTAACAAACTACAGCTCCCAGGATTCTTTGGGGGAAGCCATGACTGTTTAAAGTTGTATGATACTGCCTTAAATGTATAGTGCGCTTCACATGATGTGGAAACCATACTTCTATTAGTACAACCTAAAGCAGCACTTTCCTTTTTGCAGCCACATCGCACTGCTGGCTCATACTCAGTTTGTGATCAATAGCAGTTCCAAGATCCTGTTTGCATGTAGTATTGCTGAGCCAAGTATCCCCCATTGTATAATTGTGTTCATTTTCTTTTTCCTAGATGTAGAACTTTGCACTTACCCCTGTTAAATTTCATTCTGTTGTTTTCAGCCCAATGCTCCCGAGTCTTTATACTCCAACTATTTTAGTTTTCACGTTGCAGGAAGATTTTTACATAGTAGAATATTTTAAAATGCCATCTTGTATAGTCTGAAGTGCTACACTGCATTCTACCATCTTGTTTCCATTTTATTCTGCTGCATAGGCATAGTGGGCCATACATATAATCACAAACATGCTTGCTATCTACTTGCTCTACTGCTGCTTAGTGCCAGACATTGCCCCTCCTTACAGTTTTCAGTCACAAGACTGAAAGAGTTTGCCAGAGGCATTAACACTCAGTTCTGATTCCCAAAAACACTTGACATGTAAATCAAGCTCTGCTAAAAAACACACATGTAGCCATGAGATCTGATTGAATCAAGGCTCCTGTTCAGATTGCACACAGAGCTTAATTCTCTTCAGCTTATAAAGAAAAACACTCTACATTGCTTAAGATGCTGTAGCTGAGTTTGCCATTATGAACCTTTTATATTTTCTTCACTCACTAGACCTTACAGGTTCATTGAATTGGTCAGCAGGAAGCAGGCCACAACTCCTGGCCTTGTCTCTAGCACTGCACAATCCCTAGGTCTGATGTCCATGTGTTAAAGGAAACATCTACAAAGGGGAGGTTTTTGCTTGGAGATCAATATGAGCAAAGGCTTCAGTGTGATTGGGAACCCTGTTGAGTCAGACACATGTACAGTCCTTCTGAAAACATAAGCAGAGGAAACTTGGAGGTAAGGTCTTTGTTATCGAAAGGGTCAGAAGCCAACAATGTCAGGCTATGTGCACACTAGTTGCTTAAAAAGCAGTGAAATGGTTTTGTCTGGGTACGGTTTGAAATGAATCTGCACCTGGCTGTACACATATTTGTTGTTTGATTGAATACACCCAGCCCCACTGCTGATGTCAGGACCACCCACAACAAAGTGTTTCTATTGGACACACAATGAGTTGTTAGACCAAACAGTTTTCAAGTCAGTGTGAATGTGGCTTGAAGGAAAAAGGCACCCGATCTCAAAAATCCCAGAGTTTGGAGTAAAACGGGGCAGAGATGATGAACATTATGTGTACCCAGATTCAAAAAACAGAGGTGGAGAAGCAATGAAGCCAATATAACTGCAAGTGTATCTGCAGCCTTGGTTAGTTAATTTGTTTTAAAATGCATAAGCTGTCTTTCTAGAACAAGTTTGCTAAAGGTGGCAAACAGAACACAAGCATAAAAGATGAACAATATAATAATAAAATTTTAACTTATAAATATATATATTCAAAAAGTGCACTGAAATTTAATTATAAATTTAGTTATAAAAACCATTTCAAGAGCCACAGCAACAAAACAGTTGCATTACCCATAAAACACATCAATTAAAAGCCACTCAGAACAGGTGGGTTTTTAATACTACAATTTCAGGAACCAACTGCACATCCCTTGGAAGGGAGTTTGATAAGGTAACGACCACTCTGCTGAGAAGGCCCTGTCTGTAGTAGCTGTCAATTTCATTGATCTTAAATTTGGGCCAATGAACTTTGCTTTTGGTGCTAATCAGACATGGACTATATACATGGTCTCCAATGCATAAATATATCTTTCACACATCCCTCTCTCATATGAAAAAAAATCAGTGGAAGTCCCATGCATACTGGAAGAGGACATGTTTTGCAAGAAAAAAGTCCTGTGTGATCGCAAACATCTCCAGGTAGCTGGGAGACAATTCTGTCTGAAACACTGGAGAGCCACTGCCACTCAGTGAGACAATACTGAGAAATACTGGACCAATGGTCTTAGTAAGGGAGCTTCCTGTGTTTCTATCCCACATTTTATCATCTTTGCTTCTGTAAGAAGAATTGACATTTAAATACTCTGATCTTTCTGTGGACATTTCTACTTCATTTTCATGAGGCCTTCTCTGAAGGGCTAAATTACCATTGAAAAGAGGCATTTATACAATTCCACTGTTTCTCCTAAGCTTGCATCCAGGCCCTTCAAGGGCAGACATAGGGACATGGGTATTATACCGAAATGTTCAGAGTGGTAAGAACAAAAAGGCATTGTGAGGAGATCCAAAGAATTTGTCCAAACTGGGTGAACGGGAATTAAAATGGTAAATGTGATTCAATGTAAGCATGTGTAAAGTGATGCACATTGGGGCAAAAAATCCCAATTTCATATACATGCTTAAAGGATCTGAATGGGCAATGGCAGGCCAAGAAAGAGACTGCAGTACATAGCCTGATGAAAATAGTGATGTAGTGCGCAGCTGTGAAAAAGGTGGATTCCACTATGGATCATTAGGAAAGGGGTTGAAAATAAAGCTTTCACTACCCAATATCACTATACCATTACATAAATCTGTGTACAGTTTTGATCACTGCATTTCAAAAAGAAGATTGTAGAGATGCAAAAGCTGCAGAAAAATATGTTGTAAATGATCATGGGGCTAGAACAACTAGAACCCAGGGTCTCCATCTTCTCTGATGAGTGGCCCATGTACTTCTGGAACCACTGAATCTCAAAAGAGTTCTTCAAACTGTCCTTCCTCTTATGGATACTTGCACAGTGTCTGGGCTCAAATTAAGGGCTGATCTACACATCTTATTCACATGGGATGCCGCTTTCATGTGGCAACTTTTCACACCTCACTGTACAGGACTGTTCAGTTTGCCATCAGTGGCCAAGGGTGAGGGAATTGGAAAAGATTAGGAACGATGACTGTGCTTTCAGTTGCTTTCTGATGATGCTTCATACATGGCTTGAGAGTGTTGCAGGAACACTTCAAGAGTACTTAAAGGTGCTTAATAATGAATAACAAGACAAATTAGCCTTCTTTGAGATCACTGAAATGGTTCAAAAGATCGGTTGCTAGATATCCAAAAACATTTCCTCTCCGCAATCAGAAGTGACTCACAAATATTAATAACATATCATTTCTTTCACACTTTTTGGATATACTACAATTTTATTTACTTACAATCTAAAAATAAATACATGTTTTTGTGCTTTTCAGCTTGGATTTCATCATTGTATCACTGTGACAATGTCAAAGTAGAACAATGGGCTGAAGAAGACAGATAAAGAAAGAAATAACAAAGATATGCCATTGGAGAGCCAGGTGAGGTAAGAACAGGGTAACAGAAGAAGAACTTTTGTTCAAGTGATTATTAAGATAGAAACAAAAATAGAAAGGGAAAAGAATAGGAAATGGGGAGAATTTTAATTTTGATTGCATTTTTATGAAAAACTACCTTTTTCACATTTTCAAATAAATATATGAAACCAAAGCACAGCCATCCCCTGAAATTTACTCTTGATTGAATTTTGCAAAGTAGTTCTCCAACCAGAAACTATGTATAAACATACAAATATTAGGGGAAAGTGTGCATAAAAATGCATACCTTCATTATTTATTTATTTATTTATTTAATTTGTATCCCGCCCTTCCTCCCAGCAGGAGCCCATGGCAGCAAACAAAAGCAGTAAAAACACTTTAAAACTTTAAATCATAAAAACAGACCTTAAAATACATTAAAACAAAACAACTTTAAAAACATTCTTTAAAAAAGCTTTTAAAACATCTTAAATAAAAAGGGTTAAAAACATATTGTTTGGGGGGGGAGTTCTTAAAAAAACATATTAAAAGCAATTCCAACACAGACGCAGACTGGGATAGTTCTTAACTTAAAAGGCTTGTTGAAAGAAGAAAGTCTTCAATAGGTGCCGAAAAGATAACAGAGATGGCACCTGCCTAATATTTAAGAGGAGGGAATTCTACAGGGTAGGTGGCACCACACTAAAGGTCCATTTCCTATATTGTGCAGAACGAACCTCCTGATAAAATGGTATCTGCAGGAGGCCCTCACCTGCAGAGCGCAGTGATCGACTGGGTATATAAGGGATAAGACGGTCTTTCAGGCATCCTGGTCCCAAGCTGTATAGGGCTTTGTACACCAAAACTAGAACCTTGAACTTGGCCTTGTAGCAAATGGGCAGCCAGTGCAGTTCTTTCAGCAGTGGGGTGACATGTTGGCGATACCCTGCCCCAGTGAGCAGTCTTGCCGCCGCATTTTGCACAAGCAAAATGATAACATTCAAAAATGCATTATAGTAGGGAAACTTGCTTGCAAAATGTGTTAATTAGTCAATTTTGCATTAAAAGATATATACATTAGGAGAAACGTCCACTGAATGATGACACATTTTCATGAGCATTTTTTTTAAAAAATATATCAAATTGCTGTGGAAATGTGGAGAACTAAGTTGGAAAAATGAGAGACTAAGTGATATCAAAACCGGCAGATTCATCCACCTCTAGAAGAGAAGGAAATAGCTTAATAAATGGAGGGTGTACCTGGTGAGAGACACATGGTAGAAGTCAGGATTGTGAGAAGGAAACAAAAGAGGGCTGATAAGAGTTTTCGCAGCAAAGACCTTTTTTGTGTGTACTTTTCAAAAGTTTTTTAAAAATTTTGAAATATGTTTTTTTACATGCCAGATTTGCCCAAAACAGCAGTAAACATTAAAAAAAAATGTGTGTGGCTCCATGCCAGGAAGTGCCTTGTGGACATTTGTTTACCAATGCTTGTACACCTTTTAAATATATATATATATATATTTGTGAAATACAAGTTTTCCAATATGTCAGATTTGCACAAAAGATCTCTCTCTCTCTCTCTCTCTCTCTCTGTGTGTGTGTGTGTGCACGCACGTGCGCGCACACACACACTCATTGCTTTAAGTCAGGCAAAGCCGTGGAGTCACTTGCATGAAGGGCTGCCACTTTCTTTCCTTCTCTTTTCCTTTCCTTCCTCCTGTACCTGCAATGACATTTTTTATTTTTATTTTCAGTACAGCTGGTTTGTGCAAAAGCAGTTCTGCCCTCAGTAACAACCTTCAGTAACATGTTCAGTAACAACCGGTGGAATGGGTAGGCCAGGGCTGTGGAGTCGGAGTTGTGGAGTCGGAGTCGTGAGCAATTTTGGGTGGAGTCGGAGTCTGGAGCAATTTTGGGTGGAGTCGGAGTCGGTAGAAATATACCGACTCTGACTTACAAATAAATTTTGATTGACAAGAAGCAATTTTGGGTGGAGTCAGAGTCGGAGTCGGACAGTAGAAAAATAGAGGAGTTGGAGTTAGAGTCGGAGTCGGACAGTGGAAAAATAGAGGAGTCGGAGTCGAAGGTTTGGCATACCGACTCCACAGCCCTGGGGCGGGATGCATCCTTTCCTTTGGGGTGATGGAAACACAATGAAATTAGGCATGTTGACAACAGATGGTACCCAGCAAAACATCAACACACACACACACACAAGTCTGCACACACAATGCATAGTTGAGTAACATGCAATTTTACATTGGATTGTCTTCCTTTATTGGATTATCTGCAAATTGCAAAAATCCATATTTAGCAGGGGGGCAGTGTAGGCTGCTGTTTGAATGAGGAGAATCTCGTGTGGATGCTACACACACACAAAAAAATAGAGACAGAAGCAGCTTCAAATCCACATTATACGACAATGTGGATGAGCCCCAATTGATGCAAGTCTTTGCCCTATAGAAAATTAAGATGAGATCATGCAAATAAAACCTATGCACAATCCTACATTCATATGCAGGTCCTAACTAAGCAGTGACATTATCTGCGGGGCAGAGGACCAGAGAAACATTGTTTCTTCATACATAGAATGTAGCCTGCAAACATATAAGCTGGGCCATGGAGACACAAATGAATGTCTCCTTTAAGACCTTACCTCTGGGTTTTCAACAATACCTGCTTAGGTTCTGCCAAAATAGGAATTTGCATTTTGATGCTTTCAGATCAGAAGAATAAATCAACACACTTGTCCTCACTTTGCTTGTCCTCAGTATTCTCCTTACTTCTCTGTGCAGTCCATCCGTTTTCCATTCCACATACTGCCAATGAATAGTCATGCTCATGAATAAAACTGGGAAGAGTTTGAAGAACAATAGCAAGAAAAGATAGAAAAAAAATAATTCTATAAATATGCCCAGGTAAATAGGCACTACTTCTGTTGCTTGTGTGTGTGGGTTTGTGTATCTCATAGAGGTCCCAGTTTAAATGGTAGTACTAAGAATGATCCCCCTCTAGTGATAAAATATAGTAATTGCAAACCAACATATTTGCTATGTTTCTGGGCAGCTCTGCCTCTCACGCTTAGTTCCATCTCTTCTGGAATGGGTTCCAAGACTTATCATTTTCCCATCCAACCACCTACACTAATGTACATGCATTTTATTATTTATTTATCCAGTCAAATTATAAGTCACTTTTTGGCAATAGAACTATCTGGGCAGCAAATAGTTTTAAAACCAATGCAACAGAAACATAAAAGCCAAACAAGCTGTAGAAGAACACACAAAAGCTCCCCATACTCCAGGCTATAAAACATCAGAGAATGCCAGGTCAAAGAGAAAAATCTTCACCTACTGCCGAAAATTTGCAATGGGGGAATACTTTGGAGAGGAACAAGGCAAGGCAAGGCAAGGCAAGTATCATGTATAAAAGTAAGGAGTGCATGATGACAGAGACAAGCAGGGAAGGCCACCGCCTTCATTTAGGGTTACAGAGTAAACCTATTGAGATTAATGGCCATGATTAATATAAGTCTACTAATATTAGTGGGCCTATTCTGAGTACAGCTTAGATGGACGCAGCTCAGGATGTTGGATTATATAGAACCCACAAGGTTATTCTTATATTTTAGTTATTTTGTTTGCATAATTTATTTATTCAAGCCTTGTTCACACATAACCCGCTGCCCATGCCGGCCTCCATTCTCTTGACCCTGATGGAGCTACCCGGGAGCTGGAGCTCATTGTGTGCTGCAGCTCTCTGGGTGTCGCCAACATGGGCCGCCTTGCCTGCACCTGCTGCCTCCTCAGGTAGACCTGCCAGCTCTGAGGGAAGGTCTGGAGGGAGCAGTTCCGACTCAGACCTGCCCGGTGTCTTTGTGTCCACTGCGCCCAGTCTTCCTCTGCCCCAGCCCTCACCACTGCCCTGCCCCTTGCCACTCCCTTCCCCAGAAAGCAAGGTTCGTTGCCCCGGCACATCTCCCAGGGAGCTTCTCTCAAGAAGAGAAGCCCCAACGGAGCTCAGGACTGTGAGCAGTGCCTGCCCAGCTCCACGCCATCCTTTATGGGTCCATGACAGGCATGAAGCAGCAGCGCGCCACCTGGGGAGTCGGACATCCAGCCCAGAAAGGTGGACCAGCTCACCACCAACAAGGGCCACGTGGAGGTGGACTTGGCCGACAACATTATGCTCTTCTGAGAAAAGAAGGAATGTCTCTCCTAAGACCACTTCTGCTGTGGTAACTGTGTGTATCATTTGAAAACAAAGAAAACATTGTTTTTGTTGCAATTTTTTATACTTTGTTCTTGTTGCATTGTTCTTCTTGCATTGTATTTGCATTGTTCTTGTTGCATTGTATTTTTACTGTATATTTTTTACTGGTTATTTCTTATATAATTTCTTTTCTTTTTTTGTAATAAATTTTAATATGTTGTTCAGCACTTTGGGGGCTTTTTGCCCCCAAAGTGGTATATAAATAAACTATAAACTAAAACTAAACTATAAATAACCATCAGCCAGCCATTCCTAACCTTTGCATCCCCAGATGTTGCTGGACTACAGTTCCCATAATTCCTGACCATTGGCCATCCTGGCTGTGGTTGATGGGAGTTGTAGTCCAGCGACATCTGGGGACCCAAAGGCTGAACCAAACCAAACCATGGCTAAGGATGAATGAGTCAATTCACAGAGCAAAAACTTGTAGCCAATTCATTCCTGGTCCTGCAGCTGCCAGACTACAAAAACTGAAGCTATGGTTTAGCTTAGTGCTACATCAAACCCAGGGTCATGGTTAGTCTCCCTCAAACAAACCACAAGTGGTAAGCTGTAGCTCATTGTTTGTTTAGAGTGAGACAAACTATGAGTCTGGGTTCACACAAAGTTAAACCAAACTATGGCTTATCTCCTGGAAACACAGCAGCAGAACCACAGGAGAAGCAAAGCAGATTGCACCATGATAATCATACAATTAAAAACAAGTAAAATATACTACATTAGGTGTAATGAAGAGCCAGTGTGGTGTAGGGTTAAGGTGTTGGACTACGACCTGGGAGACCAGGGTTCGAATCCCCACATAGCCATGAAGCATGCTGGGTGACCTTGGGCCAGACACTGCCTCTCAGCCTCAGAGGAAGGCAATGGTAAACCTCTGAATACCGCTTACCATGAAAACCCTATTCACAGGGTCGCCATAAGTTGGAATCGACTTGAAGACAGTCCATTTCCATTTTTTCAGGTGTAATGAGTCCATTCTTAATTTTTTTTCAAACTTTTGCTGTTGCAGAAGAAAACTCCTTATCGCCTTTTAGTTCATTATGGCTATCCTGGTGCTCACTGAATTCAGTAATCCCTAAAGTGTCCACTTATGCATCACCAAAAATATTTGCATAAAATGTGTACATGCTAATTTATGTGTTAATATGTATATTTAGAAATACTTATAATTAAAATAGAAATACAATACATTTTACCATAGTGAGGGAGATGGTGACCAGGTGACCTGTATGCCTGCTCAGTCCAGGTGCCAACTATAGATGGATAAATTCAAGGCCCCTGCTCTCCCTTCGTAGGGTTCTTTATCTTTCCTTCTGTTTAGACTTGGACTGCACAGCACTTCAGATAAATGGCACCTTCAAAGAAACGATTGTTCTCTGGACACGTAGAGATGGAAGCAAGGTTACATGATAGACTATGTCCCAGCCTCCATGCATCTTCTGCCCAGTGTCTACATGTTATCACAGAGCAGGGCTAGGACGTTTCATTCAATCAATCGGTACCTTGTTTATTGCTCAAGCCAAATGTAAAATTTAACAATCAATATCACATTTTCACCTTATAACCTCTTGTTGGGGAGATCTACAAATCTCCTACATATATTGGAAAGTTTGTCTGTTTGCTATGCATTTGGACACCTTTTAAGATATCATAACTAGATTTTGCATGAAGGTCCCTGAGATCAAGAAGCAGATTTTCATCTGTGTTTGGATAACAGTTAGATGCCACTTTGTATCAAGATGGTGGACTAAACCTTTCAAAACCGCACTTTTAATCACTGATTTCAGAACTGGTCCCTCTTTTTCTTGGTTTCTTAGAATTCCTGAGAAACACCTGGTAAGAGGCTGATAGCATGCCTATATTTTATATCTTTGTGCTGAAAGCTTTATCCCCACAATGCTCCCAGCTTCTTAAATATATCATAATAGGAGGAGAAAATAAAACTTGCCAAAAGTTACTATCTTGACTAAAGATACCATGACATGTTTCACCAATTTCTCCAAGATGTACCAGCCCACACAATTAGGATTAAGCTTCATATGTAATTAATTATTGCAGCTGAAACGGTATTGCTGTTGCTCTTTATCTCTGGGCAGGATTCCAACACTTCCACAGTAATTCATTTCAGACTAATATTCAAAATCTCTTTGAGCAGGAACAGTCTTGCCATGCTAATATCAATGCCGGCAAGCTTAACGCTGGATTCTTCTTCTCTTGAAATACTTTGTCAAGCATTACTGGCATTTTTCACCTCCACAGTTACCACATACTGAAGGTTTTAAAATGCTAGACATTTTTTCACTCAGTCTCTCCGTTCTCCAATAAATGGAATATGTTCCAATATATATGACCTTTGCAGAGATTACGCAGGTCTCCCTGCAAGGACTGTTGGTAACTACACAGCACCTGAATCTCTTTGAAATAATCTTACAAAAGGAGATATACTCCTCTTTGAAATAATCTTACCAAAAAAGATGCACCCCTCTTCATGTAACATTATTCCCATAAAAGCAGAAGACTAAGCCTTCAATAATCTTAAATCCAAGGAGTTTAACATAATTGGATTGTGGTTTGGACTGTTGCCTTGTGGTATAGCTGGAATTTAATAGCAATAAAGGTTATCAGAATTTGGCACTATGCTGGATAGTAAAAGTCCAGCTCATATGTGTCCAACTCACACCAATTAACTTCTGCTAAAGCTTTACTCATAGGGCCAAACTACATGTTGTGCTAAATGTGTAGAGTGCAGTTACATATTTGGTTTTGCTTTCATTAGAGGGGCACACACCCTGATTATTATTGGGACCATAGTGCATGCATAGGGGAGATTTATTCATTTCCTCCACAATGGGATTTTTTCTCTTAATCTCAGTGCTGAAACAGGAGTGGGAAGGATTTTTGTCCTATTCATGGGAATGGAAAGGGTAAACCTTACATCCCTCCACTCTCTGATCCCAATAACAATCAAATCTCCATGCCTCTAATTAATCAGAGAAAAATTAAAAATGTAACTGCATTTACATTTAGCACATTTTGGCTCATAGTCCTGTAGAGGAACATAGTATGCTTCATGTTTTTCAAACTTAAAAACCCCCTTCTTTTAAATTCCATAGGTTGGGGTCACCAACCCATTACCCGTAGGTGCTATGGCATCCATGGCACCCATAGAGGCCTTCAGTGGTGCTCCCAGAAGGTAGCCCAGAATCTGAGCTTTCTTTTTTAAAAAAAGTAAGTCTCTAGCCCTACTAGAAAGAAAGTTTTTGGGGAAAACGCAGAAGTACCCTTCTAAGCGATTTCTGTGAAATGAGCCAGACTGGCTGCTCCCACCTGTCAGTGTTACTAGTCAATGAGTGAAGTCAGAGCTGTGATTGATAAGTTGGTTGGGTGGATACCAAGCAATAGGAATCCCTTAGGTACTAAAGAGTTGGTGCTTTGTTTCCCTTTTAGTGCACTTTCCTGCTTCTGCCTTTTTTTCTAGTCCTTGAAATCTCTATAGTTTACCTTTTCTTTCCCCTAGCCATCTTTCTGGCACTGAATTCACCTGAGATCAGGTAGTGCCTAGAAATTATTTTCTGCAAATACTACTACACAATAAGTGTGGGTAAAGGGTAAAGAATCCCCCTTCCCCCAAAATTCAGATTTCCCCCCAAAGTCAATGAAAATTTGCAAAGAGGCTTACATGTTTTCTGCTTTGCAGGAATGAAAGACCAGGGACTCATTCAGAATTAACTTTATAGTTAGTTTTCAGTACCTGTCTACTCAGAAGTAAATCTCTTTGTGTTTAATGGGATTTACTTCCAGGTAAGTAGCTGTAGGATGGCAGCCTAGGCTTTGGTTTAAGGTTGGCATTGGGGAAAAACAAGGTTTATTTATTTATTTATTTAATTTGTATCCTGCCCTTCCTCCCAGCAGGAGCCCAGGGTGGCAAACAAAGCACTAAAACACTTTAAAACATCATCTTAAACATCTTAAACAGATCTTAAAATACATTAAAACAAAACAACATTAAGGATCTTGTGCTGTTAACAGCTACATGGCAGACAGAAATTCAACAGGTCAAACTTTTTCTAGTATGGAAATACAATTATGGGAAAAGCTTCACCATGTTATGCCACACCCCTATGGCAGCCATTTTATTACTGCTACCCCCAGCACTCTCAGAATTTAAAACCTTTTGACCAGAGTCTGAAAGGGTTGGCAATCCCTGCCCTAGATGTTTCACCTGAAGAGGAACAAGAAAATTAGTTTCCAATTGTGGAAACCCTCTGAGAAACTATGCATGTCTTATCAAAATGGTTTCACTTCTGGGAAGCAAGCCTCAATTCACATTCAGCTTTGTTTTAGATGAACATTTTGGTGGCAAGTCCAAGGTCAATTTTTTACAAACAGCAGATGAGAAAGTCAGTATGTTTCTGAACTATGCCACTGTGGATTGCAGATGGGAGATCACATAATTAATGCTCCTTTACAGAAGAATACTCCCTGCACATTGAAAACTAACACATTGGGAGTAAAGCAAGAGTAGAACTCTTCATCTCTGACATTAAACAGCCACAAGAGTGGCTGTGAACTATAGCCAACATAGATTTTTCATATTCTGTCATGTTAACTTGAAAATACCCCCATGCTATTCTGCTGCATCCCATAAGCTCATTTCAAAACAAAATCTTACAAAACTTATAGTCCTGAACTCAGAGCATTGTTATGCAAGCATTTCTAAGCATTCAGGGTGATACACAAAGCACTCAGAGAGAATCCAAAGTTCAAAGTTTAAAACAAGAGTAAAATAATTCAGACCCCTGTTGGACTTTTTTCTTTCAATGGTCTCATAATTGGTTGAAATTAATTAAAAATCAGCCATGTTCACAGAGTACATGTAATCCTATTAGTGACCTTGTTCCATACTGTTGGACTTTTTTCTTTCAGTGGTCTCATAATTGGTTGAAATAAATAAAAAATCAGCCATGTTCACAGTACATATAATCTTATTACTGACCTTGCCCCATACTCTGACCTTTATCTTCTGTAGTTTAAAAAAATGCTTGACTGATGTTTAATTAATTTAAGAAAATTAACATTGGAGCTTATGATAGTGCAGACATATTCAGTAAGTAGGGCTGCCAGGTTCATGGCCTGAGACTAATCCTGTGTCTTTAGGACAAGAGAAAGTCAGCCATTGCAGGTGTTCTTGCATCCCTGTAATGGGAAAAATCACAAGGTGGAATTGTCCCTCCCCCCTGCACAACCTTTAAAGATACAGAAGACCTCTTGGAGGCTGGGACGTGGCTCAACAATGTGACATGTGAGAAGGAATTGTCATTGATCACAAGCTGAATATGAGCCAACAGTGTGATGTGGCTGCAAAAAAGGCAAATGCTATATTAGGCTGCATTAACAGAAGTATAGTTTCGAAATCACGTGAAGTATTAGTTCCTCTATATTCAGCACTGGTTAGGCCTCATCTTGAATACTGCATCCAGTTCTGGTCTCTGCACTTCAAGAAGGAGGCAGACAAACTGGAACATGTTCAGAAGAGGACAACAATGATGACCAGGGGACTAGAAACAAAGCCCTAAGAGGAGAGACTGAAAGAAGAGCCTTGAGAAGAGAAGACTGAGGGGAGATATGATAGCACTCTTCAAGTACATGAAAGGTTGTCACATAGAGGAGGGCCGGGATCTCTTCTTGATCATCCCAGAGTGGAGGACATGGAATAATGGGCTCAAGTTGCAGGAAGCCAGATTTCGACTGAACATCAGGAAAAACTTCCTAACTGTTAGAGTGGTATGACAATGGAACCAATTACCTAGAGAGGTAGTGGGCTCTCCGACACTGGAGGTGTTGAAGAGGCAGCTGGGCAGCCATCTGTCGGGAATGCTCTGATTTGGATTCCTGCATTGAGCAGGGGGTTGGACTTGATGGCCTTATAGGTCCTTTCCAACTCTGCTATTCTATGATTCTGTGATTCTATGTGCTCCATCTGTCTGCCTGTCTGTCTATTTATTTATTACATTTATATCTCACCTTTCTTCCAAGGAGCTCAAGGTGGCATATGGGGTTCTCCCATCTCTCCACCTCATTGTTGTTTTGAGGAAGGTTACACTGAGAAACTGTGACTATCCTAATAGTCACAGCAAGCTTCATTGATGAGTCGGAAATTGAACCCTGGTCTCCCAGGCCCTAATCCAACACTCCAGCCACTACACCTCACACTGGCTCTTTCATTCAAAGAATATAAATAACTTTGTTGCTATAGTTCCTTTTAAAGGAAACAGTAGGATGCTCGCTCACTTACTTTTTCTGGGTTGGTGGAGTTTGGGAGGTTTTGTGGTGTGTGTGTTTTAAGGCATCCATCCATAAAGACTTGTGATCTGACAGTCTGCTCCAAGCTTGAAGACATTGGAAATATAACCCTATTTACAAGGACACTCTGAATTGCCACCAGTATCTGAATCCTGGACATCATGCTAAATTGTGTTATTTCAGTTATATGGTGTTTTACAAATGGAGTACTGCTCCCCTGGGCAAAAAGAAAAGATTGGCAAATAATAATGAATAAAGCCATGTATATTTCCAATATGTAGGTGACTGACCACATCCTATTTATCTATATCTATATCCACACACACACACACACACCCCTGCAGAAAATGAGTGCAAAATTAGTTTGCATTTGAACTGTAGACTTTACTCACATGGTGATATGCAGAAGTTCAGATTTTGATGGAAAGAGTTTTGAAGCAAACTAGGCAGGAAGCTCTTTTTGATCCCTTGTCATTTATTCTTTACCCTTTTAATTCAACCTCAGCCTGCAAGTTACCTAGTTTGTGTGATCTTCACTTCATAGTCATGATCATTAAGGGGCAAGAGTTTCATTCTTCTGCCAATTTCAAGTGACAAAAATAAAAACCGCTCTAAGAGATTGCCTTCTAGACAGAATTCTTGTGCTTTGAGTCCATTCATGTGCCATTCATCACCCACCTCAGCTATATTCTAATTGAAACTATGCTCATGAGGAATGATATGTGGAGCGATTACCATCATGCTATCTGAAGTGGCCTGCTGTGATTTGACATCATTCTCAAGCATTCTAGATTCAGAAAGACATCATTGTTGATGGTGCACAGTGAAACTTGCATTTCTGATTTTGCAGAAGCACTTTTTAAAAGAGGTCACACTTTAGGAAATCTTTGTGGGTTTCTTTTTCCCCCAAAGAGAAAGAGGTAAATGAAAACTGGAAAGTAGGAATAATGGAAGTTTTAATATTTGAACTCTAGAAAATAATACAGATGAGAATGATACATTTCATCTGGAATTTGGTATATAGTCCACAAACCCTGTATTTGTGTTAAAATTCACACACCACCTCCAGGATAAAAGTTGCTTTTATTGTTCTATTGCTTCTGAATCTTGATTTCAAAAATTCACCATGCTTTTGATGAATCTACTTGAGTCATGCCTAAATGCATTACAATTTTTTCACTATGTATATATGCACACACCTATATCTGCCAGCTGCTTGCCCCACAATATTTTAACATCTTGCCATCTGAATTCTTCTCATATTTTAATACTTTTGTGTGAGCCAAAGAAAAGCTAAGGGCTGGATCCAATGCTGCTGATCTGTTGACACAACAGAACTTCCCCTTCCTTTGCAGCCCTCTGGACATCCTTAACATCTGCTCCAAACAGTTGGGGGATCCTCCTGAGCAGATCTGGCCGACATGTCTAGGAGAGGAGAGGAAGGGGAAGCCCCACAGAGTTCTGCTCATGCAGCACTGGATACAATCTTTATTTATTTATTTATTTGTTAGTTTATTTATTATTTAATTTGTATCCCGCCCTTCCTCCCAGCAGGAGCCCAGGGTGGCAAACAAAGCGCTAAAAACACTTTAAAACATTCTAAAAAAAAAGATATTAAAATACATTAAAACAATACAGCGTTAAAAACATTAAAAAAAACTTAAAAAAAAGGTTAAAAACATTATTAAAAAACATATTAAGCAATTCTAACACAGACACAGACTGGGATAGGTCTCAACCTAAAAAGTTTGTTGAAAGAGGAAAGCCTTCAAAAGGTGCCGAAAAGGTAGCAGAGATGGGAGGGAATTCCACAGGGTAGGTGCTGCCACACTAAAGGTCCATTTCCTATATTGTGCAGAACGAACCTCCTGATAAGATGGTATCTGCAGCAGGCCCTCACCTGCAGAGCGCAGTGATCGACTGGGTATATGGTTTCTGAAACTTTAAAGCTACAAAATGGTTAATGGTTTAATGGTTTCTGAAACTTGAAAGCTACAAAACCCATGACTCAGAGTGGCCAAAAGCCTACTAGGGTTGCATGAGAGCATTTGGAGATTAATTTGAAGGAAGAGATTAAGGAATAAAATCACACACCACTGGAATGCCATGAAATCTGAATTGATGATTGAAACCCAACAATATCTGTTGTCCCCCCCACTGATTTTCATGCATGCCTACATGTGGGGTTTTTTTTTAATGCCTTAATCTCAGGGTCAGCTCCACCATGATGCAGAGTGACACAGCCACTTCAGGAAGCAGATGCTGGGTGGTGAAGTGCTGGAGGGCAACGCTGCACATGCCATGTGATCTGGCTTGTATCCATAAGCTAGCCTGCTGCCCTTCATTGCTGTTGGAAAACACTACCCTCCCTCCCCAGTTTTAAAGTAAGATTCAGCTATCAGTTAGTTTTGCTTTCTTGGGGGAGATGCCATCTTGTCCTTTGCTTGAGACAGCAAAATATCTTTGGACATTCCTGCTTAATCTTCATAATCTTTGTGCTGTGCTGCACTTTTCTTTTTTTTTACCATTCTCCATCCATTAGTGAGAAAAAACAGGCAATCAAAAATTATCAAAAGAGAGATAACATTTTGGTGAAATTGTCATGTGTGAGGTGTAGAGAAAGTAGATACTTAGCTTACTTTCATGGTGGCCTAGGGGCATCTGAGAGAATCCTTTCTTCCTCTGTGGCTTCCCATACTTCTATTAAAGCTCAGGGGAAGATGCCATGAGGTCACATGAGACTTTTTCACATTGGAAGTGCAGGCAGCTGAGAAGACTGCAGAGCACTGAAGGGATGCTGAATGGAAAGTAAAACACACACACCACCCATGCCTGCCTCGCACCAATAAAGTAAGCTCAATCCGGCACCCACCAAAATTCTGTAAAGGTAAAGGTGTCCCCACACTTATAGTGCGAGTCATTTCCGACTCTTAGGTTGAAGTCTTGCGACGTTTACAAGGCAGACCATATATATGGGGTGGGATTGCCAGTTCCTTCCCCGGCCTTTCTTTACCCCCCAGCATATGCCGGGTACTAATTTTACCGACCATGGATGGATGGAAGGCTGAGTGGACCTCGACCCCTTTTACCGGAGATTCGACTTCCTCCTTCTGTTGGAATCGAACTCCGGCCGTGAGCAGAGCTTCTGACCTTCTAAAGTGCCCTAAGTATAAGGGAGAAAAATAGAAATCTCTTCCATGGCGGAAGAAATCTTTTGAGAAATTGGAGGGTAGGTTTCAGCACAGTACAAAGCTTCAGTGCGAGAATTATTTATTAAAACATATTATTTATATTTGCTATTCACCCCATCACATACATTCTCAGTAGCCCTGTTTAGTTTATGTGCAAGAAAATAATACTGACAACAAGGAATGGATATTAAGGGTTTACTGAGAGACAAGCCTCGAGCCTCTGCACGGGGCGCTAATTGTGGGGTGGAGTGTGCCCCAGGCAGCAACGGGAGGAAGGAGTTAGAACCCTTCCATCCAAGAGACCTGGCTCTCGCGAGATCACCCACAATCCTGGGCAGTCTCGCGAGAGCAGCCAAGGGGTGGAGCTTTAAAGGCCCCAGTCTCCTGAGAGCCGGCCTCTTTCTTCATGTGTTGGTTTTGGAGGAGGACGTCACTGGATCATACTGGTAAGGGACCACGTGGAGAGCAAGATCAAGGTCAGTATGGATAAGGGCTGTATGGCAACCACCCCATGGCTTCTTCTCAGCAACTAACCCCCCCTCCTTTTAGGCAGCACCCTTGCCTCCCCTTCCAGCTTTAACTGGAGCATCCATTACATCCAGAAGGTGCCAAATGCTCTGCAAGCAGAGAGGGGAGGGCTTCCCCCAAAAGTGTTTGGGAAGGCAAGGGCCCATTTTTAAACAAACAAACAAATGTAAAGCTACTTAAGTGGCCAGGCCTTGCAGGGCTCTCCATCCTGGGCTACCTTTGTGTAAGACGGATGAAGATTCTTACAGCTGCTTATCAGTGTCTAATCATCACCAGCATAAACAGGCCGGCTTAAGATCCCCAGTGATGAATTACAGCAACATGACTGCTTTCTCCTTTTATTATTATTATTATTGTTGTTGTTGTTGTTGTTGTTATATGTATTGTCATAACTTTACATGGGTTCCTGCACTGAACAGGGGGTTGTACTCATTGGCTGTATAGACTCCTCCCAACCCTATTTCCATTCACCATATCATGAGAGTTGGGCTAATGTCAGTACTAAAGCCGTGTTCTGTCTGTGAGCAGCAGGGTTCTCAGTTCATGCCTTGAATTAACATGCTAGCCCTGCAGGTTTTTTTCAAATGCCATGCCCCCCCAAAATGCGCCACTGCAGCCTGCAAGCCTTCCCTCTCACCTCCGCGTAAGAAGGGTGTCGGAGGCAGGAGAGGTAGGCAAGCTACTGCTGCCTCCCAGGCACCCACCTCACCAGATAACATGCCAGACAATGCAGCCCTCTGGCAGGCTATGCAGGAGATGAGAGAGGTGGTGATGCAGTTGCAGGCAGAGCTGTCAACATCAGCCACCCCCCATGGGGGGTGAGGAATCCACTGGGGTCACCGGGGCAGGGCAGCAGGAGGCAGCCACCTCCCCCAACACCCCAGAAACACCGGGGCCTATTCTGAAGGAGCCAGGATGGCGCAGATGCTCATCCCAATCCAGGCACCATTGCTGCAGGAGAGGCCGTAGGGACGGGTCGGAATCTGACACTGATGGATCATCAGGTGAGTCTTCTTCCTCGGATGAGGATGCACCACACAAGGGACTTACATACTGGAGATCCAGGGGTGCTATACCAGGGCTCCTGTGATGGGCATGGTGCAGACGTAAGGAATTGACCAGAACCACGACATCCCCAGGGGAGGTTTGGGGGTGGACACCCCATCCCAAGGGATGCATTGTCCACCAGTTAAGGATGGGGATGACTCCAGCTGAACAACTTTCCCGCAGAGTCAGGAAAAAGTTCCTGGATGGCCACTATGTGGACATTTTCTCCCTCCTTAGATCTGAGGAGTAGGGTCACTGACTCCAAGCACAAAAGGGGACGTAGGAGACATGTTGAGAGGACTTTTGACAACTGGGCACAGGGATACCTAATTTACATGGGGGTTGTACAGGCAGCCTACCCTGAGCAAGGTTGGCACCTAACCTACCATATGAGTTGTTTATATGGCCATGGATAAGGCTGGTGATCATGCGGAATCAACTATGATAAGAAATTCCGTCGCAAAGCAGCCAGCAATAAGAGCATGCGTTGGGACTTGATTTGTGACAAACTATGGATTCAGGAGGTGGGCGGGGGGAGGCCTGACTCAGGTGAAGCTAGGAAAGGTCCTCAAGTTCCCCGAAGGGAATGGTCTAAGAAAATATGTTGGGAATTCAGCCAGGGTATATGCAATAGGCCGAGATGCAGGTACGCTCATGACTGCGAAGCCTGCTCAGGGCCACATTCCAGGATATCATGCCCCAGCCCTAGGGTGGGTCAGGCTCCCTTTCATAGCTTTTGCCAACCCACTGCTGGGAATAAGAGGGATGCCAACACCCCCACAGCCCCCCCTTCCAAGAGACAGATACCTGAACCCGGGGGTTGGCCCCTTGGCTTTGGCCACTACCCCAGTTGACCCCTTGGCTCTCTCCGTCCTTACCTTGACAGTTACCTAGATAGTAAGGCAGCATGTTACATCTGGGTGGGATTTACACAAGGTTTCCGCATTCCAGCCTCGGGTTGCCAGGGGGCTACCATGGCTCCAAATCAAAAGTCTGTCCTCAAATTCCCAGAAATTGCAGCCAACAAAATCAAAAAGGAATGTGCGGCAGGTAGAGTGGCAGGCCCCTTCACTTCACCCCCTCTAGAGGACCTCTGAGTCTCCCCACTGGGAGTGGTTCCCAAGAAGACGCCAGGAGAATTCCGACTCATACATAATTTGTCTTTCCAAGGGGTGCCTCAGTCAGTGAGTCAATTCCACCTGAGTTATGCTCGGTACGCTATGCATCTTTTGACCGGGCAGTTCAGATAGTGAGGGAATGCGGGCCAGGGGCACTCATGTCCAAGTGTGATATACAATCAGCCTTCTGTCTCCTTCCGGTACACCCCCAGGACATTAGCCTCCTTGGGTTCAAGTTTGGTAAATGCTGATATGTAGACAAGGCTATGCCCATGGGTTGCTCCATTGCCTGTGCAGCATTTGAATCCTTCAGCACTTTCCTGGAATGGGTTGTTTGCCAGGAATCAGGGAGCCGTCAGATCACCCACTACCTGGATGATTTTCTATTTGCATGCTCTTCTGGTACTGAGGAGTGCTGGGAACTACTGGGTACATTCCAGAGGCTGGCTGATTGCCTCGGGGTTCCTCTGGCTTTGAACAAAACAGAGGGGCCCAAATCCATACTCACATACTTAGGCATTCAGCTGGACTCCATTGCAGCCACCTCTAGTCTCCCCCCCCCTGACAAGTTAGCTAATCTGCAAAACCTCTTGCAGGAGATGCTGGCAAAACCAAAGTGCAAACTCCGAGGTTTGCAGGTGCTGCTTGGGCATTTAAATTTTGCATGCAGGGTCATTAGCCCGGGGCGGGCATTCTGTGCAAGGCTTGCACGTGCCACAGCCGGGGTCCCCTCACCACATCACCATACGCATCTCACAAAGCCCATAAAGCAGGACCTTTTGGCAGGACAGCCTGGAGGAGGGCACAGACCTTCAGGTTCAATCTGATGCTTCAGGGAGCTTGGGTATTGGGGTATACTTCAAAGGTCATTGGTGTGCCAAGCACTGGCCTAGCAATTGGGTGGCTTCAGGATTTAGAGTATTAGATGCTGTTGCACATTCCACTTTCTGCTCATACACAACAGCAGGGGAAGCATTTGTTAATTTCACCAAAATGCAGGGATCCCCAAAACCTTGGCCAGCATCCGAAGCTATAGTCCTCAGTTACCTATCCCATCTGAGGGATCAAGGACAGGCCCCCAGGTCCATGACATCCCATTTGCTGCCATTTCCCTCTTTTCCATGGCACTGGGTTACCCAGACCCCTGCAACTCGGCTAGGGCATGGAGAGCCATTGAAGGATGGTGGAGGAGGGATCAATCTAGGAAGGACTCCCGACACCCCATCACATATGACATTCTCTCTTGCATACTGAAACAACTACACGTGGTATGCTGGTCCAGCTATGAAGCTGCACTGTTCAAGGCAGCGTTCACACTAGCTTTCTTTGGGCCCTGGGGGTCGGGGAGTTCATGGTGCCAGCTAAGGGAGATACCTCTGCAGTATCCCTTCAATGGGATGACATCGTGGTTTCCAAGTCTAAGCTGTCAGTGACCTTTTGGAAATCATAAACAGACCAAAGAGCAAAGGGTTCTTTCTTTTCACTCAGCCCATCTCCAAAAGGGGGGCCTTGCCCACTTTGTGACACCAGGGTCTATCTCTGCCTCCGGCCTCCACATTCAGGGCAGTTCTTTATTCATAAAGATTGATCTCCCCTCACAAGGCACCAATTTGCAGAGGTGCTGAGGCTATGCCTGGCAAAGGCAGGCTTCCCAGAGAAGGAGTTTGGCACACATGCCTTTAGGATTGGGTCTGCCACTTCAGCAGCAGAGTGGGGCTTGAATACAACTCAGATCAAGGCCATTGGGTGCTGGAGATCTCATGCCTTCAGAAGCTATATCCACCCACAAGCAAGACCCAAAGCTGCCAGTGACCTATGATCCTTTTTCAGGCCTAAAAAGGGTGTGGATCTTCAGTCACAGTATCATTCATTGGGGCCAACATCATGCTAGATCCACTCTATGGTCTGAACAGCTCAGTGTGTCATCCTGGGCGAGAGTGCGCTGGATATCCTGATGTGGTATGAGGTGGGGACATTTAGACCCTTGTTGGAGCAACAGTTCCGTCACTATGGCCCTCTTGACTTGCTGCTTACACATCTGGGGGAGAATGACCTGGGCACCCGGACCGGCATCGACCTGAAGTGGACTGCAATATCTGACCTTACCCATTTGGCTGAAAGGTACCCATCCATGTGGTTGGGGTGGTCAGCCTGCCTTCCAAGGCTCCAGTGGAGAAATGCACATGAGCTGGGGAACATCGAGGCTACCCGTTGCCGTGTCAGCAGAGCCATAGCAAAAAGTGGTCAGAGCAAAAGGGGGCCTCATTGTTTGTCACCCGCTCATCAGGCACTCGTGCCCTGAGTTTTATCACATGGATGGAATTCATCTCTCCGTGAAGGGGAATGATGCCTGGCTTGGCGATCTCACCAAGGGACTATGGGCTTGGTTTCAGCAAGTGAATGGGGTTGGCGGTGGGTCGGGAAGCACAGCTCCCCACCCTTGTGGCAGAAATGGCATTGAGCAGGATCAATCATAAGGGGGGCTCCCATAAGGAGTCCAGTGGGGGTACATGTTGGCCACACCCCTAGCTTGGGAGGGGCGCCGCTTCATCCAGCTCACAACCCCTCCCACTGGTTGGTCAGTGGGACCACAGGTGCCTTGGGTTCACACCCCACCTGGGTCTAAAGTGAGCCAACTCCCAAGGGTAGTTCCCAACTACTTGTTGGTTGATTCAGCATTCCTCCAGCATGGGCTGCTGGAATGAAGCGGATCCTTGCCCTACTGCCATGCCAACCCAGCTTTACTTGCTCTTATCAATAAAGTTGTGGCCTTATTTCACCCATAAATCTGTGTCTGGCTGTGTTATTCCCATTGCTAAAGGGCGCGCAACATGCTCCTACCACACAAGCCTCGAGCCTCCGCACGGGGCGCTAATTGTGGGGTGGAGTGTGCCCCAGGCAGCGACGGGAGGGAGGAGTTAGAACCCTTCCATCTATGACTTGCCTCTCGCGAGATCACCCACAATCTTGGGCAGTCTCACAAGAGCAGCCAAGGGGTGGAGCCAGACCTGGGCCTTTAAAGGCCCCAGTCTCCTGAGAGCTGGCCTCTTTCTTTGTGTGCCGGTTTTCCCACCCACGCTCCCTCCGTCGTAGGGCGTCACTGAGCTATGTTTATCTGGGTTGCTGGTTGACAGGGCCGGATAGGAATTTTTCCTCTCAACGAATCTGGCCCCATGGTTGAGCAGGTTTTTTCACCTATCCCTCAGTGGTTCACTGTGCAATTGTTAGGCATTCACTCACTTCTGTCACAACTTTAGGCGTTAATGGCATTGAAGTGGGTCCTTGCCCTTCTGCCATGCCAACCCCGCTTTACTTGCTCTTATCAATAAAGTTGTGGCCTTACTTCACCCATAAATCTGTGTCTGGCTGTGTTATTCCTGTTGCTAAAGGGGGCGCAACATGCTCCTACCACACAATGAGGGACTCAGGAGCCAACAAGGAATATTAGTGCACAATGCAATGTCTACTGTAGTGGTGAATGGAGAACTTGAAAAGGGGTGAGTTCAAATATGAATCCCTGCAGTTGAAAAAGTTTCAGCCCTTTGGCTTGAAAATGGATTCATTGTGTTCACTTTCCCTCATTCTCACGCAACTTTACCCTTATCTTTGAGAAGAGATTGCTAGTAATACAGAGGACTTGTTGGAGACAGAAGATGCCTTTTAAAATTCCTCTTTATTTTACCTTTGGGGTCCATGAGATTTGGTGTGTCCTCTGCTTTCTAATTCAGTTCAGGAGCTCCCCTGCAGAAAGTGGTGCTCATTTCTAATGAACAGCTGAATATATGAAAATGCTGCAAAATCAAGGTAGACTGTTGTTGAGGTTTTGGTCAAGGGCATTGCTCAGGCAGGGATATGGGATCCTTTTAAGTGGAGATAATGCTAAGTAAATTCTTTACTGAAGCATGGCTCCTGTCATAGGATACCCTCAAGCTGACTCTCAGATGTTGGGTTATGTGATAGTAGTATTCCTTAAGATTAGTAGTCCTATTTAAGTTCCTCAAAATTGTTTTAAAAAATCATTGTTTTTTTGGACTGATCACAGGTTTTATCATCTTAAGTAAGTGTGAAATGAAAACTTGTATTGATTCCCCACTTTGTTTTAGCAGCAGTTCAATTTTTTTACATGGCAGTTTCTTTCTGTATCTTGATTCTTTATCTTGATTATTGGATCCCAGAATTATGAAAAAATATTTGCCATCTAATTATTCTTAACAATATGGTATTCACATAAAGTTACTATGGGCCTCAGTATAAGTGGTAAAGGATAAGGTACAATACAATACATTGCAGGAGAATACGGTACCCTAGTTTTAGCCCTACCTTATTAAGTGCACTTCTTTATACCCTTCTGTGAAGTTCTTAGACGGCTGGCTGTTGACTGTAGCAGCCACTTCAGCATGTTAGCATGTTTTCCCTGGAGGCCCTTGATAACTGTGAGTGATATGTTTTGCCTATTCTTCTCTCCAGATGTTTGCAAATTCTGCTGATATCAATCAATGTGCAGAGAGAATGGAAGAATAGTGCTTTTACTGCTGAACAAGAGCTCCAGTGGCATCTGCACATGGTGTCAAAAAGACTTTTAAACAGTTGATAGAGCAGGAGTAATAATAATAGCAGTGTTGTAGTATATATATGGGGGGGTGGAATCCTAGATACATTACACCACACCAATTTAATTTTAAAAGCATCAGTAAGCATTCTCATCTTTACCCTTCTTCGCTGAGAGGCTCACTGTCATCGCCGAGTGCATTTTATAATAAAATAAGGAGAACATTGTCCACACTAGAAATACCAAACTTTTATTAGCTAAGATCTCCAATTATTTTGAATCATCATCAATATACAAAGTCGGAAGTGTCAGCGGTCAGTCTCTTTCCAACAAAACCCATTTGGCACTCAAGAGGTGTTATTTGAAAGCTCATCATGTCTAGACAATATTTATGTGATTTAATTTGCCAGAAGTTACTCATAGAACTTGTAATTCAGGGCAGAGCTAGATGTGATGGGCAGCATATGACTGTTGTCGAAAGCTGTAGCTCTATAGCTGCTTCCCCAGTAAGATTCAGTAGCGCAAAGTACAACATGTGACATCATTGTGTTGAGAGTTTCCCTGCTCCTGCAAGCATCAGCCAGTAAAGTAGAGGGTAGTGGAGAAATTCACAATGTCACGACCACATTATGTCCTGTGTGTTCCATTACTACACATGGAAGAGAGAAGAAAAGGAGTCAACAGAGGGCAGTATCCAATACTGCTCTGCTCCCTTCATATGCTCCACCTCTCAAAAAACTGCTCTGGAGGGTTGGGTGAAAATCCAGAACAGATTTAAGGGGCATGTTGGGGCACATGAGAAGAGAGGAAGTTCTGTTGTGTAGCCAAAAGTCCTTGCACTGAAGGAACAATGGTTTCAGCAGCAGCCATGAATCAAATGTACTGTGTACTTCTGGTATTAAATTATATACACCAATTGGCTCATATCAAATTCCAGGCGAGCAGGGCCCTCGGTATATTGAAGAAATTCTTTTATTCTAAGGGAGGCCAACTCATAAGACCCATGTCCAAGCTTTATTCAACAAAATTACTCTGGTTAATTATGTATGGGTGCGAGATTTGGGGTCCTTCGTTGTGGCTTGCCCTTGAACCAATTCAAAACACTTTCTTTAAACAAATTATGGGTCTCCCCAGGGGCACCCCGGCTGCTCTCCTGAGAGCTGAACTCAATCTTCCCTCTTTAATGGCTAGGATAGACCTAGCCTTTTTTCGACTATGGAAGAAACTCTCGGATACTGATTCATCCTCACTGGCCAAACTATGCTGGCAGGAGCAGTTGGATAAGGGGGGCTGGGCAGGGCATTTCCCTGTTCTTGGTATTCAATATTTGCTAACCCCTACCCACCTACTTAATCTTAATTCGAAGTCTCTCCGAAATCAGATCTTTGAGTTTGATGCACACCAAGATAGGGCAGTGATTGCCAACTCACAATTTTCCAAATGGTATTCCCACATTAACTCCACACGAATGTGGCCTCACTATTTGGATATCTTGACAAGGGCTCCCCTTCAGAGAGCCTACACCGAGTTGCGATTCCAGGTGATGCCATCGATGTTCCTACAAGGTAGATACCTTAGCATCCCCTATGCTAAAAGGCTATGTATAGCCGGCTGTAATGTACCAGAAGATTTGACACATTACATACTTGATTGTCCTCTGTTTTCTCTACCAAGATCTAAATTCCTACTTCCAATAATTCATGCAAATCAAGACAATAACAGGTTTCAGATTGTGATTTTTTTATTGTCCTCCATCCAACCTCACATAATAATTGCCACTGCTAATTTTGCTTTGGCAGCAAAAAAGCTTAGAGCTATATATGTCATGAATAGTGGTTGTAAATGACATTTCACAGCTCGTGTTTTTATTTTGAATGTTTTAAATATAATTGTATCTTTATGTTTGTAATCCTGTTGTAATAGCCAATGGCTGTATACAATTATTATTAATAAAGGATATACACCCTCTTTCTCCTTAACCCCCCTCTTAGCTTCTAGCCTTCTGTGACATCAGAGCAACTAAGAAAAGGCTGCCAGAAGAGCTGTGACACCTCTGCTTTCCAAACTTCACTATGCCAGCAGAAGAGATCAGGGACCTTGCTCCTCCTGGGCAAAATTCACAATAAAGCTTCTATGTACTTCTAATGCAAGTATGTTAATACTGTACATATGTATGCATGAATTCCGTTTTCATGCTGAATTTTGTAGGTGGGGAGTTGATAAGATTTAAACATCTTTTCAAAGACAATATATTAAAAATATTGCTGAAAATGTGCAACTAAAATATCCTCAGCTCTTCACTCTGCCACTAAAGTAAGCATATCTTTTTTTAAAAAAAGTTTCTCACTGAAAAGATAAAAAAAATACAAAGACAAGGACCAGAATATCTTTCTAATCATTATAACAATACTACTAGTAGTAATTTACAAATTAAAACTATAAGCATTCAGTGAATTCTCTTTCGTCAGAGAAAAGCTGTGAATTCTCACCATTGAGCTCTGAGTCTAACCCACCTTTTATGCTAGATTCTTGTTATGCTAGATTATAGTATTTTTCTAATTTGTTTTCAGTCATCCATATAAGACTCCTTCACTGGTATAATATGACTGGTTTTGCTTCTAGTCTATTCTATTTATAGATTGATTTATTAAATGTATATCCCTCCTTTCCTCCCAGCCGGGGGGGGGGCAAATAAAAACACTAAAAACACTCTAAAACATCTTAAAAGCAAAATACTTCAAATCTTATTAAAACAAAACAACTTTAAAAACATCTTAAACAGCAATTCCAGCACAGACACAGACTGGGATAAGATCTCTACTTAAAAGGCTTGTTGAAAGAGGAGGTGTTGAAAAGGTAATAGAGATGGCACCTATCTAATATTTAAGGGGAGGGAATTCCAAAGGGTTGGTGACACAGCACTAAAGGTCCACTTCCTAAGTTGTGCGGAACGGACTTCCTGATAAGATGATATCTGCAGAAAGCCCTCACCTTCAGAGTGCAGTAATCAAGTGGGTATATAAGGCATAAGACAATCTTTCAGGTATCCTGGTCCCAAGCTGCATAGGGCCTTGTACACCAAAACCAGAACTTTGAACGTGGCCCTATTAAGCACAACAGCACTCCTGCCTCATAATGTGATTCAATATCTGGGCTTCCTAACCCTCTTTCCTTCCAGAATCTCATCCTTTACTTGCCCTTCTGGCTCCCCATACTGCTTCCCATCTGAAGTCATTTATCATTTTTTGCCATTTGCACAGAGGTTGTTTAGAACATAAATCTGGCAAGCTCTGAAAGAAAAATGTTTTTGGGGGTAACATTCTCATTTTAACTATGTTTATCCTTCCTAATAAAGATACCTTTAGAACGTTCAAACATCAAAGATCCTTTTGTATTTGTTTCTTAAATGTAAGTATGCTTAAATATAGAAGACATCATAGTTTCTGAACCATCCATTTGGATGTCAAGAGTTAACTATTCCATTTTGGCAGTTAGTTTTTATTCTTATTCTTGTAAACCAGCTGCCCTATGAGGAAAAATACAATTTGGAGCTGTTTTTAGTTTTGGAAAAAAGCAAACAAGGGGAGGCATGATAGCAGTGTAAATATGATGCATGGTGTGGAGAAAGTGGATAGAGAAACTTTTTTATCCCTCTCTCATAATACTAGAACTCATGGGCATCCAATGAAGCTCAATGGTGGAAGATTCAGGTCAGACAAAAGAAAGTACTTCTTCACACAGTGCACAGTGCAAACTATGGAATTCTCTCCCACAAGAGGTACTAACATCCACCAACGTGGATGGCTTTAAAAAAGGATTAGTCAAATTCATGGAGGATAAGGCTATCAGTTGCCTACTAGCCACAATGGCTATGTTCTACCTCCACTGACAGAGGCAGTATACCCAGGGCCGGCTCCAGGAATGCCGGGACCCTTGGGCAACAGCTTGCCCTGGGCCCCGGCATGTGTGCGCATGCGTGCATGCATGCACACACACACGCAGTCCCCATGCCCCCCAACCTACCTGTCTGCTGTCTTTTACCATTGCCCTTAACAAAGATGGCGGCTGCAGTTTCCCTAAGGGGATGATGCCTTCGCCGCCATCTTTGTTGATGGCACGAGTGCGTGCAACGCGGGTGCATCTCTGCCATCAACTAAGATGGCGGCAGCGGCTTCAGTACCTTAGGGAAACTGCGGCTGCCATCTTTGTTAAGGGCAATGGTAAAAGACAGCAGACAGGTAGGTGGGGGCGTGGATCATGGAAGGGGAGCGGAGAGGTGGCTGAGGGGCCCCCTGTAGCTCCAGGGGCCATCAGGCCAGTGCCCCACTTGGCTACCCTTTAGAACCAGCCCTGAGTATACCTCTGAATACCAGTAGCTGGGTGCCACAAGTGGGGAGAGTGCTGTTGCACTCAAGTCCTGCTTGCAGGCTTCCCATAGGAATCTGGTTAGACAGTGTGAGAACAGAATGTAGGACTAAATCAGCGTTTGGTTTGATCCATCAGGGTTTTTTTTTTAATATTCTTTGTTCTTCTGATGAAAAATGAAATTGATTGCCTTCACGTCAATTCCGACTTATGGCAACCCTATGAATAGGGTTTTCATGGTAAATGGTATTCAGAGGTGGTTTACCATTGCCTTCCTCTGAGGCTGAGAGGTGACTGGCCCAAGGTCACCCAGTGAGCTTCATGGCTGTGTGGGGATTTGAATCCTGGTCTTCCAGGTCATAGTCCAACACACTAACCACTACACCACAGTAGCTCTGTTCTTCTGATACCAAAAGTTAATATAAAATGTGGTTCAAAATGGAAAGAAGCTTGGACAAAGCAACATAAGGAATCTGTAATTTGAGAATTTCCTTCAACACAAGCTCTCATAGGAATTGAGTTCCATTTGAGCTTGTGAGTTGCATTTATTCCACTTGGTTTCCTGAAAACTCTTTTCCACATGAGAAACAGCCCAGGGATAACTGCTGCATGAAGTGTGGCACTTCTGATATTGGTCACTAGCTTCATTGGGATTTTAAAAACTTAGCAAACAGTCCTTGACTTGTGCATGGTAATATATTTCCCAGTCATAAGGAACTGGTTGCCAGTAACAGAGATCAAGAAACAGTGGGGGAAACCATTCTGTCTCAGCATTACATTTGTTCAGTAGGACACCTCTAACAATGTGCTTAATGCTCATGATTAAGACCTTATGAAACAGGCTAGTTAATCTGTTTCCCATTGAATGGTGATCTTTTTCAGTGTTCAGATAATTGGACTGCTAATATAACCTATTTTGCCACTTTCCCTTCTTCCTATTCCCCTTTGAAATGGAGAAGAGGGAAACCAGCATCACAGCTCCTGCTGAATTTCCAGCAACACAATGCAGAGCTTGGAAGCATACTCAGAATCCCTCTGTCACTGCCAATTGTGCTAGATATGTAATTTTAATTTCAAATTGTTAAAAATATCTATAAAAATGGAGGGCTTCTGAAAAGCTTGTGATGGAGGGCTTCTGAAAAGCTTTGTCCTTCTGATCTCCCAGATGGTGGATGGATGTTATACATTTTGCAAGAGATGTTGAAAGTGGCATCAGTCTGCTAACACACATAAATAACTCTGACAAATAAAACCCAACTTGCTTGTCCTAGTCTTTTTCACTCCCAAAAATGCCATCTCAGCAGATGTTACTAACCCTAATTCTTCTTAGCCCACCCCAACCCCAAATCTTGCTGCTACCTATCGGATTCCATCTATTTTGACCTTTCCAAGCCCAAACCCTCCCCAAGGATTCCATTCCTACCTTCTCAACCCTGAAAGAAATGCCACCATATCTGTTGGAGCTGCTACCACTACAGGAACATCTACAGGATCCACTGCAAGAGCAGCCACAGGGCTGGCCTGGTAGTGAGATAGAACAAGACAATTGTGCCAAGTGGCATGCATGGGGTAGAAGCAAAGTGGTAACCCCTGTCCCACCCCACACATCTGATTATTGGATGGGTTGTCTGGCCAGCTGGTTGTCTAAGCACCCACTGAGCCAGCTGGCCTCAGGCAGGAAGGTGAGAGCTTAGCCTCATTTCCACCTGCCTGCCTGAGTCTCATTCTAAGAAAGAATGAAGAGCATTCTGGGTGAGATAGCCTAGAGAGTGTCTATGCTGGTGCCAGGGTAGCACCAGCAGCTAGAAAGGTTACTTGAACTTGAGGAGGGGAAAAATGAAACTATAAGGAACTTTTAAAAAAAACCAACTAAATTTAACCCACTATGGCAAACCACAACAGTGACATGGGTGCTCTCCGGGTCATCTCACCCAGAATGTCTCACTCCAAAAAAGAACCTGCTTAGCCCCTTCTCAAGCAAGGAAAAACCGCCAACACTGCCACTGCATTTTTTTAAGGGAGGGTGAATGGGGGGTAGCAGGGGTATAGCACTGCTACCACCACTGCAAATAGGTGAAAGAGGGAGGCAGTAGGAAGAAGAAGAGGGAGAAGAGGGGGGAACAACTGCTTACCTCAGGCAGTGCTGGTCCTTGCACCAGCTCTGAGGAGCCACTTGCTATATCTTCTGATCCATGGCTTCTCTGACAATAAGTGATATTATATTGTGCTGCATGAATTTACATACAAAACCCAAGTTACAAGGTATGAAGACGGAATTGCAACATACTTACTCAGTGAGAGTTGTGCTTCTTTGACTTTGTCCTCTGCCTCCTACCAGATGAAATAGTTCATGAACAACATACTCCATTTCAGCTCAGCAGTGAGGAAGAAGTG
This sequence comes from Rhineura floridana, assembly GCF_030035675.1. Classification (NCBI taxonomy): domain Eukaryota; kingdom Metazoa; phylum Chordata; class Lepidosauria; order Squamata; family Rhineuridae; genus Rhineura; species Rhineura floridana. Next base: position 80,645,784 of record NC_084483.1, read on the forward strand.
GTCCATAACAATTGGAGACTATTGGAAGAGAAATCTAGAGGTCAAAGATGAAGAGAAATCAGTAACTGTAGGCTCATAAAACAGAACGAAGCAGTGATTGGAACAAGAGCTTGTAAACGAGGTATAAACCCAGATTGACTAGGAATGAATGAGGAGCAAGATTCAGGCACAATGGAAGGATGGACTACAGTTGGTGCTGAAGGGTGAATCCCGTTCCATGCCCGGTGCTTGCTGGGCAAAGGGGCGAGTTTGTGGCCACAGCCAAAGCCCAGGCCGCCATCAGGGGTGTGTATGTGTGCACGCAGCGCCGGCGTGACACACAGAAAGGAGGCGGGGCGGCTGAAGGCCATTTAAGGCCACTCCACCAGCCTTCCGCCCTCCTTTGAATTTTGGTGGCGAGGCTTTTTGGCGCAGCAAGGCCTGCAGCGCGGTGAGGCCTTCCAGCACCAGCAACATCCGCGAGGCTCCCAGTTCGGCAGCCTTGCAATGGTGAGGCTTCGGCCGAGAGAGGCCTCACAACGGCGGTGGTGAGGCCTTCTGACCGCAGGAGGCCTAACGGCGGCGGTGGTGGCAGCAAGGCCTTCTGAGGGCGTGCGTGGCGCCTTCAGCACACGTGGAGCTTTCCCTGGCCTTTCCTTAGGCCAGGCCTTTGCGTGCAGTGGCGGCGGCGGCAATCCCTCATCTTCTCGGGAGGGGCGCAGTAGCGGCTGCGGCGAGGCACGGCAGCGACCCTGGGAGTGGTGCAGCAGGCACTCAGGCCAGGACATTTAAATTTGTTTTTGTGAACTCTTGCTGGGGGGAAGGCTAGCGCTAAGGGACGGTCAAGCTGGTCTCAGGCCCCCACCGCTCGCTTTAGTAGAATAGTAGCACAGGTAAAGCTGGGGTGGTGGTAACATAGGTAAAGCCTGGGCGGTAGCAGCACAGGTAAAGCCTGGGCAGTAGCAGCGCAGGTAAAGCCGTGGGAGGGCAGGTACAGCCGGGTGGTGTGTGTGTGTTTGGTGCACTGAGTGGGGCAGCTACATGAAGGGGAATTTTATCCTTCCTAAATGTCCCTTGTGTATGTCTCAAGGATGTACCTGTACAAGGATGTACCTTGTACCTGTTTGCAGATGCCTCAACAGTGGAACAGAGCCAAGGCATTTCATGTGCTGTGATTGCTAGGATTATTTTACCATTTACAGGGATCTCGGACCCTGGAGATGGAGGATTGTAGCTCAGTAACAGATCACTTGCGTTGCAGGCAGAGGGTCCCCAGGTTCAGCCCTCAGTGCCTCCAGTTAGGGCCAGGAGATACTTCTGTTGGGGTCCCCTTTCCCATTACAGAAAGTGAAATAGGAATAGACTCCTTTTCTTGATACTGAAGTGTATTTTTAGTTTAGACTAAATGTTACTTTTCATTTACCAATTACCTAGAGAGGTATCTGACACTGGGGGCATTCCAGAGGCAGCTGGACAGCCATCTGTGGGGATGCTTTTATTAAGGGATGTACTGAGAAGGCCATTCCTCTTCCACACTGTTTTTGCAAACCAGGAAAGTTCAGAGAGGGGGTTAGTCAATTAGGGAGAACTTGAGGAGATGAGAGGGGCAAAATTTGCCTGCACTCCCGCACCCTCCTGCTGCCTGTGGACACCACTTGTTTTTGCAGAATACCCTAGAAAGAGGCTCTGTCATAACATAGCTGCCATTTGGATTGGAGCAATGCAATGTAATGACAAAGAGCAGAGGCTTTTTGAGGAGGGCAGGTGGCAGCCGGAGACAGAAAGGAGGCTGCAGGAGCCAGTAGAGATCCCAGTTAGTGCTGCAACCTCACCTCCAAAACTACCTCACCTCCGCAAATGCACAGGGAGCTCATCCCCTCTTTTTCACTGCCAAGCTTCCCCTCCCCAAATACGTTCTTCAAAACCCAGGTAAAAATATACGAACCTTTCCATCAGTTAAGTCCCATAAACCTCAGTCCTAAAACCCATTTAATCTGTGATATTCTGAGTAAACATACATAGGATTCTGCTGTATGTGTGCAATCACATGCACCCTTCCGTGGGAAGAAGTAACGATACACTCAGGAGGATTTTCTCATAAGTAAATATGCATAGAATTGGTCCAATTCATATTTCTCTGAGTAAATTATTTAAACATAATGGAATTCTTTTCAGCAATCATGTGCAGGCTGCACATTTGCTTGCATCTTCTCTTTAGCTAGTTTACAAACTGGTCTGTAGATAAGGTGGCCACCTTTTCTACAGGCCACTAGTCCTGTGCTTTTAAGAGTCATTTGATCTGCAGACATTAGAAGATGACGTTGCTCAACTCCATGCCATCTAATAACTGCTGAATACGAACCTGCAATTAAAGGCACAACAACAAGCCAGAAGGATATGTGAGGCCAGGGCCCCTCAAAGGAGTGGGAAGCAGCCCCCAGCAGAGGCTGCTCAAGAAAAGTGTCCCTTCCCAGCTAAGCTCGAGGGCTATGGACCTTACTTGCAGACTGCCAAGTTATGGGGAGACTCGTTTTATTAGGCAGGTTTTTCTTTATTATGCAGTTTTTCCGGATCCTATACCGTGGCCCCCGGCTTGCCCTTATGGCCAGCAATCTTAAATCAGTCTTAGGTATGGACGCACTGGTCCAGAGGACAATTGATAAAGACATACAGTTGGGCAGGGTTATTGGCCCCTTCCCATCATCCCCTACCTCTGCTCTCACAATGCCCCCCCCGTATAGTGCCCAAAGTGGCAGTGGGCGAAGTCTACCTGATTCACCATCCGTCATACAAGTGGGGTCAGTCAGTGATGGCTTCATACCAGATAGTCTATGCACAGTGCACTACACTTCATTCAATATAGTGCGCGCCTGTGGCAGAGATGCCTTATGGGCAAGTGTGGCAGCTAATCTGCCTGCATTGCCAGCTGTTACACACGCTGGATTTTGAGCTGCTGAGTTTTGCCTTTTAGGTCAACTATGCAGCACAGCATTACCTATGGGCTGCTGTATTCTTGCATGGAGCACTTCAGCCCCTTCTTGGAAGGGACAGTCAGGAGACGAGAGGGCTCAGAAGCAGTGGGGCACTATTTTCATGATTTACAGTTCATGGGTAGGGCAGACTTTGGGTGCATGTTAGCACCTGATGGCACAGTTTATAGCGTAGCTATGAACTCGGGGGTTCCTTTGGCAGCTGGGAAAATGGAGGATCCTGCCCCAGTGTTCACCTTCCAGGGTATTAAGATTGACTTTTGGACCCAGGGCTGCAGGCTGCCCGGGAAAAGCTTGAACTGTTGCAGATCAAGATCCTGGAGTTTTCAGGGGCTGGGAAAGTGTTTGCTTTCTGCCCTTCAGGTGTTGGGGGCCTTCTACGGTGGGGTTTATGGTGCCATAACAGGGATTTCACAGCCTTACCACAGGTTCAGGGTTTTGGCTACCTTATGCGCCAACCTGCAGTGTGGCCCCTCCTTTCCTGCGGTGCGTCAATGGTGTTTCAGTTAGAGGAAGGACCGACTCTGCTAGTCCCATACTGCATACTGGGAGATGGGGGAGGGGAGTCAGAGATGGCCATATGCCTATCTGCTGCCCCAGCATGCTCACCAGCTATCAGAGGGCAGGAGGGGATTCCTGGGAGTTAGGGGCTGGCAGGGGCTATGCAAAGTGTGGCCTATTCCTATGAATCATGTGCTGGAATTCATCACGGATGGTAGGAGTAAAGCTTGTCTGTCAGTGTGTCACAAGGTAGGCTGGCAGGGGGCCTTTGGGACCATTCAGATGGCTTGGGATATGTCATGTGCTGGCCGGCTGGCCCATGAACACCCCCATACCCCTTATCCTCATCCTCCGTGTTCACCTGACCCGCCAGAGATTGTTGATCAGGGAGGTGCCCTGTGACCATCATGCTTCAAAACTCAGCAGTTGCATGCAGCGGCCCTCACACTTAATTTTGGAGCCTTCCGGACGGGGGGCGGGGGTGTTTGGGTCCAGGTCAGACTTCAGTACGAGCCATCCTGCGGTCCGAGGTTTGTTTCCAGGCAGACCAGGGGTACAAGAGTCACTCCACATTATTTTATCCTGCCTGTGGACTGGACACATCCCCATGAGGGCATCATAGTGTTTTTGGCCTGAATCTACAGGTCTGGTTGCCTGATATTCAGGGGGAGGGATCTTCCCTCATAAAGTTTCAGTCTAGTGTCGCAGTGCCTGGGAGCAGACCCATGGGGGTTTGGGGGACATGCTCCACCGGAATTGGGGTTGCCTACCCGGCAGTGGAATTGCCTACCTGGGACGGTCTATTTGGTTTTTGTATATGCAGGTGCAGGCTGTCGGGAGGTGGAAGTAGGGGGCGCATGGAATGCATTCACCCCAGGGGTGAGTCTGAAGGTCCAGGACCCAACTGTTCACGATTGTTTCTGTTTTTGGCAGGTTGCTGGACGGGGATGGAGCAGATGCGCAGCCTACTCTGCAGCCATGGCATGATCTTATAGGCTGGCCTTGGGGCCGCAAACACACATTGGTTCACAGCTGGGCCTCTGATGGTGGGCCACGGTTTGGTGGCTGGGTCGACAGAGTATGCGCTGGAATGGTCTCCTAACCATGTTGTTCCAGCAGGATTCAGGGTGGAAGGTTCCGCAGGTGGTGGTCATTCCCCTGGGTGAGAATGACCTTGGTTACTGAAGGGCAAGGCCCTCAGTGGCAGGCATGTGAGGACATGCAGTTGAGGCCATGATAGCCTCGGGTCGTCTGCTGTGATCAAACATGGAGGGCAAGGCCCTCAGTGGCAGGCATGTGTGGACATGCAGTGTGTGAGGCAATGATGGCATCTTCCTGATGAACCTGCAGAGGGGTCTGCATGAGATTCTTATCGGGTGTGGGGTAAAGGGAGACTAAGCAGAGGCTTGTCCCCCTTTTGTGGCAAAGAAGTGCGGAAAAAGGTTAAAAGGGAAAAGGCAGCTAGGTGACACCTTTAGGCACCTTTGGGGGTGATAGGCGGTCCGGAGGCCTGCAGCTCAGGGCTATACAGCCCGGGGGCAGAATACGGGCCGCCTTTGGGGCCAATGTGCCTCATCCGCTCGGAGTTTCAGGGCTCCGGGGGGCGGTGATGCTGGTTGGACCCCCTACACATCTTCAGGGTGTGGCCTGAGCTGGGGTCTGGCACAGGGCAGCCCCGGGCTCAGGCAAGGGTTTGGTCGCCCTATGGCTGCAAGCAGGCTTTGCCTGGATCATCAGAATGCTCCCACACTTGATTTCCCCTCTGCAGGTTCATTATTCTAATTGATTCCGTTTAATAAAGTGGCCCATGATTTAACCCAATGAATGGTGTTTGTTTTATTTTGGCAATAGACCGCAAACATGGCAGGGATTGGATCCAGACCACTGGTAAGGGATGATGTATCTAAGGCAAAGCATCAGCAGAGTTCCAAGGAAGCAATTGGATCTGATCTGGAAGTATTTATCCAGTAGGGCTCAATGAGAACGAATCCTGGAACAAAGGTACCATCTGAAGAAAGGGGCAAAGAGTCTGCACTGGTGTCTTTGAGAAGCCACGAGCAGACTGGAGAGTTTTGGTCAGAGAGCCTCAAAGCCCCCTTTTCAAAACAGACCAGCGCTGACCCCCCACCCCACCCCAAATTCAACTTGTATAAAGTATTTCCTAGTTAAATGTACTTCTTATGGGCAGGGAAACTCTGAGGTTTCCTGCACTTGCAATAGAAAGTCAGTATCAATGTCTCTGAATATAACATGCAAAAGGAGTGGACTTGTCCTAATGATTCCTGTCCCACAACATCTGAGGAAGATCAAAATAGTGAAGAACATAATCAAAATGAATAGGCTCTTCAAGGTTCAGAATTGATTAATTTTATTGATTTATACCTTGTAGTGTCAAACACAGCCTTTTGCCTGCCCTTGTCCTCCATGGCATGGAGAAAGTAGATACAGAAAAGTTTTTCTCCCTCTCTCCCATAGCATTAGAACTTACGGACATCCAATGACACTAGAAGTTGGAAGATTCAGGACAGACAAAAAAAAAAGTACTTCTTCACACAGTGCACAGTTAAGCCATGGAATTTGCTTCCACGAGAGGCAGTGACAGCCACCGACTTGGCTAGATTTAAAAGAGGATTAGACCAATTCATGGAGGATAAAGCTGTCAGTGGCTATTAGCCTCAGTAGCTATGCTCTGCCTCCATAGTTGGAGGCAGTATGCTGCTGAATAACATTTGCTGGAAACCACAGGAGGGGAGGCCCTGCTTGCACTCAAGTCCTGCTTGCAGGCTTCCCATGGGCATTTGGTTGGCTACTGTGAGAACAGGAAGCTAGACTAGATGGGCCACTGGCCTGATCCAGCAGGCTGTTCTTATGTTAACAGAGCATTGGACTAAGAAACAGTTAAAGTGCTACTTTTTGAGCTTGAGCCAACATGGTGTTCTCCAGAGGCTTTGGACTACAGTGGCCACCATCCCTGACCAGCTGGCTGCGGCTGAAGGCATTGTAGTCCAACAATATCTGGAAGGCATCATGATTACCCCTGCTCTGTTTTATATTGCTTGCTGCCTTAGGAACCCCAATAGTTGAAAGTGTAGGAAATTTGAATGAATGAATGGCTCTGGATGAGTGTAACAGAGAGCTGACAAGCCTCTGTTTTGTTTCAATATAAAAACAGGGCTGTAAATCGGGGGTAGAAAACATATGCTGTGTGCAGTAGATCTCTGGTTCAGTCCTTGGCATCTCCAAGAGAGATGGAAAACATGTGTCTGAAACCTCTTCCAGTCTGTGTAGACAATATTAAGTTAGCTGGACTTATAGTCTGACTTCATGTCTTCTAACAGCCCTTCATCATAGTCTGTTTACAACATTGGAATCATCATCATCATCATACCACCCATGAATTTTTATTGTATGGATCAAACAGGTCCTTTAAATTTAAACAAGCCCTTGAAATTTAAATTAAGACAGGGAACAGAACATCTCTTTGTTTCCTTGGGATTATATCAGGTAATGACAATGCTTTTAATAAATGCAAGTGGGGTAAGCTGCTGGTTGGAAGACATAAAGGCGTTTCATTATCTACTCAAAAGTTTCCACTTATATATTCAGTGGAGGCTGCAGGAGTATGCGGCTTCTCTATTGATGTCAATGTGATAAAAGATTTATGTTACAAAATGTGTGTATAAAGCATAGTCTCTAGTGACAATGAACAGCAGAATGATTTATTCCTGGGCATAATTTTAAGCGTCATTGGTTAGGTTTAAGGGACAAATTTGCCAATAGATATTAACTCCTACATTCTTTAGTTTACCAACAAGAATTTATTAAGTTACTGGGTTATGTGTGGAGACAAAGAGAAGCAGCAAACTTAATTCCAGGGAGGGACATTTCAAGTTATGGGGAAGAAACCTGTGAAAAATTCTTCTTTAAATTGTTTTAGCCACAGTGTAAAATATTGATGGTGCTGACTAATGTACACTCCTTAAGTAGGAAATGGCACTGGTTCCCATCTGGCTTATGTTGAAGGTTTAGATACTTTCAACGTTTAACATCATCTGTCAATTTCTGTTACCAGTCCTTGATATGATTGTAGAGTAGTCCAAAGTTAATGTAGATTCCAAATATATAACCACAAATGGTTGCTGTCCTGTTTCTATTTAACTGTACTTTACTTCATATTTTGTTGTCCAAAGATGATGGAAAATAGGATTTGAGTTCTCCCACTTCATTCTCCTGAAATGAGTTGACTTTGAGGAAGCCTGAGCTCAGCAGGCAATGTCATGCCATTGGATTAGATCCAGAGTAAGTACGCTGAACATAGTGTCCATTGATATTAGTCATGATCAGAGCTTGGAAAAGTTACTTTTTTGAACTAGAACTCCCATCAGCCCCAGCCAGCATGGCCACTGGATTGGGCTGATGGGAGTTGTAGTTCAAAAAAGTAACTTTTTCCAAGCTCTGGTCATGATTGATTTGTCCCTTTCATTTCAACAGGAACTAAGTTCAACTAATTTAGACTGAATCCAGCCCATAGAGTGCTTTCACACAGGATGCTTAAAAAAAGAGAGAGTGAACCCCTCAGTCACTCTCCTGAATGTTATTGTTGTGAGTTTGGGGGTTGAGATGGATAATTCCTATCAGCCCCCTTCCAGCCTTTGATTTGGAGATTTGCGCCTGGGGGTGAGAAACACTCTGCTGGTCAGATGAGTTTCTTTTGTTAATCTAATGGAGTGGCCAGGTGGGTTAATGGTTTATCAGGTGCCCATCAACTGGTGAATGGGCCAGGGAGACTCTTTTGTCATTGCAACTCTTCAGGAGAGCCAGAAACTCTCCTGGGCCTGAGGAGAGGTGTGTTTTAAGTTGTGTCTGAGAATGGCTGGGAACTGGAGGCAGGCAGAGATACTGGCTCTCTGCACCATGGCTTTAGGATGCCTCCTGTAACTCTGATGGAAAAGCTGGATATTGGACTGCTGATGCCTTGAACCCCTCCATCCTAAGCTGAGGTTGGAATGTGTGTAAATAAATAAACCATATTTCATAAAGACACCACAGTCTCAACTGACCTTCTTCTCAAGGAAACCAAACGCAGGGTGAGTTCAGGGACCCCTGGAAATCTCACCGCTCGGAGATTGGGGTGGCGCACAACATTATTAATGCGGGGGGAAATTTGGGAGAGAGCCATTTTTAAACAGATGGGACATTCCAGCTAATGTCAATTTCAAGATATGTTACAGAAAGCAAAAATGCAGGTGGCATGTACGTTTACTACTGGAGCCAGAATCAAAATCTACCTCTACAGCATGCCCAAGGAGAATTATAGCTTTGTTTTTCTCTGAGGACTTTTAATAGAAATGTGTGATATGGTATGTAAAAAAATCCCAGTGGGCATATCCAAGACCTTTGATACAGTTAAAACTAGGTTTTTGAATCCCAGCTAGCAAGTGTCAATGAATGGCCTTTGTGTTGGCTTTACACTCTTTCATTTTGAATCAAAGTTCTTTAGGTCACTGAAGCACACAAAGGCTTCTTTGTGAACAGTAACTGCCTACACTGCTTAGAGTGAGGAACAGCTTTAACAGGCAATGGAGAATCTGGGGCTGAGACTTCTCCTGATGTGAGTTAGACTTGGGCCATGTTCCTGCTTCAGCCAAATTCCAGGAGCTCCTCAGACTCTCCAATATGGGGTCAAAAGTGAGGCATGCCTACTAGTCTAGTTTTACAGGCCATCACACCTCCCTGCTCATACAACACTGCACCATTGGTTGTTACCCAGTTCACTTGAGGCAAGGAGTTGTGTAGTGCACTGCCATGCATGCTAGAATGACACTATTGGATACTTTGGTCTTGATGTTTTGGCACGGTTAGCCACCACTGGACTCATGCATGTTTGTGCATGTTTAATTCTGAGTCACTGGTACACAGGAACATAGGAAGCTGCTATATGGTGAATTAGATCATTGTTCCATCTAGTTCAGTATTGTCTACATTGACTGGCAGTGGCTCTGCAGGGTTTCAGGCAGGACACATTCCCAGACCTACCTGGAGGTGCACTACCATTGAGCTACAGCCCTTCCTAGGGATGTGGTTAGCTAATCTAAAGACATTTCAAACAATGCACTCAGTGCTTTTTAAACCAAGGTTAATTATGAAGCGTTTAATATCCTGAATAGTTGTAACAACCTTTAGAAGTATATTTTTTAAAATCAATTTAATATTCCTATATGTTAGATTCACCCTCCCCACCACTAGCAACAGTGAGTCTGCGTTACATAGACACAACTTATCATTACATCTCTGTAAATATGAATAAGACTTTTGGAGCAGTTTAATGATTAATTAAGATAGAAGCTGTGTTATTAATTCTTAATTGAATATTTATGTAAGACTCAGATTGTAAGCTTTTCCCAAACAGAGAGCACTTAATTTTCTTCACACACACACACACACACACACACACACACACACACACACACACACACACACTCACAGAGAGAGAGAGAGAGAGAGAGAGAAATCAACAGCAGAGTACAGACAGGCTGTGTGGGACAACAAGGGCAGTGAAAGAGAATGGGATTAATTAAGGATATGCATGCTGAGAAACAAAATCTAGATTTCTGCAGAACACTTGACTGACTTTGCTCATGGCAATGGCTTCCTCATATGACTTAATCTGAATAGAAATTACAGTAAAACCTGCCAAAGAGTGAGCTCCAGAGCAAACCATTCTTTCATCCATAGATGGTTTACCCCTGAAGTTCCCAACCCAGCACCCGTGGGCACCATGACCTCCATTGTTATCTATAGGCAGGTGTCCCAGACTCTGACCATTCATATATTTTTTTTAAAAAAGTACGTCTCTAGCCCTCCTAGAAAAGAAGTTATGAAGCAAAATGTGCAGGTACCCTTTTAAGCAATTTCTGTGAAATGAGTCAGCCTGGCTGCTCCCACCTATCTGTGTTTTTAGCCAATGAATGATGTGAGAGTTGTGATTGTTTGGACACCAGGCAATAGGAATCCCTGGGCTCCTAATGAGCTACATTTTTTCCCTCCACTTTAGTTTACTTCTGCTGCTTCTGCCTTATTTTCTAGTAGTCCTTGTAATCTCCATAGTTTGCCTTCCTTTTTTTCCTAGCAACCAGGATACATCTTTGCTGTGATGGATTCATCTGAGATTAGGTACTCCCTAGAAGCTATTTTCTGCAAATACTACTACACAATAAGTGCAGGTGGTTGTTAAAGAATACCCTCCCCAAACGGCAAATGCAAAATGTGAAAACTTTCAAGAGTCTTAGGCAAGTCTCCTGCTGTGCAGGAACAAATATCCCGGCACTCATTAAGAATCCACCTACAGTACACTGGTGTACATGTCCACTTCAGAAGTCTCTTTGTTTTTAACAGGGCTCACTTCCAAGTAAGTGGGTACATTTTGTGACTGGCACCCTCAGCATTCTCTCAAAATTTAAAATGTGCCTCCTGGCCCAAAAAAGTTGGTGACCCCTGCTGTACAGGATAGAAAGTTATAGTGCAGGCATGTCCCTCAGATATTTCTGGACTACAACTCTCATCGTCCTTGACCATTATCCATGCTGCCTGGAGCAGATGGGAGTTGGAGTCCAGCAACATCTGGAGGGCCGCATAATAGTCACCTCTGCTATAAGGGATGTTTTATGAAATATAATGAAATGAATTGATATCTTCCTGACCAAAAGTATGAACAGGAGAATATTTTTTTCTCAGATTGAAACCAGTTTCAAGTCTGCTTGATTGTCTGACTCCTACAGATGGGAAGGAAATTGGTTCAGTTCATGTTTTAATGCAAACTTATCTAATTTACAATTCCCAAAACAATATGTGGATTAAATTCATATTTCTCTGAATTTTGTGGTGCAGTTTTCCAACAAAAAGTGTACAAAATGCATAAATTAAAGTGTGCATAAACATGCATATATTAATGAAAACAGCATACAAAAATGCATTATATTAATGGTTCCCAACCTGAGGGCCATGATCCCCAGGGGGGGCCATGAAGTAATCCCAAGGGGGCCATGAACAGTAAAGAAATGAATTTAAAAAAAAAAAAAAAGTCTTCACTCCCTGGATGCTATCTGCTCCTCACTGCTGCTGGAGATGACACCTCCCCCTTGCTCCAAATGAGAGGGGAGGACTTTTGCTGAAGCACCAGAACCTCTTTCAGGCACACCAAGGCAGGCGTCTGCCTATAAAACACGTGGCAGACACCAAAGTAGATTGAGGGTGGAGCTACCAGGAAGAAGAAGGGATGTCTGTTTCCAACTCCCATCTCCTTGCACTGCTGCTGCTGCTGTCCTTACTGAGAATGAGAGGCGAGGGCTTTTCATGAAGCAAAAAGAAACAAGGCCGCAAGGAAAGGCTGCTTTCTCCCTTCCTTCATGGCAGCCGGCTTGCCTGCCTTTCTTGGCTCCTGCTTTGCTGCCACCTTCTTTTAAAAAATATTCTTATTTGCGAGGCTGCCCAGATCTCGCCTTTGGCCCAGACAGAGCCAAAGAGAGAAAGCTCAGGACTTGCTCGCCTTCCATCTCTGAGGCTGAGTGTGTGTGCCAGTGGCTCCCCATTTCTTCCACCTACAGTCCACCCCCCCAAACTCTCTCCAAGATGCTGCAGCAGTTGAGGGCTTCCCCCCTCCCATGTGCCCAAATACATGCACTGCAGATACTTGCAGGAGGGTCAGGGGTGTTTGTGTGTGTGTGTGTGCGCACGCGTATGCATGTGCTGACTTATCCTCTGCTCCACTTTCATCCCCCAAGTGCACGCTAACCAAGTAGTCAGTTCTAGTGATCATCCCAAGGCCTAAAAGCACTAACCCCCCTCCTCAATCTATCCACCCTTTTGTCTTCACAATCTAGCATCCCCACCACTACCGCATTGCTGCTTCTTAATGATTATTATTATTATTATTAAAAAGCCCAGCAGGTTGGCTAAGGCGGGGGTCCACATACTACAGCTGAAAGGTATTTAATTAATTAATTGCATTTGTATCCCACCTTTTCTCCAAGTTGCTCAAGGTAGTGCACATGGTTCCCCCCTTCCATTTTATCCTAACACGAACCCTGTGAAATAGGCCAGGCTGAGAGACTGTGTCTGGCCCAAGATCACCCAGTGGGCTTCATGGCTGGGTAGGGATTTGAACCTGGATCTTAGTCCCAGTGCTGTAACCCACTGCTGTTGGGAGATAGGACTTCAGACTATGTGTGTGTGTGTGGGAGGGGGATACCAATTTGATGAACCTTTGCATTAAGAAAAGAAAGCAACATTTCTCTGTCTGCAGGGAGCTTTTTATGGAAAGGGATATTTGGCAATATGATTTTGCCACACACCAGTTTTTCAATTAACAGGGACTAAAATTACAATTAACATGGGGGGGGTTCATGAATTTTTTTGAGCTTACAAAGGGGATCCCATACTCATAAAGGCTGGGAACTACTGCATTATATTACAGGAAATTGCTTGCAAAAATGTGTGTATCGTCATCATCATCATTTAAATTTCTATCCCACCCTTCCTCCCAGAAGGAGCCTAGGGTGGCAAACAAGGGACAAAACTCTAAAAACATCTTAAAAACAAAACATCTTAAAAATAAAGCATCCTATAAACATATTTTTTTAAAAAAATCTTTAAAAAACCATTAAAAAGCAATTCTAACACAGATGTATAGGACTTTGTACACCAAAACCAGCTCCATAAACTTGGCCCGGAAGCTAATGGGCCCCCAGTGTTGTAGCAGCCTTTGTAGCTGCACTAACAGTCACACTGGAAACTGCATCTTTGACCTGTCCTAACCTTAGGAAAGACCTGTTTCCCAGAGCAAGTGTCAGGGCTGGAGCTAGAGCTGTGCCTACCTGAAAAGCATCCCAGTGTAACCAGTGAGGATCCCTCTCAGAAGGGGCAGTGACTTTAGTGAAGCCAACAATGCACATCAGTAACCCAGGGATTCGGCAAATGTAGGTAGCATGTTTTCTTCAGGCCATGCCACTATGCCATAGAGAGGGACTTGTCTATGCAGAAGGCCCAGGGTTGTCCTTCTAAGGCTCTTGACTTGGCTCTGCTTTCCGTGGATGCTACAAGAACAATTAACGCTACTTGTCCTTTAATCTACTTTATCAATTCTTTACAATGTGGAGTGGGCCAGCCGTAATTCAGCACCATTTCACATGATGTAGCACTAGGACACCAGCACTGTTGCTACACATTGTTATGGCCACGGTGGATAGGTCACCGTAAAGAGATCATTTTAATGTGTGATGTCTGCAGTGTATCCTGAACAATAGCAAATTGTGAGGCAGAAATAAACTGGCATATTTCAAACTTCCCTGGTGATTGGAGAGGATGGAGAAAGATGCAGGAACATATGATTCCTTGCTTGTTTTTTCACCCAGAACCCCCAACTTTGCATTTAGATGGCTTCCCCACTAGATATAACTGCTGATATAGGGCTTATCCAAACGGAGCGGAATAATCCATGGTTTCCATATTCGGTTTGTCATCTGATAGTCCTCACTTTGCCTTTTAGTTCACTCTTTCCCAATTAAAAAAACGCTTTTTTGCACCCACACCCGCAGCGGTAAGACCCCTACATTCTTTTTGCTTTTTCCAAGCTCTGCCTCTAAAATCTCCCCCTATCAACCAATTGGTCAGCAAAAAAATTATGTATGCTCCTCTCCCCCTTTGCAATGAAGCACAATATGGCTGTAAAGGAGTTCTCGCCTCAGAAGGAAAGGCTGCTGGTCGGTTTCACGCCTGCCTTGTTTGTATTTGCGATATTACACTTAAATGAATGTATGCTTTTCTGCCTTTATTGATATTTAAGGAGATACACACGCTGGCAATTGCACTTATTTCTCCAAAAAAGCAAGAAACGTGTCACCCCCCCTTCTTCTTTTCCTTCCCAGGGAGAATGAAATTGACAAAGCTTTCTGGAGCAGGCTTGAAACCGATCAGAAGCCCTTTTCTTGTTTGCATTTGCGATATTACACTTAAACCAATGTATGCTTTTCTGATTTGAAGCAAAACCCCCAGCAAGTAGAATGAAATTGACAAAGCTTTCCAGAGGCAGGCTGAAATCGACCCCCCCCTTTCTTGCTTGCTGTGCATTGCAGATCTCACCCAGAGCAGCCGCCCAGTTTGCAGGCTGGCAAAAAATAAAATGCATCTGCGCAGTAGTTGCAGACCCCCCCAACACCCCACCATTGTGATGATTGGTTCAATTTTCCCGGGCTTATTCTCGCACATGCGCAAAAGTGCAGATACGTGATTGGCTGGAATGAGGAGAAGGGGCAAGGGGAAATGCCCAAGAACCGCCCATCAGCTGTAAAGTCCGCGGTATTGCATCCTAACTCCTGAAGGCACAGCGGATGATTCCTGATTTTAAACAGCAAATTGCATTTTTGCCGGTATTGCAAGGAGCGGATTTAACCCGTGAAAATGCGTAACAGCGCGCGACGTCATTTGGACGACCGAAAAATAATGAACACACATAGCGGGCATGTCACACATTTTGCAGTTGTCTGGATGAGCCCATAGCTTAGTATCACACCAGTCCAAAAGAAGGGTGTTGCAACCCACCTGGGCTAAATCATGTGAGTGGCCTTAGTTTAAGGGCCTTCCTTATGTGAAATTCTGCTTGCAATTTTTCTGGGTGCAGGTACTGAGTTATGTTATATGCATCTCACCCCGAGGGTGAAAACAAGAACAAATGCTTAGGATCATCTGGGTTATTTTAGTCAGACATTTAACTCTTTGGGTACATTTAAGCAATCCATTCAGTAGCCGCTGTGTGCTTCAGCCTTCAGTTTATCTTTTAGTTATCCAAAAGAGCTGCTTTCTACCTTAATTTTCAACCCTGTTTAAAAATGTTCCACTAACATTCAGTTGCTGATTTCATGCCAGTCAGGTTGATAATTTCTCTGTGAGATGTGGGCATGCTTATTCAGAGAGGTTAATTTAGGGCAATCCAGCAAAAGCTAACAATGTGCTCTTCTGATGCTCTGGACTGGAAAGATTTGTCTAAAGTTTCCAGCTAAATGAAGAGAAGTAGAACAGAAGTTAACACATTCAAATTGTGACCACTATACCAGGCAAGAATAACTCAAAAGGGTAGTTAACGGTGGTCTTATTTTAATTCAGTTCTATCTGGAGATGTGTCCACTTTCAGGCTTATGATTAAATAACCCCACATAAGCAGAGGGTACACATCACATGTTCAAAGTTTGTAAAAAAGAAGAAATGGATAGAAACATACTCTTGCTTCTGTGGTGGCCTTATGGAGTGATGGGATGGATACAAGATCCCTTGTGCAGATACCATTTTGAATGCTTTCAGGTCAGGTGCAGGCCCAGGAGGCACAATCCCAATCCCCCCCCACACACATACCTTTGCACATGCACAGAATTTCTGTACATTTCTAAGGCTAATGGTTTCCAGCTAGGGATGGAAAGATCTGTCAATATCAGTTCTCTCAGTTTCCAATCTTAAATTCAGTTGTGCCCATTTCTACAGCATTTTTTTCTCTTAGAGCCCCAAATCCTCAATGTGAGTATACTATCTGCTGTTTGTATTCGTTCGGGAGCTGCACAGCTTGTCCCAAACTTGACTTGGTAAGTAAATGTCATGTTGTTTCAAATTAAACCAACTGAAATTTTGCTAATTTGTTTTAATGTTCTGGAGAAACTGGCAAGAACGTAAGGTGAGGAATTTGGGACAACTGTTTCTTGCATCTTGTTTCAATTGCAATGGAGAACACCCTAAAAAAATGTGACTCCTGTGTCACACAATTTAAGATGCAAATGGAAGGAAAGGTAGATAATCTGAATACAATGAAATAAAGTAATGTTTTATTTTATTAATATAATGCCAGGTATTTAAATGTTGCTCTGGCATTTAAAATGTAAATGTCCTTTCCTATGAATGAACATATAGCAAGCAAAAGTTAATTTAATTATGAGCAGTATTCAACTACCCCATCCCATCAGTGCAAGGATTTCTGCTTGTGCAATGGGTCTTTCCCCCTCCCCCCTCCATGCAGCCCTGCAGCCAGGGTGGGACAAGTGGGTGCACTGCCCTCCCTACAGCTGTGCTTCACCCCCCCCAGATTGTCTTTTTAATTTGTGACATGACAGACAATGGCAGCCTCCATTTAAAGAATGACAACTTGTTTTAAGAACAGGAGCAATTTAAGATTACTTCTTTTTTAACTATATATGTCTCTGATCACAAGGAAGCATCCTTCTGTCATCATGGAGGGCATGGCATTAACCCTAGCAAAACAAAACAGCTCTCCTATACTTTGGCAGATATAATTTGCCAAAATAAAGGGTGCATTCATTGCTAGGGGGAACATTTAGTCCTAAGACTGGCGGGGGTTGGGGGAGGGAGGAGCAATTTGACAAGGCTGTCATACTCTGCCTGTCAACATCCAAAATTCTCTGCTTGATCAGAAATTTAGCTGGCCTGCAAAAGAAAGACAAAGAGAAGAGATTCTTAGCAGCAGAGCTTTTTCCATAAGGAGATATATGAGTTCTTCTGTGTCAGGTGAACATATGAATCCACAGCTTCCCTACAGAACCATTGGATCCAGGCGCTTAGGCCGTGACTGCAAGCCAGGCTCGTTGGAGTGCATAAGCTCCCTTCCAAATTGAGAACTGAGCCAGCTACACACTTTTGAGTGCCCAGAATAGATCTTAGAAATAAAGATCCCATTCAATACAGGTTCATAACCTGCACTGCAACTGCATATGGGAATTGTGAAATTGGTTTAGCCTTGAAAGCATCGACTGCAGCATCCACCCTTAGTGAAAGCATCCATCCTTAGTGAAAAAAATTATCTCTTTAGACCCAAGGTAGTCTGAGACAATAATGTTATACCATCTGCATAAAAAAGACTAGATATGTTTACCAAGGCCAGCTGGGGTGGATGGGAATCTATTAGGCACGGTGCTTGTGGTTAATTGCCTAGGTAAATATTAAATAATATAGGGGCTACCACACAACCTTGTCTAACCCCCCTAAATGAACGAATAACATTAGTGAGAGCCACATTTCACTTGAGCTATAGTATTATGGTATAATCAGAGATAATCAGAGATCAGAGATCCAGTGCCTGCAAGGGAAAAGGACCATCACCGCCCAGGGAGGGACAGCCATCTGCCTGCTTTGCTGCTGCTGCTGCTTGGCCAACATCTCTGCTCTCTCCTTCTTGGGCTCCTGCTCTGCACGTGGGCACCTCGCAGGACCAGGCCTCAGGTACTCAGCCAGCTGTGCCTGATACTGTTCCATCTGTCCCTTCTTTGGAGGGGATATATAAGCCGACTGGCTGAGGGGGCTTGGGAGACCCATTGCCTGCTGTCCATTGCTTTTGGGCTCCTATTACATCAGCTACTACGGACTGCCGGTTGCTGAAGCCCCTCGGATGCTGCTGTGCTGTCTGAATGTATGAGTGGGTTGTATGAGTGAGTGTGTGATTGTGTGTATATGCCATGAGTTTTATTATTTATTTTATTTTTATTATGTGCCTGGGCAAGAGGACAGTGTTGTGGGAGGGTGGACCAAAGGGGGCCCCTATTAGTGTAGTGACGGGTAATGGGAGGTATGGCGCTGTGAGTAGGACATGCCAGTTAAGGGGAACTCGCCCCAGACAACTGGTGGCTGTGACGTGTTCCGGTCCTCCCCACACCCACAGGATTGCTGGTAGTTCTATCAGCCAACCCTCGGATCTCCAGTTGCTGCTTTTCAATGCCAGATCAGTAAATAATAAAACCTCCCTCATCCATGACCTAATTGTGGATGAGGCGGCTGATCTGGCATGTATTACCGAGACCTGGGTGAGCGATCTGGGAGGTATTAATCTCTCCCAGTTGTGCCCACCTGGGTATTCGGTTCAGCATCTGGGTAGATCCGAGGGTTGGGGAGGGGGAATCGCTGTGGTCTATAGAAGTTCCATCCCTCTTGTTAGGCACCCTATCCAGGTGGCTAATGGTCTAGAGTGTCTACACATAACGTTGGGTCAGCGAGACAGACTGGGAATACTGTTGGTGTACCGTCCACCCTGCTGCCCAACAGCCTCCCTAACTGAGCAGATAGAGGTGGTCTCGTATCTATTGTTGCGTTCCCCCAAACTTTTGGTATTGGGGGATCTCAACATTCATGCTGAGGCCGCTTTATCTGGAGCAGCTCAGGACTTCATGACCTCCATGACAGCCATGGGGCTGTCTCAATTTGCTACTGGCCCTACGCATGTGTTGGGGCACACTCTGGACTTGATTTTTGCCTCTGGATTAGGGGATGGTGATCTGAGAGTGAGGAATTTTACATCTATTCCTTTGTCATGGTCAGATCACCGCCTATTAAGGTTTAGACTCACATTGTCTTCTCCCCTCTGCAAGGGTGGAGGACCAATTAAGATGGTCCGTCCCCGGAGACTAATGAATCCTGAGGGTTTTCTGATGGCTCTAGGGAATTTTCCGGCTGATAGAATTGACGGTCCTGTCAAAACCTTGGCCACGCTGTGGAATACAGAAATGGCCCGGGCAGTTGACACGATCGCCCCGGTGCGCCCTCTCCGTTGCAGAGCTCAATTGGCTCCCTGGTTTACCCCGGAGCTAAGAGTGATGAAACAAGAAAGGAGACGGCTTGAGTGCAAATGGAGGCGAACTCCCGACGGCTGTAATCATGCACTTGTGAGGGTCTCTACCAAACTCTATGTGAAGGCAGTGAGAGCAGCAAAGAAGCAATACTTTGCTGTCTCTATTCAGTCATCTCTTAACCGCCCAGCGGAACTTTATAAAGTTGTCCGGGGACTTTTACACTCTGGTCCCCAGGACGCAATAACACCATCAACTGCCCGCTGTAATGAGTTTGCGCGACACTTTCGTGATAAGATCATGAACATCCGCCGGGACCTTGACTCCATTATTGTAGCAGTTGATCCTAATGAGGTGTCCAGAGCACAGTCTTGTCCTGTTTTACTGGATGAGTTTCAGTTGGTACAGCTCGAGGATGTGGACAAGGTGCTTGGACAGGTGCGGGCGACCACTTCTGCTCTGGATCCTTGCCCCTCATGGCTAATAAAAGCTAGCAGGAATGGAACAGCCGGCTGGGCCAAGGAGGTGATTAATGCCTCTTTACAAGAGGGAGTGGTCCCACCCTGCCTGAAACAGGCGGTGGTGAGACTGCTCCTAAAAAAACCCTCCTTGGACCCTGATAATTTGGACAACTATAGGCCGGTAGCAAATGTTCCATTCCTGGGCAAGGTCCTAGAGCGTGTGGTCGCTCGCCAACTCCAGGCTCTCTTGGATGAAACTGATTATCTGGACCCATTTCAATCGGGCTTTCGGCCGGGGTTTGGTACAGAAACGGCCTTGGTCGCCCTGTATGATGACCTCTGTCGGTAGAAAGACAGAGGGAGTGTAACTCTGTTGGTTCTCCTTGATCTCTCAGCGGCGTTTGATACCATCGACCATGGTATCCTTCTGGAGCGACTTACGGATTTAGGAGTGGGAGGCACTGCTTGGCGGTGGCTCTGCTCCTATCTCGGGAATCGTCTCCAGAAGGTGATGCTGGGGGAACATTACTCGAGTCCCTGGGTACTCCAATATGGAGTCCCACAGGGTTCAGTTCTGTCCCCCATGCTTTTCAATATCTATATGAAGCCGCTGGGTGAGGTCATCAGGAGTTTTGGAGTGCGTTTCCAGCAATATGCTGATGATACGCAGCTCTACTACTCCTTTTCATCTTCGTCAGGTGAGGCTGTTGATGTACTAGACCGCTGTCTGGCCGCGATAATGGGCTGGATGAGAGCTAATAAACTGAAACTCAATCCTAACAAGACTGAGATGCTGTTGGTGGGAGGGCCCTCTGCCCAGATGGTTGATGTTCGACCTGCCCTAGATGGGGTTACACTCCCCCTAAAGGAGCAGGTACGTAGTTTGGGGGTCTTATTAGACCCGCTCCTGTCACTTGAGGCTCAGGTAGCCTCGGTGGCATGGAATGCATTCTACCAGCTTCGGCTGGTAGCCCAACTACGACCCTATCTGGACAGGGAGAATCTCGCCTCAGTTATCCATGCTATGGTAACCTCTAGATTGGACTACTGTAATGCACTCTACGTGGGGCTACCTATGAAGACGGTTCGGAAACTTCAGCTAGTGCAAAATGCTGCGGCCAGAGTTCTCACTGGGACAAAGAAATTTGACCATATAACACCTGTCCTGGCGCAGCTGCACTGGCTACCGATATGTTTCTGGGCCAGATTCAAAGTGTTGGTTCTTACCTATAAAGCCCTAAACGGCATCGGACCGCAATACCTGGTGGAGCGCCTCTCTCGCTATGTACCTACCCGTTCACTACGCTCGACGTCGAAGGCCCTTCTCCGGGTCCCAACTCATAAAGAGGCCCGGAGATCAACAACTAGATCTAGGGCCTTCTCGGTGGTGGCCCCCGAACTATGGAATGCCCTCCCAGACGAGATACGCCTGGCGCCTTCTTTGTTATCTTTTTGGCGCCAGGTAAAAACCTACCTTTTCGCCCAGGCTTTTTAAACATTTTAAATTTAATTTTAAACCTAATATGGATTTTAATTTATAAACTCAATGGCAATTCTATTTCGGATTTTTATCATGTTTAATGTTTTTATAATTGTATTATATTTTTCACACTTGCTCATATTTTAATTGTGATTTTATTTGTTGTAGAGGAGTAGAAACACTGTTGTGAACACTACAGGTAGCTGGCTGGCCACCTTGGCTGTAACTCAGGCCTAATTTCTGATTTTCCCAATGTGTGCATCTCATCATGAGGTCTTTTCAGGGTTTCTGGTCAGAAATATCAGCCCAGCAGCCAGTAAGAAAAAAAATGCAATTGCTTTCCACAATTAGTTTCCAGTCGCTTAGTTATTCCTTTATATGGCAATCAGTTAAAACATTTTCCCTTGATTGCCCAACAGGAAGGAAAGGACAAGACTAGAAGGAGAGACTGCCAAGGAGGAGTTAACAAACACACCCTAAAGTATTTATTTCCTTTCTGCCCTTCCCTAAAATATGGACAAGTTTGTTTTTTGGGTAGCATCTAAAACGGAGATACCAAATCCAGCACCAAAGCCAAGCTTGGGTGCTTACACTCCTTACCAAAGTAGTTCAGTTCATGAAGAATCAGACCACAGGAACAGACCACAGGTGAAAGAAGACTGTAGCTATAGGCAAAGTTAAGCTTTTGAGTCTCGTATTCCTGGGGATCTCTCAAAAAAAAGGTGAAACAATTCAACAGATTAAATTTCATTCATACCTGAAGAACAGTGAATGTCATAATTTCCAGTAGGAATGGTTCTAGAAATATGAATGGTTAGAGTAGAATAAAAAGTGTATTGTGAACCTTTCATTCAGAAAGCTTCCTTGCATGTTTATCAAGCATTTTTATAAGTTTATGAAAGGAAGTCCATTATGCAGTAAATATTTTACAAAGTTTTTGAGAAAATCAGCTTGTTTTACACCTTTTGATATCCTCCCATTCACTGTATCCTTCCTTAACATCTTTTTTCCTTATGAAACAAAAAAGTCATTTCATTCCTGACCTTTACATAGCCCATTATGTAAATTAACGCACACTCCGCATGGAGGAGGAATGAGGGTTAAGGTTGCTGCCTTTCCCTTCCTCTGGCCCTCACATCCTCTCCACCATTCAGTGAGGTGGGGATTGGCTGGCGTAATGTGTGACTGGCGCCCCCCAAAGTCTCATGTAGAAATGTGGCTGCACCACCTAACAAGGAAGGCTGGCTATAGGGTTGCCCTGTGCCCTCCCCAAATTTGCTTCAGATGGTTGGGGAAGCCTACCCTAGGTAAATATCTTAGTAGTTTTATTCATAAATCTTGTTAAATAAATAAACTGGGTGAAATCAAATTGATTATACATAGAATCTAGTTTATGGTAACCCAGTGGAGCATGCTTATGACAACATTAAAAAAAGGGTAATCAAGAAGCTTGCTATTTGGGGGGTTATGTGACAAGATTATATTACTACAAAGCACTCTACATGGGGCAACCTTTGAAGAGATTTCAGAAACTTCAATTAGTCCAGGACACTGCAGCTAGGATGCCACTTTATGCTTGCTCTTGGAATTATGTTATACCTGCACTGATTGTCGGTTTTCTTCTGGGAACAATGTAAAGTGTTGGTACTCATTTTTAAAATCCTATATGGCCCAGGTTATCTACAGGACTGCCTTCTCCCTTACCAAGAGTAGCATAGTGGCAAATTCAGAAGTGCAGGGTCCCTTCATGTTAGTCACAGCCACACCCCTCCCTCCTTTTTTTGCACTGAAGGGTTGAGAATGAGATCCTTGTGAATGCCTTTTCCCACAACAACAGACACCCCTAGTAGCCAATAAGCAGGGAAGAGGCGAGTGTTAGGTACTGAGAAGCATCTTCTCAGTGGCTGACTCACCTCCATTCACTCTGATTGGTTCCAATCAGCAGGAGAAATAAGGTAGCATATTAGAAGACTCTTCTCAGCAGCTAACACACTCCCATTTCATGCTGATTGGTCCATAGCATGCTGGAGATATAGGTGCTGCAAAGTTTTGGTGTAGGGTCTTCCAGGCACAAGAATACCAGTAGCAACTAGTCTTTTGGTCTTTGTACCTACAAGGCCAGCCCCAGTACTTATGCGTTGTGGTTCAGTAGTGGTGACTATAGGGACTGTAATACTACGGTTCCCCTTATACGCCTTCTACCACCCCTGCATCCATTCCAAGTGCAGGTATCCTCCCTCTGTAAAACCCAGTGAAAGTAGAAACCCGATGCAAGGAAGGAAGGCATTTTAAGCGTTTATGTTATAATTTAAATATTTTTCTTTTGTTGCTGCTTGTGTTTATTGTTTGTTGTCTGATTTTATTGTTGATATTTTGTATTTTAACCTTTTTGTACACCGCCCAGAGAGCCACTCACTATGGGCGGTCTATAAATGAAACAAATAAAATAAATAAATAATAAAATGTTATTGATAACAGGAAAAATAGAAGCAAACACGAGAACTCACTCTCCATACTTCTCAGCAAGCAAAGTAAACTTAATACTCACAACCACTGAAAGACAACAAGGATCCTTGAGCCATCTCTCCTTCCCCAACTGGACCACACATGTCTCTGGGTTTCAGAGTAGGTCAATGGCCCCAAGCTGTCCCTAGGTTCCCACTTAAATATTCTTCCTCGACCATTTCCAGTAAACCTCTGCCCCACTATTTAACTATTATTTTTATGATAATCTTCCTACGTTGATTGGGTCTTATTCTCCTTAGAACATGTCCCTCTTCCAAGAAGGATCTGTCCCTGTCTATGTAGATTGTTTATATCAAACTGCACCAACGTTCCCCTTTTTGTGGTGAATTCTGTGGTTTTTACCTTCTCTCATTTCTCCTTTTCAGGGGAGAAGGGGCTTTTTCTGACCATACTCTCAATCATTGCTGTCCCAAGGTGACCTTCTTTATTAAAGCCTTATCTGATGCTATATCTATTCTCTTATTATGATTACCTATAATCTATACTTATATAAACCTTATGTCAATGATTTTATCTAAATTATACCTTAGATTATCTTTAGTTTTGGCATTTTATAGTGCCTATAGTTCATTTCAGCTTGCTCAGGACAAAAACAGGACATTATTTATAATCTTTCAATGATACAGAGACAGTTAATATTTCTCTTCTGTTGATCTTTATTGAATGTTCCATCGTTCCCACAATCTCTTTTAATTACCCGAGGTCTCTTCCTTATGCTTTATTTACAAGCACCCATAATCTCTGATCTCCCATCTAAAATATTTAAATTAAAATCTTATATCACCCAACTCCTTTATCATTTAAATGGAACAGATCACACTTAACTATCTAGATCACACTTAAACTTCTAATATATCTCAAGCTATTCACTCTTCTGGAGACCCCTCTTGAATGTAATATATGAAAACCTAGAAACTTTTATTATTCAAATTGTACACCATTAACACTAATAGATGGGAGTAAAGTTCACATTCCCCTTGATCTTAAGAACCCGTTTATGACCATACTTCAGACAATCGGTGTTAGTACTTTGTTCTTGTGGTTGTACCGTACTGTGTCCCCTGTTCTTGTGGGGAGCACAGGATGCCATGTGGTTTTGTGACCATTTCCCCCAACGATAGCACATGGTGAGGGGGATTGAGAGTGTTGAAGAAGCTGAGAGCAATGCTATCAGGAGTTTGGTATTGGAGCTGTCCTGAGCCACCAACTTGAGGACTCTCGTGAGGTGCTTATTGCTTTCTACTCCAGAACAATGTCTTCAACAGAATGGAATTATGCCCAAATTGATAAGGAGGCCCTAGCTATTGTGGCTAGCATAAAAAAATTCCATGACTATGTCTATGGTCAATCATTCACTATTGCTACTGACCACAAGCCGTTATTGGGATTGTTTGCCCCTAACCAGCAGATGCCTCAAATATTATCTCCAGATATGTTGCTGTGGGTGATTTTCCTGAATGCGTATGATTACACATTGCAATATCGACCTGGCAGGAGCATTGCCCGTGCTGACGCTTTGAGCCGCCTTTCTCTCTCTTCTGCTGGGGTTGATGAAACCCCTCTGGTGGATGTGTTGTTGTTAGAATCATTACCGGAACCTCCCCTCCATGCTGGGAATATTGCCACTGCATTGTCCAAGGACCCAGTTCTTGCCTGTGTTCTCAACTGGGTGTGGAGGGGATGGCCATTAGGGAAGCTTGAGACCATTTGTATCCAAACAACATGAATTATCAGTGCACAAGGGATGCATCCTGTGGGGAAATATAGTTTTCATTCCTACTGTGTTGAGACATCGGGTGTTGGAGGCCCTACATGTCGGATACCCTGGTATAACATTTTAGGGAGTGAAAAAGGTTTCCCAAAAGAGAAACAAATTTAGAGGAACCAATATCCAGAAATGCCAGACATCCTATCCACTGGCACAACAGATTACTCCTTGACAGGCGCAGAGGCATCTGCAAATGAAGCCTGCCAAAGAGGCAGATGCTGCTGATAGTTAAGTCACTTCTGTGCCTTATCATTTGGGTCCATTGTTCAAATGCCAAAGGAGAAAAGCTGTGTTGCAATAAATAAAGCACTAATAGCCAACTTGTTCCTTGCATCCTTCTTCTTCTACTACTTCTTTTTAAAACAACCCATTATTTTGTACCATGTGGATTAAGGGGTAGATTTTAGTAAAAGCCAGGCTTCATAGAACTCTCTCTCTCCCTCTCTCCCTCTCTCTCTCTCTCTCTCTCTCTCTCTCTCTCACACACACACACACACACACACACACACACACACAGAGAGAGAGAGAGAGAGAGAGAGAGAGAGAGAGAGAGAGAGAGAGAGAGAGAGAGAGAGAGAGAGAGTTAAGTATACAATCTATAGGTTAGGTTTGGAAATACAATTCCAGGCTTGCTAATACAATGATCATTTTTATTTAGCCCACTCTAAAATCTATTAGCTCACACTTCACAGATGGTATGGATGCCATGTTTTTGAAACTGTATAATGATCCTGTACCAAGCCTTCTGACTGGTGCATTTCTGATCACATTGCCATTTCAGTGCCAGAGCACACATTCATCAGACAGGTCCATTCAGTCTCTGTTCCTTCATTTGTCAGTATTCTTTCTATAACTGCTGTCCACAAAACCACTCTATTAGGCCTGTATCCCCATCATTTAAAATGTACTCTGTTGTACTCATCTCATTTCTGGCTTTTGTTTGCTGCATCCCTTCCAGGAGATGTTGGGCATGACACTTGCTCATAAAACTGTCTATGACTCCTGCTTGGAGCAGGGTGCATCTCTGAATACCTTGCTTGAGGTTGGTCATGACCTAGGGTTTTCTTTGTAATCATGAAAGCTGGTCTGGATACATATTTTTCAAGAATGAACACTGATAATCCTAGGAGTACAACAAATATTTTGGTTGCACATATATTTTTGACTTATTGGCTATGTGCCGAATGCCCGTGTCATATTTGTTTAGTACTTTACATGCACGGCAGTGGTACGTATACAAAAAGGTATGAGAGGGACAGCATGTCAACTATTACCATGTCAAACGTTTACTATCAAATATTCTATTACTTTCAAACTGTTGTGTTGCTAGTGCAAAATGTTTCATGCAGAATATAAAAATATGCTAATGTGTGTACATAGAAAACATTTGGAGAATATAATCAGAAATTAAAAAGAATAATTTTGGGGGATAATTTTCGGGAAGGCAAATTTGTTCTAAAGGATCTGAGCCTGAAGATTGCAGCTTTAGATTTCAGTCCACAGCTCATGTCCACCAGGGAAGATCTGCTGGATTAAATGGGATCTCTTCAAGATTATCCTAGAGGAAGTACATATAGACTGAAGGCTTACAGCCTGATCACAAGATCTGATATGCTTGGGAAAAAAGGTGTGTTACTATTTACTGCTGCAGCAGTGTAATGTCACAACCTATTGCTCTGTAGAAACACTGTGAGCTGATCTAGCAGGATTCTATGCTGTATAGCAGACTGGATTAGCTTCACCACTCTGGAGTCATACTACTATCAGCAGATGTGCTGTCACACCAAGCTGTTATGCAGCACATCAACGGAAAGAGAGAGGACATGACAAGGATATGACACAGATTCAGTGTGCACCATACTATTGGAATTCCTACAGAAAAATCCATGTTGTCACAAGATTCCAGCTAACATCCTTAATATACAGTGGTGTTTTTTAGCACTGAAGATAACTCGCAGACCATATCCAGTTATATCACTTTGGAAACAGTTGTGTTAATCAAAATCCATGACATTTTGTGCCATTGTAGCATTTCAGATTAGGGTCCCATTTTGCAACTAGCCAAGGCCTGGTTCTCATATTTAATAAAGTGGAATGGTTGCCAGGCTGCCATAGCAATGTCCCACACAACATTAGTTATGTTTGAAGGATAGAGTCATGATGTAGAACTGGTGGATTGTATAGGAAGTTCACACTTTAGCTCAATTGGTCCCCGGGAAAGGTCAATGCTGTTGCTGGCATTACTCTAGGAACCACCCATCTGACCTTTAAATGTTAGTACTGCAATATGGTGTGGGTGCCAGCCATAGGTTAGCAACGTGCAGTCCAATCTAGTGATTTAGTCCTATAATAGAGATCCATGAACAGATTACTGTAATTTTATTGACACTAATCCTCTGAAAGTCAGTTCATGTATGCTACAGAATGTGCACAAATCAGTTTGCCTGCTCTGGAGAATGATAGTTAGAAATCGAATCTCTTCATCAGGCATTGGAAAAGAGGTAGAAAATTGCTGTAGCAGATCTCCCGCTCCTTTTGCATTTCTTCCTTCTCCTGGGCAACAGGTGTTGGTGCTTTTACATTTTTGCTAGGCTGCATGTGCTGAGCTGAGGAAACTAAGGAAGGAGAGGGTAACTGGCTGTCTCCCACTTTGCCGCCTTCCTGCCTGAATGTTTGAGTCTGTCTGTCTGCCTGTCTGTCCATCGGTCCTCTCTCTCCGGAGTGTGTGTGCTCCATGTGCATATGCATGCAAGTGCATGAGTGCACATGCACTCTGGAAATGTGGCCAGAGACAGAGAAGAAGGTAATGGTCTCATTCTCTTGTTGCTCTTTGCATGTTATTGGTTGTAGTTCTTCAAATTTATGTCCTGCCCTTGCTCCCAAAGGAGTACATGTTAGGTTACACAGTTTGTTGAATGCAGGAAGAGGGCTTGTATTGTCATAGTCAGATTTTTTCTCTGAAAGGCATCTCTTTTTTTTTTATTAAAAAACTTACATGGGTAAAATGGGATTGATGACATTCTTTTCCAGGTCCCAGTTTCGTAGCAATGGCAAAAGTGCTTAGTGCATCCACAGATTGAGTAGTTTAAGAGTACATGGCCAGATGCATTTTGACAACCTATCTTCCTCAGTGGTCAAGTGCATAAAACCCAGGCTTTTGAATAAAAAATCCTTTCAAACTGGAAACATGGCTTTTTTTAAGATTTATTCATTATTCACTGGAATTGAGCTGTCAAGGTGATCTGTGGCATGCCACATAAGTCAATGATATATATTGTTTCCAGTTTCCAGAGTCTGGCCAAAATACCAAAGGAGCATTATATATATATATATATTTCTCTAATCAACTGGTGATATAAATACCTTTGGAATAAATAATTAAAGCTTGCTTTTATTGTTTGATATATTAAAATTTATACCTTTATATATTATTAATCCGTAACTCCTTTTTTCTAAATAAATTGTTGGTTGCTGCATTTCACAAAGAATTTAATGCCTGAATTAGAGCTTTGCCATTGATTCTGCTGCTAGCTCCTCTTTCTTCCCAGTGGAAAACCCTGTACACACTTCACTTTGCTGATGCCAGGGTGAATATATTAATTTAACTGGCAGCCAATTTAATGTTACCTCTTTGATTGCTTGTAATTTAATTAAGTCAGATGCTTTGTTGTTATATAACCTTCTTTGTGCATAAATAACAGGTGGACTGATTGCATGTTAAGTGTGAGTTGCCAATTACTTGGGTTTAATATCTGCAAGCAACTAAACTGGGTTTAATGGTTTACAAGTGTGTGCTTCATTACCTCTGTCCATTTTTTAAAATTACAAGTGAATTGGATACAGATGTGTACCACAAGAAAGAAAACTGTTATAGACATTTATGATTTCTAATAATCTTCCCTACGTTATGTTTTATATACTCATTGTAAGTTAATAAAGACAGAATGAAATGGAGTGTACACTGAAAGGGATCAAAGTGAACATGCAGGCTAGTGACCCTTGTTAAGAGAGTGCTACTCTCTTAAAAAACAGGCTTTTTATTCTCAAAGACATTCTTCTCTTAGGTGAATTCCCCTTAAGTGAATATAATACTTCCAGAATCTGACTGGAAGTGGCCATCTTATGCCCAGAAATAAGGAACAATCAATGAATATATACATTTTCAGGTACAGATGATTTCTGTGACTTCTTGTATGGAAATTGTTCTGGCATTGTAAGCATCTGACTCCATTGCACCAAAATAAAAATTCCTGCTGATCTGTGCAAAATTCATCTCTGTCATCCTGCTGAACAGATAATGAGCAGGACAAGGAAGAGGAGGACTGCAGTCCTTTCTGGATATGAGGAAGACAGAGACAACAGGAGGCATGCCATCTAAGGACCAGCATCCTAGTCAAGGCCTTGGTCCATCCAGCTCAGTATTGTCTACATTGTGGCTGTCCTGGATTTCAGGTAGGATCTTTCTTAGTCCTTCCTGAAGATGCCAGCAACTGAATCTGGAAACTTCATGCAGAGTGTGTGCTCTGCTACTGAACTCTGCCCTTTCCTCTCTACATGTGTTAAACCAGGATTCTGGTTTTCCATTGTGCAGCAAGATCTTCTGGATATAGTGAGTTGTACAGAATGTTCTGCAGATGGAAAGCAATTCCTTGTATATGGATTACAGCCAATGAGACATGTGGTAGCACCTGCAAGGCTAACTAGCTTATTGTGGTATGAGATTCCATAGGAAACATAGTAATCTGAAAAAATGCTGAAATGTGATTGTTATTCAAGTTGACAACTTCTTCATGTTTCTAGTGGCCTGCTCAAGCTAAAACTGATGGTGAGTTTCTGGAAAGATCATATATGGATGGTTTGGGTGTCTCCCTTTGTGAACACCACACCTGCTGTAAGATGGATGAAAGAGTTTGGTGTTTCAAATGAACACCTAGTTGGTCATTCACTTTTAGCATCCATTGTGTTGGCAATGTGATGGCAATTCAAATGTTCCTGTTATAATGATCACTGACTGAGGTATGAAAGTGTATGGTCAGAGGAGTCATGGTAGCTGTATCATGAAATAACCATGATTTTTAGGTAAGATCATGGGGTTCTGGGTCTATAGATTTCATACGTTTTCTTTTGTACATAGGCAAAGAAGTGCTGCTGGGAATGAAGGCTTCAGAACTGTTTCATGTTATGCTCATAAATCCTACATTGATTGGTATTGTTCATTTAGAGCAGGAATGGGAATCCTGTGGCCCTGCAGATACTGATGGATTACAGTGTTTATTATCCCCAACAATTGGCCATGATGGCTTAAGCTAATAGGGGTCCAACAACACCTGAATGGCCACAGGTTCCCAATCCGTATTTCAGAATCATTGTTTGATAAGCAACAATGTGACATGGCAACAAATAATAGTGGTGGGTAGGGAAACTAGAAGTTGCTAAAGCTCTCTATGACATGGAACATTAAGTCTGCAAATAAAAAAATACTGAGGTAAAAGAAACCTTACATCTTTTTTTTAAAAAATGTCATTATGAGCTATTTCATACTATTGAGAACAATACTGCTACTGGCTTTCAGGGATGCAGCAATAGCTGCCATGTGTGTTAAAAACATTCTGGTGACCTCAGCATATCCATAAAACTGAAGCTCAATTTTGAATGCCAATATTTGCATTTCTAGAAATTAGATGAGCAGAAATGTGCTGGCTGGCATTTGAAGAAGGATTCTGTATTGTTGGGTGACCAACGTCTTGGCAGTACATGTGCTGTATTTTGCTTGGTGCACAGTAAAATCTTTGTTCCAGATTTCAAGTGAGAAAAACCTTACATTCAGACACATTGGCTCAGTTCAGATGAAACAAACTATGTGTTCCCACTTGTCTCCTACATCTCTTCTCTCATATGTCTTAATTCAGTATTTCTTGATTTCTCAAACTGGAATTTCTCATTTTGAACTTGGTTTGATATTGTGAATTGAAGGGAATACTCAAACCACAGTTCCTCTGTTTGAACATCATGGGAATCCTTGGATTCCACTTATTGGGGGAGCACTTCCTGGTGCCTGTTGCATGGGGATACAGTGAAGAGGGCAAGCACTATGTAGCAATCAGTCCTACCTTGGGAACCAATTGCCATTGCTGGGTGGTTGCTGGGGTTGGGTCCTTGCAGCAGAGCTGGGGGGGAACCTCTTTCCTCTGCAATAAGGCAATAAGGAGGGAGTGTGTGGTCTCACATCTTATTTGTGTATCAATGAATGACCATATTGTTATATATGTGCTTAACCAGTGTGGCTGAAAGGTAGCTTGTAAAGGCAGAGATTCTCTATGGTCTTCAACTCTATCAGTTGCTAAAAGGAAGAATTGCAGTTCCTTTTTTCTAGGCCATTAAAACCAAGGCTTTTGGTTTGGCTTTTCTTTTAAAGATTTTTTTAGTAGAAGTTTATATGGGGGTCATGTTTAAATTGGCATTGCTTTAAATCAACTACTCATAGGCATTTAAAACCTAAAACCTTTGTTGACTGGGATATATGTTTGACTGTTCTTTTGATTCCTGCCTTATTCATATATGACATAAGCATTACAAAACCTCAGATGAACTTATAACTGCCTCTGAAAGCACCTTTAGTTTTAATATTGTTGGGGTTGTGGGGTACTGCAATGGAAAAATGAGGGATGGCATTCTTTCTAGGATTTGGGATATGTGGGTGTTTTTTTGTAGAAAGATAACAAATGCAGTATCAGATACTTCAGGATCAGTAAGTTTGCTATCTCCCACCCACTCCACCCTCAGCCTCTTGTCTGTGCTATTAAGAACTTCACAAGAGAAGAAAATAGCCTGATAAAGCATCATCATCATTATCATCATCATCATCATCGTCATCATCATCTTTTTAATGTTTTTAGTTACTGTAAACTGCACAGAGAGCTTGTTTTCAGTGTTTTTAGTTACTGTAAACCTCCCAGAGAACTTCGGCTATGAGGCGGTATATAAATACAATAAATAAATCAATAAATCATCATCATCATCATCATCATCATCATCATCATGACTGAGGCGGGAATTCTATAATCACTTACCTGAGAGTAAGCCCTGATGAACTCATTGGGCTTACATCTGAATACACAAGTATATGATAACACTGTCAGCTGGTGGGGAAAGATTCAGCAGATGATTTCTGCCTATAATATAAGTGAGAATTCCAGAAGACAGCTGGCATGCTCTCCTGGGTGGTTGCTGAGGTTGTGGAGGACCTTAAAGTGCAAGGCAGCACCATGGAGAGTTCCCAGTGAACAATGTGCTCCAACCAGGGTTTGGAACTGTACTAAGTTCTTTTAAGACTCACCTTCCAGTCCTCCTTTCCCAGGCCTTGGCCCCTTTTGGAGAACTAGAGTCTATTAAAGGGCCAGGTCTCTGGCTTTAAAACAGTCAGTTCCTCTGTGTTCCATGGATTCTCACCTGGTGTGCTCCCTGTGCTGTTAGATTGGTGAGGTACTATGAGTTGCAATTGGTTCCTCAAGCCCAGAAGGAGGTGCCCTTAAGAGTCCTGGCTATGATTCTATGATCAATTGTGCTGTGGCATCTAGTCCAGTGGGCTTCTGGCTGCCAGACTCGGGTTCAGTGTGCCTTGATCACCGGCATCAGAGTAAGGAACCTGATCTGGTTCCTTAGCCAGTAACACTGTAGCCTTTGATCCAACATCCTGGCAACTGCTGGACTCTGGAGTCATGGCACAAACCTAAAGATCACCTCAGTCTATTTGACTTTCCATTCATGTGGATATTCATTTATCTGTAACATATGGCATGTCCCTGGAACTTACCTGATGAAACTATTAAAGCTACTAGAAGAGTTTTTGGTGAACTAGAATAATTTTCTCTGAACTGTTTTGGATTTTGCAAAGCAACTAATGTTGCTATCTTATTAGCAGCCCCTTCCTGCTTGTTCCTATTCCACCATAATACCCATTCAATTTGTACATTTGTAAACAGCCATTTATTACAAAACATATCAGAATTCTCCTGTGTTCTTTGATCCATCTGGAAGGAAAAGAGATTCTCCTTTTTTTCCCCTGGAGTTCCCATTGTTTGCACTGTTTACAATATCAGATGTCACTAGTGGTGCCCACATAAAACAATTGTGACATTGGACCATTACAAAACCACCAAAACACCATAGTGACTTCCATTCCATTGAGGGTTCATTGCTAGGATGCACAACTCTAATCCTGCCAGTAAGATTCTGCTGTTTTCCATCTGTTCTGACATGAGCAGGCCTATCTATTGAGATCAGTGTTAAAGGTTCATTTCTCAGTCTTGTGCCAGCATGACTTTAGATAGGTGTGTACTACAACAGAGTCCTTTCAGTGATGGTACTGAGACTGTGGATTACTGTCCACACAGAGATACACTAGGCCAATTCTTTTTTGTTTTAGTTTTAATACACTTTCTAAAGAACTTTGCATTTCAGCATGTTTTTATTTTAGTTTTCCAATTGGTCTTCCCACTGCTGGCTTTAAATTCTCTGCTTTCATTATTGTTTTATGAGCGTTTTAAACTGTGTGCTTGTTTAATTTAATGTCTAAATTAGTTTTCCCTCATGAGGCTGTTTTGATTCATCCCCCCTAAAGACTTTTTTTGTACTTCTGAAAACCTTGTGGTTCCTCTATGCCTGCAGATACAACCCTCTTGTGCATTGATGGTGCCGTTTTGGCTGCATAAGGATCAACACTCTGAGAATAAGTTTGCCATTAATATATACAATAATGATATGATTGGATCAGATACAGACTTTGATAGCTTAATTTTGTTCTCACTGAAATCAATTGGGCATAAGTTTTCAGTGGGACCTAACTTCAAATAACTTATTCTGGATCCCACAACTTCTAAACATAATAAGGCTGCTCTCCTTATTCAGTTTAGGGGTTAGAAAGTCTTTTGTTTTCCCACTAGGCAAGGAAAAACAAGTTTTAGTTTGTTGAATTAACAACAGCTTGGAAGGTATGTTGAATGCTGTATGAGCAGACTTCCCTTTGGTTCCAACCACACACAGACTTTTTTTAATGGAAAATAGGAAATCTTTGTTTATTATGGGAAATATATACAGTATTTGGATAGAAAAGAGTACCTAGTTCTAGCTAACTAAGTTGGAGATGCAAGGGAGTCATGCTTGCTCCTTTGATCTCAGCAGAGAGAGACAAAAAGATGCATCAGTCTATTATCAGAAGGAAGGTGAGCACAGAGATCGAAGGATAGTGTTTGGGAAGCATGGAGGTTCCCCTCTCTATCAGCTTTAACCTCATACAAACTCACATCAGGCTGAGTTGCATAAAGATCAACACCTTGAGAATAAGTTTGCCATTAATGTATAAGATAATGATATGATTGGGTTGACCGGAGACTTTGATAGTTGTACTTTATTTCCCACTGAAATCAATTGGACATAAGTTTTCTCACTTGTCCCATTGGTTTCCCATTGGTTTCAGTGGGATCAAACTTCAAATAATTTATTCTGGATCCAGGAACGTCTCATTGCTTCTTCTAAATATAATGCTGCTCTTTTGATTGAGTGAAGGAGTTGGGAAGTTTCTGGTTTTCTCACTAGGCAATAAAATACAAATTTTAGTTGGCAACGTGTGTAACTATCTGTGTGACAGAACATTTCAATTTCCAGAAGTGGCCACTAGCTTTATCCTCCATTCAAATCCACAGAAGATTCACAACCGAATGAAAAAATGAAGAAAGCTTGTGAGATTATCGTCTCCCCAAAACCTTCCCTTCTGAGCTTTCAATCTTCTGCGAGAAGCCTTTGAAATAGTCAACGCTTATTATTTTGAAGTTGCACTGAAAAAAGAAACCAGAAACTGAAACACCCACAGAATGGCTTTATTTTGCCAACAGCCTACATTGAAGCCTGGTTGTAAATAGAATCCTTTCTTTTTAAATAGGTAGTTTCATTCCTCATGGCGTCATTTTGAGAATTGAAACTGTGGTGTTGTCTCAACTATCGTGATGTAATATGACAACAGTGAGATGATCCAGCTGATCAAATAAATGTGCATTTCAAATGCACATATAAAACATTCACAATCATAGTCACCATTCACAAGGATAACAGAAACTCAAGGAGCCAAAGTAGCAATAGGACCAAAGAAAATTGCACAGGCAAGAATTCTTAGGGAAACTGGAGAATAATTTGGGGTCTGGAAGTCTTCAGCCAATTGGGAATATTGGTTGGCAGAAAGCATAACATTGCAGGCCAGGGAGGGCAAGGAGCCTGAGGTCTTGTTAGTATAGGCCACTCCTTGTTCTTCTTCACCAGTATACAGTTGATCGAGTCCCCAAAGCATTTTTTAAAGAGAGAAATGGTACCAGAAGAACGAATGTGTCTATGGATATTCAGTTAGGACTTGTCATAGCTTGAAGTGTTTTTGATTAATTCCAGATCATTACATGATAATATTAGAAAGTGTGAGAGAAGGATCGAAGTGGATGTGTATAAAATAGCCATCTTTCAACCAATTGTCCTTTTATTTGCAGGGAAACAGTTTCAAGCATATGTACCACAATGCATATAGCATTGAAGGTCTTGCTTTTGACCAGAAACAGTATGTGGTATCTTTTTCAGTCTGAGGGACATATTCTTTTCTGGGAAGCATTCCAGAGACCAAATGCTAATGGTGGATGGGGTCAGACACCAAAGAGGGCGGAGCAATGAATACACATTTTACCTTTTGCAGAAGGCTAGTGTCTAACGCAGCCTTTCCCAACCAGTGTGCCTCCAGATGTTGTTGGACCACAACTCCCATCAGCCTCAGCCAGCATTACCAATGATCAGGAAAGATGGGAATTGTGGTCCAACAACATCTGGAGGCACACTGGTTGGGAAAGGCTGGTCTAACCCCTTCTCTATCCTCCATCCAGGTAAGCAAGAGGCATTATCAGAGTTCTAGAACTAGGGCTGCCAGGTTCCTGGCCGGAGAATGATCCTGTATCTTTAGGAGAAGAGAAAGTCAGCCAAGTGCAGGTGTTCTTGCAACACTGTAATGAGAAAAACCACAAGGTGGAATTCTCCCTTTCCCCTGCACAACTTTTAAAGATACAGAAGACCTCTTGGAGGCTGGGCCTGGCAACCAAGAGGTCTTCTGTATCTTTAAATGTTGTGCAGCATACTGATGGCAACACACTGCAAAGCTCCGGATGACCGCACCCAACGGTTTCATGTAGATGTTGAACAGCATGGGGGACAGAACTGACCCCTGCGGAACCCCATACTGGAGAGTCCAGGGTGCCAAGCAATGCTCCCCAAGCACCACCTTCTGGAGCCGACCCACCAAGTAGGAGTGGAACCACTGCCATGCAGTCCCTCCCACTCCCAACTCAGCCAGTCGTTCCAGAAGGATACCATGGTTGATGGTATCGAAAGCCGCTGAGAGATCAAGGCGAATCAAGAGAGTCACACTCCCCCTGTCTCTCCCCCGACCAAGGCGACCAAGGCTGTTTCCGTGCCCAAACCAGAAAATTCCTTTTTCTCTTTCCAACCCTCTTCCTCTCATGTCATCCTTCTCTCCACCACTCTTCCAACCCTTTGGCAGGCTGTTCCCTGCCTTCTTAAACTCTGGAGTCATAAGGACCACTCTTCTTAGGTAAACCCTTTCTTGTGGTGATTTACCTTCTGAGGCTGGGACCACCAAGGCCCACTGCTTTCTGTCATTCCAGTAGGGATGGGGAAGGAATTGGTTCAGTTCACATTGAAAACCAAACTTATCAAATTCACTTTCCAAAGCAATCTGAGAACCAAAACACAGCTATCCTTCAAAATCCTAACCAAACTATGTTTACAAAAATGCATGTATTAAGGGGAAATGTGCATAAAAATGAATATATTAGTGGAAATAACAGGCAAAAATGCATATTAGGAGAAATTCACACTAAAATGCTGAAGAATTTTCATGAGGATTTCTTTTTAAAAAATCACAAATTGATGCAGAAATGTGGAGAACTGAATTTGATTGGGAAAAATGAGAAACTGAGAGAACCAAAATTGACAGATCCTTCCATCCCTACTCCCCAGCCTGCCCTTTATTATCCATAGTGCACAGGACAGTCATCTATCCCAGCTTTAGCCTAAATCATGTCCTATGCTTTGAACGTTTAAAAGGTAGTTTAATGTTTTGGTATTTGTTTAATACCATGTCCAGCTAATGATGGGAGCTATACAATTATCAAGTGGACAGAATAAAGCGAAGGACTGGAGCCATTTGAAATGGTTTTCATTTGTCCACTTTGACAAAGAATTACCTCTTTCATTGTCAGCCGTTCAAGGCCTACCACTTTTCTATTCAGCAGCAAGGCTCCAGCATCAGCCACTAACCTGTAAAAACCTATATCTGGAGTAAAGCAGGTCACACACAATGCTTTCTCTGTGCAGTGTTTTAGCTGTGTCATCTGAAATAAATGGGTTGTGTGGATTCCAACTAGCCAAAGGGTTTTTGAAACTTACAGTTGCTCAGATTAGCTTTCTGTTTACTTAGAAAATGTTCTGAGATGCCCATAACCTGGGGCTCATGCATTTCTGTGGTGGTGAACTAAGACTATTTATTGTTCTTTCCCCAATTCATAGTATGAACTGGCTCTCATTCAGTATCCTATGTGAAGCAAATAGTGGCAGACAAGTAATCTTTGGTGCTTTGTCTGCATTCAATGTACTTTCTGCTCATTATGCTTTCCTGGATATATTCAGTCTCTGATTTGAAGATATATGGGTTCTTCATTATTTCCCCCCTCAAAGTTGCAGAGAGCTTTTATAAGAAGGAAAAACAACATATACACTCATGTGGGGGGATAAATGTTCCCCTAGTTCATAACAAAATCTAATTTCACAGAAGACCAAAACCTTTCCCAGCTTCTAATTCTGTATTTCCCAAAACTGCATTTTAGTTTGTTTTCCTTCTAGTAAAAAATAAAAATGCAACAACCAGACCTGTGTTCCTTCCACAAACTAATAAAAAAGCAGCAATTGACCTGAGATGTACAAGTCTTTTTCTAGTATGTTTTAGGAGTTTCTGGTATTGTAGCACTGTGTTTTATATCAGTCAATATACACAGCATGTTGAGGCCATTTCGGGGACACACAAACACTTTCTGAGAGATGTCAGGCCAATGGATATTAATGCTCCAACCCTGATCTGTCTGAGTTAATACTCATAATTTGTGGATCGTTGGATGTTTGCAGATTTAGCTATATTCACTAATAGGCAAAAAATCTTGCGGTTTAAGAAACAGATATTTCTATCAAACTTTAAAAAGCAGGGAAATTGGGCAGCTATCATGAATTCACCAAGGGAGCAGGAGACCCTACCACCTCTCTGAGAGATTGTACTGCCCTACAAATTTGTAAAAATGCAAACACAATTTGGGTTGGTCTTTCACAGTCCAATCCACTTCCTATGTAGGTTGGAAGAATTTGGTAACATGTGCCTCTGAGCATATAGGGAATGGTGGCAACACCTGCTATCTCCAAAGATAGAGAATTACATTTTATAGGTTTGTTGGTGTTCTTAGTTTGCTTATTTTCTGTGTTACTACTGTTCCTACAGAGAATCTAAGCTAGAAAATTATATTTCTCTCATTATTCATCATAGAAATCTGTGTCAAATTTATTTTTATTAATACCAAAGCCTTTTTATTAGTCAATGTCACATGATGGTGAAGACAGCCCTTTGTGTTTCAAACTAGAGGTTATACTCTTTTTTATTTTGGGTGCATTAACAGTTGAATCTGAAACTGCTGTTTGATGTAAAGTCAGACTGATTACAATATGTTGCTACTTAAGCAATGACTCTAGCTGTTGGAAAAAAAATAATATGGCCTGCCCAAGATACATGTTGTCAGCCTGCTGTGCTTAAACTATTCCACATAAGGAAACTTCACTAAAATTGCCAAGTAAATTAAACATATTTAAAGTGACTATCTAAACTATATCAACTGTTTTAATATTGTTGCTTCCTCACCGCTAAAACAAGATCAGCACAGCACATGTCTTGTTTCTGTTCTTTGGGCTGATCGCTTGTGTTGCCAATGTTCACCATATGCTCAGAGGCACGTGTTACCAAATTCTTCCAAGCTACACAGGAAGTGGATTTAACTGTGAAAGACCAACCCAAATTGTGTTTGCATTTTTACAAATTTGTAGGGCAGTAAAATATCTCAGAGAAGGTCAGGTCTCCTGCTCTCCTGGTGCATTTACTACAGCTGCCCAATTTCCCTGCTTTTTAAAGTTTGATAGAAATATCTGTTGGCTATAGGTACGTTCTTAAACCTCAAGGGGTTTGGCTTATTAGTGAATTTCTCTGCTTTTTAATCCAGGAGGTAAGAAATGGGATCCTGTGCAAGTTTGGCGAGAATGGATTGATCATTTG